>NC_071468.1:100105386-100408417 GCF_028500815.1 Rissa tridactyla
TTCCTGGTCACAGATGAGAAGAACAAAAATCTCCAATAAAAAATATAGAACAACTGAAGTCACCAAAAGACAGTTAATAATGACCTATAAAATGCATGCAATCTTCCAGTCAACAATATAAAATTTATTTAAAATATTTAACCAAGAAAGACTACTAGAGGCAAGAGTCTCTTTTACAAGGGTGTCCTGGCAAGAGGGGCGGCATAACAGTCAATTATTATAAACAAAATCCAGGTTTCTTAATTAAAATACAAAATACTGGCTCTGCTGCGTAGCCTGTAATAAGTTATGTCTTGAGAAGACTGTAATTATGCTGGCGCCTGCTAGTGCCGCCATAGTTAAGTCTGTCACCATTTCCATTATAAACTCCATTTTTAAGCAATTTATAATGTAGCCATAAAAAATAATTTTAGATTGAAACTTGGCAAAGAAATTCTTAGATGAAAAGTTTTGTTTCTTTTTTTTTTTTTTTTTTTTTTTAATACAAATAATCTGTTTGGTCATCTTTATGCTTTTTAGGAGAGCACTAAACAAGCCAGAAGTTTTATGGTTTTGAAGCTTTCTGGCCATCTTGTAGTATAAACATATTTTCTTTTTTCATCTGCATCAAGAGGATCCTTCATTGCTTGGAAGCAGAGGATTTTAGTTCTTTGAAGGTCCATAAATACAGGAAAACAAACTTCATGATTCTTTACAGAAATAGTGAAGAATGATTAACTTTGAATTACAATGAAGAAATGAGAACAAATAGAAATTAGTTAACTTTGGGCTTCAGAATAAATCATTGCAAGATGTTTCTGCCATGAGACTGACCTCAGCTTTCCAGCCCCCTTCTCATGCCAGAGGAAGATGTGGCCAGAGCCGGAGGCAACAGCATCTCAAAGGTTTCGGGTGGACAACAAGGCTGAGGCTGAAGCTTTCCCAGCAGCCCATTGCGTCTGCTGCTTCTAGCAATGCTCACAGGAGAATAAGGAATATATGTCTGAAAGTCATAGGAATTTCTCATTACTTTGTCCCGGTGCACATTTTATCACCAAAGGGTGATAAAGAGGAGAAAATGAGCGCAGAAAATATTGGGCATCTGCTCTGAGAAATGGCCATGAGAAAGTACACCTGTGTGCTTGGGCTGTGTGGAAGTAAGCTGTACCTGTTGAGCACTGTTGATACAATGACTGAGTAAACTAAAGAAGTTCCCCATGTATCATCCTAATCTAAACTATGAATGAACAAAATCCAGTTTATTTTTATGATCTAATTCCGGGTTTCTAGAGAGACAGATATATTTTTTGATGAGCAGCACTGAACAACAAATAGTAAAACCTATGAAAATATCATTGTGAATCCACTTCCCAAAGGAAAAGACTGCTCTGCAGTCCCAGTCTGCACCTGTAACTGTCTTGTAATTTACATGGCTTAACTAGAATTCCTCCAGGAAGTACCATTTGTTCCAAATTAAAGGTTTGAATGCTAAAGAAGGAGCACTGAAGGTAGTAAAGCTGAAGAGGCAGAAATGAACGTGTCTCTACTGTGTTCAGATTACAGTGCAGTTTTGGATGCAAAGGTTGCGATGTAAACCATGCTCCTCTTGCCTAAGCCTGGTTCACGAGGGACATGGATTACTCTATTTAACATTATACAGATCCTGCTTTCAGACCTGTGGCTACATAAGGGAAAGTTTAGCAGCTGAAGTGATCTTTCAACTTCAATGTACAGATTTTAGTGCAAAGTAGGTATATACCTTCTCCAGTATTTCAGTTTTTCTCAACCACTGTACCAAAGCTCTGAGGAAAGCAACTGGGTTTTCTAGGCCAGCAGCATAAACTGGCTTTTTGCTTTACTCCCTTGCTTTGCCAGCTTAAGAAATTCTGGCTTGAATGGACTGTTGCAGTAAATTTTGGCAACGATTCACCATGGTTGATTAAATAAATTTCATCAGCTGTGACCAATTGTAATCATTTTGCAAGACAAAGGCATGACATGCTAGAAGGGAGACAGTAAAGAAATTAATATTTTCTTTTAAAGACTTTTCTTGACTTGTGTTATGGCCATTGCCACCATGCTACCGCATGTTGGCTAATTTAATAGACCCAGCCCTGAAGAGTTTAAATGGTTTCCGTGATGTGTCCACACACTTGCCTGTCCCAGTGCAGCTTGGTTGCTACCTTGTTTCGGTTTCTTATGATGATGATTTAGTACAAACATACAGGATACGAAAAAAGTCCTTCTGACAGCTAGTATAGAAACAGTGCCAGCAAAACACCCTTTGCTAATATTACTGCACAATTTGCAAAAGCCCTGGTGCCGTACTGCTGCTTTTTGGCTGACTCTGACGTTGTCTATTTTCCTGAAAAAGCCGTTGTGGTGAAGACCTTACAGCATTTTGTAGCTGGGTTGCTGCCAGTTCCTCAGCTGGCTCTGGGCTGCCTCCCCGATGGATCACCGCGCCTGGAAAAGTCCACGTAGAAAGACCAGTCAGCACACACCGAAGATTTTAGGGTGCGCATAGTCTAGCAATGGTCCCAAGCACATCTTTTTCTTTCGCAATCCTCCTCCAACGGCAAGAGACGACTGGTCTCTCAAGGACTGCGTGATTCATGGTAGTGCTCACTTAATTGAAAGTACTGGAGCAGCAGCTCCTCTTTTACTGCCTGAGAGGCCAGCTGATCTCTTACAAAAGAGGAAACATTGCTAAACAAAGGAAGTCATTTTAAAAGAAGAAAATAACATCTGTCTACAGATATGTGGGGAGGGAAAGAAGAAATGTGAAAATGGGGATGGTGGGGGAAAAAGGTTTAAAGTTTAAAAAGCTGAAACGAAAGTCCATGTGGGACCAGCGGCAGCACATCCAAGTGGTAGACTAAATGTACAGAGATGTAATGGGAGGAAGTACAGGAAAGACAGGCAGAATGTGTATAAAACAAAGCACAGGAAAAAGGTATAAACCCACCAAAACTAATATACAGAGCCTGAGAGACTGCTGCATCATCCAGTTGCCAGTAGAGGTGCTAAAGCCACGGCTATAGAACGTAGTAGCAAAATGCTCAAGGGAAGAAACACATCCTATATTTAGATAGGTAGAGTATTTCGCGACATGAATAGTGCAATACACTACTTAGAAGGTATCCGTTTAGGAATGAATTTCTGTACATATCTGTAGTTGAAAACAGAAAAGCAGCCAGCAAGAGGCAGAAGAGGTTCCCTGAAAAAGCACTGGGGCCAGCCCGGGAACATCACAAAATGTTTATGGCCGTGCTGCGGGCAGAGAACAATGAGACTAGCAGGTACCAGTCTGCAGCTGGGGCACAATAAAACCCTTTCTACAAGCTGAGCCAAGAATAATCTTCTTTAAAAGTGCTATGCTTTGCTACTTACAAAAGTTTCTCTTGTCCAAGTGTTTTGTATTTGCCTCAGTGCAATTCCTTTTTCCTTTCTTTCCTTTTTTTTTTTTTTTTTTAAAACTAATTAGAGGCTTATTGTAAACCAAAGGGGATTTCTGGGAGCTCTTTGGGTTTCTAAATTATGCAAATGACAGCACTCTGATGTTGGATCATACTATTAATTGTATATTTTGTGGTTCACATATTCTGAAGAGTATGTGTGAAACAAGCTTTTCTTTTTTTTTTTTTCCCCCAGTCCTTGAACACAGTAAGTTAAAAAAACGTCTTTAGGCAGATTACAAAATAATTTTCCTCCATTTTCTTAATGTTGAAGAATAGTATATTTTTAATGCTACAGACTATTCTGTGCTGATAGCTTTACAACATTGTGCGTGCACTATGAATAGAACAAACTTCACAGATGATTATACTTAAAGCTGGAGGTCTTTCTGTAAATTTTAAACAAAGTGTTCTATTAAATGGCACCTATAAAATGCTTGATGACTTACCTCCTAGGCTGATTTGTGATTTTGATGGAGCTTTTGAAATCCTGGATGAAAAACTCCTTTGCTACAGGAAACTGATTGGTAACTGAATAAATTGCACTGTAATCTAAGTATTGAACACTTCTACATAGCAAGTATTATTTTGCAATGCATTCCTCTGCCTGCAGCATAAAATAGAAGTACTCTATAGAATGCTTAACGATCCCCAGGAATACGTGTAAAGAGTATAGATGTCGGGTGGTTATCCTGAAATTCCCCTGTGGCTGAGGAGCACAGCTATCTTTGTGGTTCAGGACAGCTATCTTTCTGTCCTGATATGAAGTTAACCAAAGTAATAACAATGAACAAATTTTCTGTTCCACAAGTGGTAGTGTTTCTGCATCTGAAATGATTCCTGCCTATCAATTTGCAAACGCTGTGAGAATTTCTGGAATAAATATAGATATGCAACATTTACAAATATCGTACTCAATTTATGTCTCAGCTGCCAATTTCTGCAGCTAATTCTACTGGTTTTCACACCGTGTCCACTACAAATGGAATTCTCTTTGCATTAGGAGATGTATGTTTCATTGATATATGTTTGTGATTCTTTTATACATTTGCAGGGTAGGAATACAACTTTCATACAACATCCAACTCAATAAAATTAAAAAAACCAAACAAACCCTCAGTGGAAGGTGCCATACAGGTTTTGTTGATTGGACATTCGGAACATATCAACATAAGCATACTTACGTGCAAAGGCTCATGTGTGCACCTCATGCAGTCCATACCATTGCAAATCCAACTTAGATACAGGTAGTACATCAGGTATGCCTAACTATGGTGTCTGTGTAGTGTCTCTGTCCCGGTAAGAGTCCGGAAGACTTGCTTTCTTTTTGCTGCGGAATCTTTAATTTTAGCCTCTAGTGATTCTCCTGCTTTCATCAAACCTTTTCATAAGAGTCTTTCTCCATGTACATTTTACAGCAATAGCCTTGCAGAGTGATAACAAGGAGAGGCTTACACATTTTTAATGCTGGATCATCTGTTTATGCATAATATTGCTCTGAATGCCAGATTTAGCTGGTCATTAAGAGGGAAATAGCCAGCAGAATCACTCAGCTTGCATGCATAACTTTCAGATTTAGACTGCAAATATCTTGGAGAGGGTCTGCATTTCAGTCTACTTTGCATGTGTCAGACAGCCACAGAGAACCGTTGCTGTGGGAAATCACTCTCAGTTGATGTGATATTGAGAAACCAGTGGGATTCCGCATTTGGTAACCATCCACTGATTTTGTTCTTGAGTAGTGTACACTGCCTATAAAAACAATCCCACCTTCGATGACTGCAATGAACTGCTGGATAGTTATCTTTTTTTTCACCACTGAAGTGTTATGATCCATTGGAATCCAAGATTGGCGTGGTCTGGATTCCTGGGTTTCATTGCTTCCCTTATGATATTTGCTCTGACATTGTTTAGGTTAGGACAAACATAACGAGCTCTGAATTCACTCATCATGTATGTATGTGCCACGTTGTTTATGAAATTCAAGCAACTGCTTCCCATCTCGCGCTGCCAGGGATGCCTGCATGGTGCTCTGCTGCTCTCCTGCCTCTGGGACCCTGTTGTTCTCCAGGTGTTCCGCTGGTTGCATCCTCCTCTGTCTGATATCTGGTACCTGAGATCACTTCTAGAGTAATTTTAGTTTTCCCTTTTTTTTTTTTTAAAGGACCAGATAAGGGCTGGTCAGGTGATTTCTTATGCTGCTTGCAGGTTGAGCATCTGGGGAAGAAAGAGGGTCTATCTGCGTGTAGGTTTTATATTTCAAAGTTTCAGTTTTTGATGCAGGGTGAAAACTGGAATCTCTGGGGCATCGTGTTCAAACCCTTGGTTTTGATTTTGGGTTGATACTTTACACTGACCTCAAGTGTTGTTTAGATTTGAGTGCATCTAAAAATGGCATCTCTTTTAAGTTTCGATATTATGCAAACAGCTCGGAATAATTTTTTGGTGTAAAACTTGAAACCTAGACCTAAGGTGATTTTGAAACTGAACCCTAACCTAAACTACATCCAGATATCTGGGCCAATCTATTTTTATATATTACCAACTAAAATACACTGACATGCTGAAATTGTATGTGGTATTTTTTCTTCAGAAGTAAATTGATTCATATTGGAAAGAAGAAGTGGGACCTATCAGCTCTTGCGGATTCCTTTCATTTCATTAGCAAAGGTTTTAATTTTTAGAGGTGGCTATATCTTCCCTGTATAAGAGTTCCATGCTAACAATGATTGTTTATGGGACACAGTTTTATTACAAAAGGACATTGTGTTCATATTAATAAAAACTATTTTTGTTTTTATTTTCATGTTCTAGTCAAGGATGTTTGGTGCCTTAGCGTAGTGTAGGTTAATGTAAAATTAAACCTTTGTATTTAGGTTATGTGTTTGGTTGTGGCTCCGTCTCACAATAACAGGAGCTGTTTTCATCAAACATATGATTACTAGTTTGTATGTTTTCTTACTCAGTTTCTGTCTGGAAAAATGTTTACAACATAAAAGCATCCTCACACTTGAGGGCATTTTTGGCTTTTTAGGTGGGAAAAGACTCCAGACGCTCTAGTGGGATAATATAGGAAGTTTCTAGTGCTGGATGTACTGATGGGCTGAGGACTTAAATCCTCTGAGCAATCAATCCACTGGCTTTTATGAATGCTTAGGGAAAAAAAGGAAATATATTGCTGGAAAAGAGAAATAAACCTTGTTGCAGGATACGTGATGGCCAAATTGAAAAAAGATATATGTATGGTAAAGTCTCATGTGTCATTGCAACTGTCTGTGCAGGGCAAGTGAAAGCAAACCAAAAACAGGAAATAATACTTTTCTTATAACAAATGGATTTTGAGGGAAAACCTCCATGAGGAAAGAAAGCATATTCTGGTTCTGACTGCTCTTCTGCTGAGAGTGGGACTTTTGCTAAATAGCTTCATAATCAACCTTAGTGTTAATTCAGCAGGTCCAGTGTGAGATAAATCCTTCCTTGGGAGAAGCACTGTCTATTACGTGTGCTGATTTATGAGAGACAATCAGCTATATTTTAATGATAGCTGAACTAGGCTGTACATATAGATGAGGACTCACAATATATGAGAAAAGCTCGTTTGTGCTTAATATACTAGATAAATTGTTCCTGGCTTCTTAGGGTGTGACTATACTTGCTGTCAGACTCCCAAGTTTACTCAAGAACTGTGTGATTTGCTGAGTAGGTGCTAGTCTTATAAGGGAAAACCCGACGGGACGCATTTTATATACCTGTTTTTTTCCCTCAATGTCATGTATAAACCTTTTTTGTCCTTTTTTTCTCCCCTTCATCAAAGAAAAGTCTCCTCAAGACCGAAGGCAAATTATAGGAGTGGGGCAAATGACCACCAATAATCTGAGCAATATGAAATTTAACACCGTGATTTTATTTTAGTGAGAGGAAAACACCAGTTGCTGACTGTCATAAAATTCGAAGCTGAACCTTAGCTTCATGGGCAGCAGCTTTAAAATCTATTTAATATATATTTCTTTAGTACAGCTGTTTCTTTCCCCGTTAATAATAGGCTGTGGGATTAAATTTTAGCTTTTGATATTTACTGGGAAATGTAGTACAGCGATTTATGAGTCAAAATGTACGTTGAATAAATTATCATTGCAAATTACAGTTTATGAAAGTTGTGACTATAACCGTAATTGCACCATTGGCTCTGCACAACTTGAAATCTCGCTTGCCGAATAAATTTGTTTTCATTCAGATTGCATTCCCGACATTTTTAGAAAAGAGTGATTCGAGCCTCACCGACAAAATTTCCTACAGAGTTTATTAAAAAGGTCACCTTTGTTTGCCAAACTTACCTAAAATCTAAACATTTCTTGAATTAATGAGATGCTATTTTAGTCTGTTATGAGAGTTTCCTATTCAAGTTTACTAACCCATAGGCTCATAAGGAGACTCACAAGAGCTTCCACATTACGCCGTGCCTTTAGCTATCTATATATCCTAAACTTGTTAAAGTTAAAATTGATTCTGCGAGCTGCTAGGAAAAAAACAGCTGATAGCCAAAATTAGGTATGTTACTGCCAGTTGAAGGGGAGGTGGGGGGAGAGGTTTAAAGCTCTGTCTGGCAAGAGAAGGGTTAAGGACTTTTTTGCTATACCCGTTTCAAATTACAATGAGAAGCCTCTTCTTTCCCAGCAGGGTTGTGCTTACATTAGTCTTTAGATCTCTCTTGAAGAGAGCTGTTATATTTGTGCCTGCTAGAGTTGGAAATAACAGCTCAGAAGCTGAAAAGGGTTGAATGGATTTACAGAAGGGGTTTTTTTGCGAGTAAATTCATGGCAACACATTAATTTGATTAGTACATGCTTTAGAATTACTTTACACTCAAGCGATTCAAAAGATGTTAAAGTTATCACCAGGCTGCTGGACAAATATGTGTTACACCACCAAGGTACAGATCAAGACAAATCTGTGACTCAGGATTTTATCTTGGGAAGAGCGCAAGGTGTACGAAGATCTCAGAATAACGAGGGACGATAACTCTGGGAACTACAATGTGTCAGAAGAACAGCTCTTGCTAATACAGCTCCCCACCAAAGACCTGGTTATCTAAGGTTTATATAGGAATGCCTAGGTCAGCTGACAAAATACTGGTCTTCTGCTCCATAAATGCAGAAAAAACGATAACAACAGTGGAAAATTGGAAGTCTGAATTTCAGCTTTCTTAGAAATAACTGCAACCTGACACATTCCATAATATTTAAACAGGGTGGGGGGAGAGAAATCACCAAAGATGTTACGTTTAGAGATGACATTGACATGAAGAATAGGTAAATTTTGTTTTTCAGCCACTGGGAAAGCAGACCTCATAGGAACTCAGAACAAGTAGGAGAAAAGATTTTTTTTTTAATTTTTTTTTTCCTTATTCTTTTTTTTTTCAAAGATGAACCTAACTGCGCTCAAAGCTTTCGTGGGCTTGCTCTGGAATTGCTGGGTTCTGGTGGGTCACGCACAGGGAGGTTTAGGAGACAATCATGTCCATTCGAGTTTTATTTACAGGAGGCTGCGGAACCATGAGAGAAGGGAGATTCAGAGAGAGATTCTCTCTATCCTGGGTTTACCTCACAGACCCAGACCATTTTCACCAGGAAAGCAGGCTTCTTCTGCACCCCTCTTCATGCTGGACTTGTATAATGCCATGACAAATGAAGAGGACACTGAGGAGCTGGAGTATTCACTAAAGGGATCAATGGCAGGGGAGAGCAGAGGCATACGGAAAGGATACCCTGCCTCTCCAAACGGATATTCGCGGAGAATACAATTGTCTCGCATGACCCCCCTGGCCACACAGAATCCTCCCTTAGCCAGCCTGCACGACACCAACTTTCTGAATGATGCTGACATGGTCATGAGCTTTGTCAATTTAGGTATGTGGAAAAATTTTTTGTTTCTGCTCTCTTTGACAAACTGTTAGCCTGATCTGGAGAGGGGAAAACCTCTCGGCCGGACCGTAACCTGTTCTAAAACGGCAGGATTGGGGCCAGGCTGCTGAGCCACTGGTAAAAGAAAAGTCGTACTGAAGGTAAAGTAGCTACGTTGTAGGTGGCCATGGAAAAAGATTTTTCTCACTGTTTATATAAAGTCAGTTTCTATAACTCCCCTCTGCTGGCTTCTGTTTTCTTTCTTTCATTGATGTAATGAAAATTCTAGCCTTAGGCCAACTAACTCCTTCTTTTTTTTTTTTAAATCTCAAAAAATCAAACACTTATGCCTGTTGCTTGGTTATTTCCCTCACTGTTTTGCTTAAAGCTCAGACATGAACAAACATCAGTTGTTAATATTTTAAAGCCTAGAAGGTTATGAAAAGGGAAAAGTTAATCCATTTCCAAAAAAAAGAAAAAAAAAGATTTCTTAGGTTATTTAGGGTTTTTTTTTTCTGTTGGTAAGAGTCAGAGTTTTATTATCTTTTCAGCTGGATGGCTGGTTTTTAAATAATCTGTTGCTGTTTCTTTGTTATTTCTATTTAATAACCACAGACTGTATTTTATTATACTGCCATGGTGCTCAGAGTCCGCAATGGTTCTTATTTTCTGTGTCATAAATAAATTAAATAACAAGTAGAGTATTAAACACCAGAAACATGCAAGCAAAGAATGCTTTTGAAAATGATATCAATTCAGACACAAAAACTGATAAAACTGAATTATATTGGCTTCTGAGTATAATAAATATGCTTACCAGTTACGCTGTGGTTAAAAAAGCAGTTACAGATTTCTTTAATAGAAGGCAACTTAAATCTCATTAGGAAAGCTGCAAATAATTCATGAAATGTATTTACTATTTTTATAAGTATTTTAAATGCTGCATGACTCATAAAGTTAGCTAAAAAACCCCTTCTCGTTTGATCTGAATAGCAAGAGATTTAATTGAAAACTTGAAGTTTCTCAGTAAGCTGGTACAAAATCTGATGAACTCTTGCTTTCCAGGATAATACTTTCTGTAGAAACTTTTTAAACAATGGCGCATTTTCCAAAATACCTTCAGATTATCACACATATTCTGTACCTTTTATGTCTACCAGGTCTTTAATCCTTGCTGCAGGATTAAAAATGTTTCCAAACACTAAAAGTCCTCAACAACTTGAATTTCTAGGAAAACGACACCCTAGAGTTTAGTTGCCATAATACTAAAATGACTTTTCATTAGTTATGTGGCAGATAAGGAGGTGTTCAATTCTGAGACATTTTTCCTTGAGAGTAATATATGTCCACAACTCTAAATACATTTGCCTGTTGCTCTTGCTCTTGAAATAGCAGACTAGAAAAAAAATGAAATCTCTGTTTTTTGAAAATGTGTTCCTCATCCTTAAGAAAGAGTTGCATATTGTCCGTGTATTACTTTTATCACTGTATGCCTCGGTTTACCCAGAGTATCTGGAGTCAGCTGAGTTTAAAATGGCAATGTTGTAAGGGAAATAGGAAACAGGATCTCCTAAGCATTAGTCAAGGCCCCGATTCTGCAAAAATTTTCCTTGCGTGTCCTGAGAAATACCCCCAGTAAATACGTCTCAGACCATTTCATCAGTGGCGCGGAGGACTATTTACATGGGACCTGGCTTTTGATTTCATGAAACGTCTTTGATTTCATGAGGGCTTCTTGCAGTGCATGAGTAGAAGTCTGTCTGAAGGCTCAGTGTCAGATACGTCCCAGCCTGGTCCTGCTGTGCTTCCCCAGACAAAAACCCTCTCTGGAAGAACACAAGTTTCCACTGAGTGTCTTACCTTGACTGGGGACTTTCTAATATTTGTCTCGTTTTATTGGGAAGCCAGTGTTGCCTTAAGAAAGTAATTTTGAGAAACTAAAACGTATCTTACTTTTCTAAACTGTGAAAACTGGGGGTGAGATGCTTTATTTTTCTAGTGATTATGATTAATAGACACCATTAATTTATAAAAAAACACTGTGTAAACACCAAGGTTTTTTTGGCCTCCGTAAAATTAAAAATGTGTCTCAGCCCTAAGTGAGTCTAAATCCTAATTCACTTTAAATGCCCTTCCATACATGTTGGATATTGTGGTTTGTCACACATTCCACTGCGTAACATGCGTAAGAAATATTGATGACCAATATAGATTAGCTTCAACATTTTTATTAAACAATCCTATGTTTCAGTATAATTAACATAAAAATGAAATAAATCATGGAAACAGGTAACCATTTTATATGATTTATGCAGTATAAGATCGTGACAGATGAGGGCAAGCTCTTTTAACGTACAATGGGGAAAAATATGCAGTGATAAGTGAATGCTAACACTGTACCTTAAAATCAATAAATGCTGATGCAGCACAGTAATAACTCAACCGGTTTTAGACTTGAAGCCTCAGTCAACTTGCATCAAATTAATCTGCTCTGGAAATAGCATGCACCATGTTCATACTTGCACACCGTTAATTACATAGGGTGTAATTATAAAGCTTTATTAATCATCGTGATATTTTAAATTGAAACTTTTATATACAGTTGTAGCCAGTTATAATAATTTAAGACATATATATTAAAACGAGAAATACGAAGCTGAGATGTTGGATAGGAATTATTAAGCATAAGATTGAAAAAGCTGAATAAGATTAAAAAGCATGGTAAAAATATAGACAGGAACAAATAATTTTTTATTAAAGAAGAAGAATTGAAACTGATATGTTAATTTTGATAAAATCAACTTGTCATAGTTGCAAATACCTCACTTTCAAAAACAAATTTAAAAAAATAATCATCAAGGGAACTGCAATTACAGTTCTGTCAAGCAACCAGGGAGAAAAACAAGACTGCATTTACCTCTCCTGAAGTTAAAATTGTAAACACCTGCTCTTTATCCTGGAATTTATACCAGAATTTCCATCTTTTTCTTTCTTGAAAGGTACGACAAGACAGAGACTATCTCTTGTCCTGTATTTTGTATAAGGCTGTGTGCGTTGGCAGCTCTCCATAAATATTGATGAGTGTAACAGAAGAGTTAACTGGGGTTGCTCCAGCAGTAAAAGAATAAATCCTCCACTAAATACACTGGGGTTTTCAAAGATCTGATTATATCACCTACAAGTTCAGGACTTTGTTTTCCTCACTGGGTGTTTTTTAACCCTGTTGTTATATTTTATTATATTGTTGCAAAGCCCTGACTGTTCGGAGTTCTGGCATCTTCTTTTTGGCCGGTCTCCCAAAATGACATATATAGGATACCCTGTTCCTCAGAGAACAGGCAAATAATACTCATGTAGTCCTACTCACTTTTCTGCTCACTCAAAATTTAGTTAGGGAAGGACTTTGGTAAGATAAATGTTAGTGTTCCCACTCTTCACCTCTCACCAAAAGAGGGGGACTGAATAAAAAGATATGTACATGACTGAGGCTTGGAGAAACAGCAGCACTTTTATAAACTACATTTGAACATTTCAAGGACTGAATTTTCCATCAGCATCAAAGTGATTGTTAAATCCACTATGCTTAAGCGTTCCTTCTCATGCAATTCAAATGGTCTATATTTTCACTTGTTTACAACAGATCTGTAAATTTTTCTCTAAACGGATTGCTGCATTTGCTAAGCAACTCTGTTTTCTTTCTCCATATTTTCCTATGAATTGATATGAACTCTCTATAAGATAGGGGATAAATATATATAAGTTCTGTGGTTTTCTGTTATGTTTTCTTTCTTAGCATATAAAATTAATTTCAAAAACTCAAATGTGAAAATTGTTATAAAATTTGTGACCCTGATGTACACATGCTAATTTAAAGAAGGATACAATATTATGGAGATTTTAAAAGTAATTGATACACCCCAGAAAGACACCTTTTCTTTTCCACACACAATGTGATTCTGCAATCTTAATTATAATAATTCTCAAACCACACATGCCGTGTTCAGTTCACAAATCAACCGCTGAAATCAAAGGCAATTTTGCCTGTTTGAGGCACGGAGGACTGTTCACATTTCTCCAGCTTCTCTACCCCGTTTGTACACTCTCGTGAAGATTATGTTCTTCTTTAAAACCTGAATCACTAGGCAAATACATAAATTCACAAGATTTAGAGCCCATTGTGTTCATCAGACAATGCTAACATGGCAGAGAACAACTTGTATACAACTACTTTGAGAAACCTACAGTACATCAATCCACACTGAATACCTGTAAAACTATATTTTTGTTATATGTGAAAAAGAAAGGATTCCTAAGTGCAGTCGGACCTTGAGTGTATATAGTAGCTAGTTTCTTAAATTAAACTAATTCAGTTTCTACAACCTTCTTCTCACAGCTAACATATCATCAGCGAGGGATATGGAGTGCTAAGCTATAAAATGCCAGGAGCTGTGGAAGGGGAGCTGGATTTGAAGGATACATGCAAAAAGGCTTCGGGATCATTAACTTCTCTCCTCAAAGCTTAGGAATGAGCACACTTTCTTTCTTTTTTTTTTTTTTTTTCCTGCTGGATTTCAGATGTTGCTGTCTTAGTTTTAACCTTACATGAATTTCCTTGGCTCTGGTACAGTTTTAGTCCGTTAAATGCAGGCTTCTAATAAAAATATTGACACAGGCTTAACTGAAGTGACGGAAATAGTGCTATTATCTTGCCTTGGACAGAGCGATGCTATTACAAAGATAAAACTTGTTAAATAACAAATAGACCCCACGTCTTTAATTGAAGAATTGGATCAATACTGAGAAAAAAATGAGAAAAACATTCATGAAGTTTTTTTTGAATGGCAACCCAAAGTCAATAACGTGGCATTTTTCACTCTTTTACATAAAATTTGAAGCGAATTAGACCAAGCAGGTCTCATTTAATCTTCACGCAAAGCAAACCTCACTTGGCATCTTGACACCCTAAGATTTTTTGCCCTTAATGAAATTTTCGTCACCCAATCAGTGAGCTGAACTAGTTTGTTGTGTCCTAGGTACGCAATCAGGCATTAGAAATAACTATTAATGATTTTATATGATCAGATTAATTATTAACACAGCTTTTTGCATGATATGTTTATTTATTTGTAGAACAAAAGGACTTTACCCACGGAAGGACATTCCCTAAAAATCCTCACCCAATCCTTACAATTCATTAGGCAGATTTTAGCAATTTTTGTGTGATGACAGAGCAGGTTGTTAGGGATTGTTTTTAATTTTGAGCAAGAAATATCCTTCATATTCCTTTTTGGAATTACACTACATTTGTTGTTTTATATTGAAAAATTTTATATTTCCTTTGAAATCTCTCTTGTTACATGAACCTTATGAACTATATAGCTCTACCTCAAAATAGGTTCGTGTGTGATCCATAAATATCATCTAACAAAATAATGTTTTTATAACTGTCAATTAATTTTTTTGCCAAAGTTAACACTTTAAATCCAAGTAAATTATTGTATCTACCCAGCCAAAAAAATGTCAAGCTCTCCATTAACTGGGGTATAAAACTGTCTGACTTTCCTTGCCGACAGATTTGAAAGAAATTGCAGATAACTGAAGAGAAACTGATTTAGCAGATGGTTAGACGTGCATGGTGAAAAGCTATATATATGTATGGATATATATAAATACATATTATTATTAATATTTTTCCCATTGGGAAGAACGGCTGACCCAGTTCCGCTTCTTCTTTAGAAAGTGTTCCTTTCCAGACTAAACACAGACTTTGGGTGGGGTTGTGGGGATTGTATGTATTGTACAGTACATATTTTCCCAGGAAAACACAATCTTGGAGTGACTCTGGCTAGCCATGAAAGAGAAAGAGGGAGGCTTGTGGAGATGCCTCTGTGCAGAGGGTATTAGGGGAGGAATCCGCCTGCCATGGAGTGGATGGAGAGCCTCTTGGTTCTCTTCCTAAACTCCAGGCTATTTGCTTAAATAACAGGACAACTTTGGCACATACATGATCTCCCACACTTATTGCTCCTGTTATTATTTTCTCCGAATGTTAAATTATGCAAAGAATTTTACCATGGCTACCTGCCTACTTACTGCCTGAGTTATGGAGGTAATTACGACATGGGCAGTTCCTTTTTCTTCTCTTGTTAGCCACGGCGGTTCCTTTCAGCTTGCTTTCATAGGCCCACAAACTAATAGACTTTTGCAGAAAATTGATTGATTACAGTCTGATCATTCTAGGTGTCATCTGGTGTTTCCACATAGCTGAGAATGAACAGTTTATGAAGTGCCAATTGCAGCCTCCAGCTAAAGAAAGGCTCCCCAGGGCTTCAGGAGAGCTCTGGCTGCTACCAGACTTTATAATTATTTCCCACACTTTTCCCCATCCTCTCCTTCTTGTCCTTTCCCTTGTCTCTAACCCCCGCCGTCTAGGCAGGGTCACTGAACTTTGATTTTATGTCAGTGGCATTTGGCTGCAGAAGGGATTAAAGGCCGAGAAGCGGTGAGACTAGGCGACAGGGAGGGAGATGGAGAGGGAAGGAATGAGAACAGGCATGAGAGAAAAATGGCAAAGCACAGACCAAGCCTCACAGGGAGGACAGCCCTCTTCTTCTCAGTAGGCAACAGCCGATGTGCGGGGCTGGACATGGACCTGCTGGGCATGGGAAAGGTTCGCAATAGAGAAAGCCTTTGATGGAACTGGTATTACCGGGAGAGTTAGTCCCACTCCTCTGTGCCTCACATGGAGTGTGATGTTGTCGCACTGAGAGCATTTCCCAGGCCAGTAGAGTTACAAAAGTGAAGGGAAGATCATCACGGTAGGAAGAAGGTGCATGTAGACAGAGAAAGGGCAAACCCAAGAGAAAAGGAATGAGAACATGAAAACATAGATAATGTGCAAATGAAAGACAAAATTAGTCCAGGTATAAGTTTCTTCTGGTGAGCCTTGCAGGTGAAGGAAGCCGCTTTCTTCTCAATCCCTGGTGGCAGAGCGACTACCTCGACCTCCCCAGGCACTTGGCTTCCCGGGCAAAACTTTTCATCCTTGCAAAATAAAATGCAGCTCCCCCCACCCTTCAGTGTGTGAGCAGGGAGTACACAGACGGGCTACTAAAATTTGCGGCTATAAATAACGTAGAAGCTAGCTTTTAAAAACCACAGGTTAAAGGATGAGGGCTGCCATGACGCACACAGAGAGGTTGAGATCAGAGGAGCAGCTAAAAGGGGTCGGGAGAAACAATGAATCCCCTTGTTCTGAGTCATATTTATGAGTGCTCCATTGCACCTAAAGTTCATATTTTATTGGGTAGGCCATGGGGTTTCCCCATTTGCTCATCTCTTAAAATAACACCCTTGGTTAAAATTTCCTATAAAACACAGAAATGCTACAGCAGGCAGAACTTGTCAACCCTGACAACTACATTATTTAAGTTTGTGGGTGGGGTACACCAAGCAGGAGCTGCTTTGTGTTTTGTACTGAATTATGATTTTTTTTTTCTGTACAGAAAATGACTGTAAAACAAGTAGAAAAGGAGAGCGTTTACAGCTCAGCTCTCCACTCAGAATCTTCCCACTATTATTGAGAGTTGCTCCCAAAGGTGAATCTAAATGTTTAGTTACCAGCTCTTTTTGAGCAACTGCTCCGGTGCAATGGATCAAGAGCTTGGCTTTATCAGCTGTTATTAGACAACTCAGTGGCCTGTGTGGTACCTTGCCAGAACATGGCTTTACTTTTTTCCCCACTGTAATTCAGGGCAAACTGGGACAACAGTTATTAATGAGTCAGAGCCCAGAAAACTTAACGGGACAACTAGTGATGGTACATGATATATTATATATCCAGGGCTGACAACCAGTGGCTTTGCAGAAACAAAATTCCATCTAACTCTCTTTTTGGAGGAGAATCAGAAGGAGATAGGAATTTGAATAGCTGAAATTTCAGTTAGGTTTATTTTTGTCTGACTTAGCAATATTAGCCATTCAGACCCCACAAGAACCTAAGGGTCTTTTCCAACCTCAATGATTCTGTGATTCTATCCCTTTGTAGACTGTGTCTATTAAATGAAATTATTGTTGTTCTAATTCTCATGTATTTGTCTGTAGTCAAGTTGAGGAAGCTATATTCATACAATCTGGAAAAGCTGTACCCATAATCCAGAGTAATTGTTATAAATTAATAACAACTTGTCTGGGCATATCCATTAAAAACATCCCCTTTTTAAAAGTGAGGTGGAAATATAGGTGGGATATTCAGCTATAAAGTGCTTCAAAATTTTTCAAGATACTGTGTTGGACTTTTAGGATATGGATGGAATCAGTTTTGGAGGTAGAGGTGTTAAATTCTGTCCTGGCAAACCTAGACTACAGAAGAGGAAAGAGCAGGGACACTGAATGATTTGTGAGTCTGATTTTGGAGCAGTGGGCGGATGGCACGCGGTGGCACCTGGTGCCTGGAGCCATGGGGTTCTGGTGGTATGGTTTGCAAAAACATTAGCTGAGAAATCAAAAGAGAGGGCAGACAGAAGTGTGGATGATAAAGCCACGGGAGCAAGAGCAAGAACAGCGTACAACCCCACAACAGCTGTAGTCTTTGTAGTGATTTATGGTGGCTGAGATCCAGCAGGAACATAGCTTTGGGAAGGTTGCTCCCAAGGTTACCTCAGCTGGGGTATCTGTCAATAACTACAAGTCATAACATGCTAGTCATCCCGAAGGTTAATCTGCTACTCCTGACCAGGTTACCTTGCTGCCTCGTACATGAAATGTGGGCAAATGTTCTGCAGTGAGGCTGTCCCAGGCCCAGCCAAGCCTAAACCTGAAAGTCGGAGAGTGAAATGTCTGAGCAGCCAAATAGGAAAAAACTGAAGACCCTCAGATAGAGAATGAAAACAGTGTGCTTCATCCTCTGAGGATGGCTAAATACTTCTGTGTTCATTTTCACGTCTGTGCACTCTCGCTCTTTGACCTTGCAGAGCACTGGAATAGCTTCTTCTTGTGAAGCCTCTTTTTACTCTGGCTGTGCGCTCTGTAAAATACCTCGTTCCTAAGGGCCTCCCGACACCTTGCATTTCCTCATGGAGATCTCAAGCATTATTTTAGAATGGGCTAAAAAAGGCCCTTCTATAAGGCCAAGAAGTCTATTTACAGATAGTTTTACAAAATAGTGAAAAAGGAGAAGAAGCACTGGATTTAAAGCACCCAAACTGAGATTTGAGATCTGGTGCAACGGAGAGACGATGTGTGGTTAGTCTGGCTTTTGTTCTCAGAATATAGACTTGTGCCTTTCTGAGGCATGTGTGCATGCGTATCAGCCTGTGTGCATGGCTTTCTGTGTGTAATATAGAAAGCATGTAAATCTCTTTAGTTTTGGTCATTGGGATTTTTTCCCCCTTAAATCATAATATTCTTTCCCATCAATACTATGTGGCTTTAGCAGCCCTGACCTTTCAAGCTGCCTGTTTGGGCCAGTGTTTATCAGATGACCGTTTGACCTCCTTGTTAATTGTACTTAATTACATCCTGTTGTAACATTTTGAAATAAGGAGGAGAGTTTATGGATCTGCTCCAAAGAGCTGAAGAGTAAAACGGCAGCAGAATTCAGTGGTATGAGGTGCTGAGTAATCTTGTAGTTAGGTCAGTAAGAGCTGTGCCTTGTCCGGTTGATTGCAAAATTGGGTCCTTGAACCATTCCTTTTCCATTGAGGACCCTTGGTACCTCTGAGAATAAAATCACACAATTTTCTTTGTTCTGAGAAGGGCTTCTCCTCTCTGATTCTCAGCTTGGAGCTTTCTCCAAAGAGATCAAGGAAGGAATGAGAGGCCTATGAACAGTACTGCGGTGGCTGAAGTTCACATATGATGATATAAAAGAGACAATCCTCTATTGCCACAAATGATCTCTCTGTGGTTTTCCAGAACTTCAGAGGTCCTTATGCTTCCATAGAATTGCCAGTTCCCATGAGTTTTTTGGGAGTTGTATAATATTTGCTCTGAGATTTTCTGTGCGTTGATGATTTATGGGCACATCTAAGGTTTCATGAAAGAGCAGCAATTATCCCCTGTAGTTGCAGAAAAACAAAAATGAAAACAAATCAACATCCAAAAACAGATGCAGTTCTTGAAAGTGGGCACTCTAAAGGCTCAGAAAGCAACTTCAAACACTTCTTATTTTATAATGCTTTTCATACAGCTGATGGGTTTTGAAACACATGGGCTTGACCATAGTGCTTCTCTTCTCACTGAAGACCAGAAATATATATGCTTCCTCTACTGTTGTTGTTCCATAGCTCACTTTCCACAAACTTGATTTATAAGATCAGACTAAACTTGATTTCCTAAAATGAATGAAGACAAAAAGGAATGGAAGCTATAAAATGATTAATACCCAGTGAAAAATCTAGTCCCAAGACATTAAGGATCACAAGGCAAAAGAATGCACCTTCAATTTTATTTTATTAAAACACTGATAATAAGACTTATTGGAGAATGAAGTGCCATGAAGAATTAATTGCTTGTAGTAGTAAACTACACATAATTATTGCGAAAGGTTTATCATTGAGCATAAGTCATATTCTAGATAAAAAAGACAAGTTACTTGGTGCTGTGCTATGAGACTCCAGGCTGACGCAGTACTGCCCGTGATTATCACTGTGAAGTGAACAGTATTCTTGTGAAAAGTAAAATATGTACTAAGTCTTTCAGGTAGCAAAGGTTGCATTCACACAGTTAATGTTTTTTACATGTTGATTTAAGTTACAAGCTCATATGATCAAAAGTAAAACGCGGAATTTGCTGAATAACACAGTAAGTTATTCAGAAGATCATAATGTTTGATGTTAAGCAATAACTGAAATCACACAATTTAATATGGTGATTTTCAAGGAGGCCTGGTTATTTTTTCAGAACTTTGAGAGGTTCATGTCCTCAAACCAGGGCAGATGCAAAATAGTATTTTTTATCAGAGTAGTTTAAAATTAGGTATTATTTCAGAATAAAGTTCTTTCTTCTCTTAGATTCCTTAGTGTGCTCCTTTACTAATGTCACCTTACAGTTCTCAAGATGTGTATGTATTTTAACAACATGTGTTTTCATTACTTCAACTATTGAATTAATAATCATGTTTACTGAGGCTGCATATCATAATGACACCACATGTACAAGGAGATTAATTTCTCTCTATATATAACATTTTAATTTAAATAAACATATTTAAAAAAATACTATTTTATAAAATGTATATACACACCTATTTTATTTTTATGCATATGGTAATGGAAAATTCAGATACAGTTTATGCTGTAGAGTGAATACCAAGTAGATCGAGTTCATGTTGCAATTCACTGGGTCAGAAGGGAGGGAGTAATGTCATTAAGATTAACAACATATTGCCCCCATTTTGGTTTCCCAGCAGTTGTGTTTTGCTTTCTGCATATTTGTATATATTCTTTAGGAATGGAAAAACACAAAGGATGTGCTTCCTAGCGCGTGTGTGTGTACAGGAGAGACCTAATGTAGAAGGGGTTCATCACAGGACTTGAATCAATGAAACAGGCACAGGTGTCGACTGAAAACCTGGCTCTGTGGGCACAACTCCTGCATAAGTTATGACCTGTTCATCCTGTGTTTACATTGCCATCTGCTCCTGTGCAGGAATTAAGCTTCTTTTATTAACATTATATCACCTTTGGTCAAAGAGATTTACCGTGGGCTCCATTAAACCATGCTGCTTCAGCTTGTCCGTGAGTAGGGAGCGTGCTCTCATCAAAATGGGAATGAAAGCAAGCCCCCGGAAGAAAAGACCGTGATGCTTCCAGTTGTGGGGATGGGCAACAGATGGTTCTAAATTACTTGAAAAAGAAAAACAGGCTCATCACCACAGGTTAGGGTGGTAGTCACTTCTAGACTTAGTAGAAACACAGGTTTAGAGCAAACATCTGCAAAGTCAAAGGCTGATGAGATGCTGCAAAATGCACGCCAAATTTTCTTAATGGTGTTGTAGCAAAAAAACTGAGTTTGAAATAAAAGTTAGTGGTCAGGTTCCCACTCCCTGCTCA
Organism: Rissa tridactyla; assembly: GCF_028500815.1. NCBI lineage: Eukaryota > Metazoa > Chordata > Aves > Charadriiformes > Laridae > Rissa > Rissa tridactyla. Next base: position 100,126,777 of record NC_071468.1, read on the forward strand.
TTCTTAACCTCTGCTTAGAAAGACACCCAAATTTTGTCTGAAACATTAGCTCAACTGTTAGGAGTGGAGAGAAGACAGTATTGTACAATACGAGCTTCAGGTGATCATCTTTGCTGTCACAGAGATGTGTTACACCTATATATAAATCATCCTGAGTATTATGTTTGTAAGTCACTTGGTAAGGAATATGAGAAATGTAGTCCCAGGTGGAGCAACAGTGGAAATTAAGGAGTAATTAAGGGCATACAAGCATGTCCACGGTACTGGGCAACCAGCTCTAGGTGGCCCTGCCTGAGCAGGGGGCTTGGAGCAGGTGATCTCCTGAGGTCCCTTCCAACCTCAGCTGTTCTGTGACTCTGTGGTTACAGAGAAAGGGGACCTTACTCTTGTCTTATACATTGACATCAATCATTCCTACTTTTTTTTTTTTTTTGAGTGGAGTGATGCTCTTGCTCAGATATTTGTTGGACAAACAGTTCTGTGTGCTCGAAGTGTCGTGCTTTTTCTTTTTACTTTGGAAATTGTTTTCTTTGATGTCATTTTGAGACTCCTGGGTCTCTCTTCCCAAGTCTGTCCAAAGTAACCTACTGTGAGGGATCACCACGTATTGTCACGTTATATGAAGCTAATTTGAGCTCTTTCATGGCACAAATATTTTTTGTGAAGACTGGTTTTCCTTCCCTCTGCCAGTGCAGGTGTAATGGCAAGATGGCCAACCCAGAGATCTTTTAATTTGCTAACAATCAGTGAGTTTCTGCCCTGAGAGAGGGTCGACATGTTCATTAACTTTGGTAAGATTTCAGTTTCTTTCAAGGAGTTTTTTTTCTTTCTTGTTGAGGAGGTTTCTTCCATATGAGGGGTTATATGTGGGTGAAATAATCTCTCTTTGCGAGAATAAATCATGATCAGATTAGACTACCAGAGCTGCAGAGGAGAAGGTGCCATTCGAATCGGTGTAACAAGCTGTTAAAATCACAGCCAGCTCCCAAACTGGCTGTTAAAAACCCGCTGTCTAAAAGTGCCACTCCTCACCACGGCTGCCCAGTCTCCTGGCTGCTCTTCCCCCTCCTCATCTTCCTCCTGTTTGCCCCCAGGTGTAACGTCTGGGAGGGCCCATCCCTGCTGTGCTTCTGGCCCTATAACTCTGTTTCTCAGCACCACTGCTCAGGCTCTCCTAGGTGGCTCCTTGGTGTTGGCCAATAGAAACCATGCACTGGGCAAACATTCAAAATGAGGGCTAACAATTTCTATAAGATGAAATTCCAATCTCTCTACATCTTTTTTTTTTTTTTTTGAGGTGACGACTCAGTACAGCGATTAACCCAGTATCCATTTGTGCACATAAAGTACAAATCTGAGGAGCTCTAAATTCATCTGAGCCATGCTGAGATACTAGCGAGGTACATGGCCTGTGATCAGCTATTTTTTGCAAAAGAATTTAATATCCTATCTATAATACAGCACATCAAAATAATTTTTAATTTATTATATGCAATATAGCATTTTTCTGCTCTCTAAATGAGATGCTCTTGAGGGTTTCCTTCCTCGTCATTGTTACAGCTGGACTGTTTTTTATGGAATGTTTGGTCAGTGCTAATGGATATGGGTAATATTAAAATACTCAGATGTGAGCACAGGCTAAGCAGAAAATAGTGCCTATCCAGTCACATCCAGTTTTGCACGCAGACACAACTTCCATGGAAGCATTTCCGACAAATGCCACAGCGGGAAATGGATGCAGTTCATTAGACGACGTGCGTGAATGGTAAATGGCGGAGTGACTTGCCACCTCTAGGTGGAAGTGAGCAGGGGGTTAACATGAGCAGGAACTAAGGAGATGTGGGAAGATAGAATGGGCTTTAATGTTTAGCTTTTACTCCCCTGCCAGTTGCCCTATGATGATATATGCCCTTTCACCCTTCTCAGAAGTTATGTTCCATCTGTATACTTTTACAGTGTCAAAACAGTTATAACTTACACCTATTTTCTGACCATTGGATCCCAGAGGTATAGCTTTTGTTCCTATTCAGTTGCAGCGGAACCCAAGAGAGATCTTTTTTTCTGTCATTTGTTAACCTTGAGGTTGTGTTGATCTGACATCCTGACTTTCACGCACAGTCAGAAACCTGGGAATAATTGTTAGTTTTCTTTGTGACGATCTGTGATTAGAGAAAAACAAAATTAAATATGAGAAAAAATGGAAGTCCATTGATAGGTGGTATCAAAATGTACTGGCTTTGCCAAAGCCCAAAGTAGACATCACTGAAAATGCAAACAAAATTAACAACCTCAGGCATGGTGGTGTAAGGATTAGCTAATTTATCTATGCATCGGCTCAGAACTACGTAATACAGTGATCTGTTCTCTGATCTGTTTTATTCCTTCAAGTACAGATTTATTTATCACTGATGAAAATGAACACAATTAAAAACCTAGTGGATATGCATTTTTAAAATAGGTATTTGTGACTGGAGTGCCTTTGTAATATAGTGTGACTTAAAACAAAGAAGAAATCAGAGTGTCCGTCCTTGTTACATTCACAATAGCAAACTGCACGTGGTTTTTTTCTTCCTTGCCTCCTCCCCAACCCTTGGTTGCGATGCTGCTCTCTTTTGGCACACATTACTACTGACAGCACAAAAACAGGTCCAAATACGACCTGTTACTGTTAATCCTAGAAGCTGTGACCAGATGGACTTTCAACTTTAAAATTTATGGAGGAAGATTCAGCTGAGATTCATTCTACCACTGTTAGTTGAATTAAAAAGCACATATATATTTCGTGTACCTTTTGTTGTACTTGGTGCTACAGCTGAACAATTGGAGTGAAAGTTTTGCGTTCAGGACGTTGAAGGAAACAGTGCATTATACTGTCGAAACCAGAAGAAAAATTAGATTTTGAGGAATCATTTTGTCAACTATCTTTTATATTAGGATCGTGATAATACCCAGACTTAGACTCTCATAATTCTGTTCACTTCCAAAACTCAATCTATTTATTCTGGTTACTTATTCCTACGGTTGAATTGGCCAGGATCAAACCAGCGTAAGAAAAGCACGGTGTTGCTTTTCCACTTATTATTCTGTATCAACAACTGAAAGCCTTCCAGCATTTAATTATTATTGGAGCAGCTGCAGCATAGCACTTGTTTTGACTTGTCGAGCAAGTGCATTTGACTTGGAAGATACAAAGAAGAGTAAACTGAATGAATAACACATATTTACCAATGAATTTTTCAGCAAAACATTGGCTCTTGAATGAAGACCAGCAATTTCATCAGAACATCTATTTTACCCATATTTCAGTGTGAAGTAACAAGAGGGCATCATAGGTAATCTCGTGGTGTACAGAACACCTTGGGAGACTACGCGTGAGAAAGCTGAGCTCAGTTATGCCTCTTTGGTTTCGGCATTTCTTTAGGTCTGTGCTTTTAAAAGTTGCTGGCAGGCACTGGTATATGGTTCCTGGGAACTCTTTCCTGCTCAGGGCGAATGCTGAGAGCTTTTAATTACTTACTGAGCTCTAATTCTTAAAACAATTCATGGAAAAAAATTAAGTTTATTCTTTTACATATTCACTTATATTCTTCCATGTTTTTGTAACTTCCATTATTTGCCTAATTGCTGCCTAACATTTCCTAAAGTTGAATACATTGCATGAACCTTTAGAGGGGATTAGAAATTAGAAATCACACAATTTCAAACTCCACCTTAATAATAATTTAGTGTTTCACCATGTTTTTACTTTTTCAAATGTGTATTTTGTTACTTGGTAAGAATCTATGAGATCTTACTGACTACAACAACACAATTAAAAAATTAGAATTTAAATAATAGAGCACTGCTTTACTGGTCATTCTCAAAAGATGTAATACTAAATGCTTGGGTAAGATACATGAATATTCTAACTTATTTTTTTATGAAGCATAGGGTATTGAAATACATTTCTTCTATGAGAGATAAAGAAAGAAAACGAATATGTACTTGTAAAAGGTCCAGGCAATGTATTCTTTTTTTTTTTTTTAATTTAAAATTATGGTTTTCCTTTTCATTCTTGCTCTAGATTCTGTTGCAGTCACTGAAGGCTTTCTTATTGACTTTATCTGGACTTGAATTACATACAGTTCAGTAATTCTGTGCAATTGTGGAAGGGATATTCTACCATTAAAATCTGGATTCAATAAACAATAGATGATTTTTCATTTATTGAAACTGCCACTAACTGCACAGTATTTCATCAAACAATTTCAAACCGCCCCTAATTTAGTTAAGCAAAATAGCCAAATGTTGCTCATTGATGGCAGTAACTGACTGAAAATAAAGAATTTAGTGAAATAACTCTAAATTTACAGCAGTGTAACTTGCTTCAGAATCTGACCTATCAAGCTTTCTGCTTTGTGTTTTAATAAGAAAGTATATTTTATGTAAAAGCAATTTACATCATTCTTTCAAAACCACATCTGTAAATCTATAATTACTTTAAATACAGCCAGTCTAATAATAATAAATACAGAGAAACTCAAATATACAGCACTGCAATAAAGCAGTTCTTAAGGAACAGAACTGTTGCAAAGAAAAAAAAGATGACGTTTCTGCAGACTTACCCTTCCTGCTTAAGCAAAATTTGCTCTGATTACAGAAATAGTTTTGCCTCAGTCAGAAGGGGATGAGAATTTGGATTAAGATTCTGACGAGTTTTGTGTTTAAGATAGGATATGTGTGAAATCTACTTTTGGGGACACCTATTTTCAACCTCTGCCTACATTTTTGTCCTAAGGGATCCTTATTTGCCTGCTCTTGGGCTCTGAGTATGAGCTGATCTGTTTTGATCAGAGATGAGCTCCCGATAGATCTCAGAAGGTAAATTCTGAACATCCCTGAGACACACGGACACACACGGCTGAAGCTTGTGCAATGTATTTTCCCACCTTGGGCTGGGGAAGGAGATGAGGAGGGAAATGAAGGGTTATTAAGCCTAAATCACCCACTTTCCCTCACCACTGGCTACAGAATAGTTAGGGGGGCACCAGCCCTCCCTCGCTCTGCTGATGAAAATGGGTAAAAAGAAATGCAGACTTGGTACTAAAAGGAGGACAAGCAAGTGGGTGTATGACTCTGAAGCTTTGTAGTTAAAACCGTCAGGTGAATGATTATCTAGTGAATGGCTAATATCAAATGAATATTTAAAAAAAAAAAAAAATCAGACGTAGGAACAAAAACTTATTTCATTCTCATTTTGACCCCAACCCTTCTGTGCAGTAGCCCAGGATGTCCCACCGCTGGGCTACTCAGCGTCCTGGCAGTTAGCATATGGTCATCAAAAGCAGCTGATAGGGATTAAAATATTCTTTGACTAAGCAAGAGCTATCTCTTAGTCCTATTCTCTGGAGCTGCAGATGAGTAGAGGGGAAATGCAGATAAACTCCTCTGTTCTTCTTACTGGCTGGTGCAAGACTTTTGACCCTTAACAAACAGAAGTGTCTCTCCACTGACTGAATCAGGCAGCCGTCTCTGGTGTCCGAAGCATTCCTTTAAGGACAGGTGACTATTTTTATCAATTTTAGTGTCTAACTCAAAATAGATTTCCTGAGTCCAGATCAGGATTCTTACTGTTCTATAAAACAGATTAAATATATTAAAGCAGCAGTGCCTAGACAAATATTTACATTGTCTGCTATTTTATTTTCTATTTAAAAATCACTTTGGGAAAGCTTAATCTAAGTTTCTGAAGTTAATGTTAATTCTCTACAGTGTAAAAGTCTAAACTTTACTTGAAGTCTAAGCTTTAAAAGACATCTTTAAAAATCTGTTATCTGCTCTCCTCAACTGAGAACGATGTTCTGATGAATGAGCTTCATAACTTCTCTCTGATGCACTTCATTAAAATATTACACCTAGCAGAGCTGGTGTTTTTTTTTAAAAAATCTTTTGTTCTGGTCTAGGATCACATCTTTTCTCCTATCCATGCACCCTACAAAACATTTGTTGCCTTATTTTGTAAAAAGTGAGTCAGTTTGAATAGTCTAATAGCAGAAGAGAGAATGCATTTCTAGAATTTGCATGTTGGAAGGAAGAGCAGGAATGAGATAAACAGCTATTTGATGTCTGTCTTTTCACAGTAGCACAATAGCTAATTCCTAGGGCCTCTGACCTTTTAGTGTCCTGTAACAGAGTACTTGCATTAATCTGTTGCTTATCTGTCACCTACCACATTTGATATTTCCAGCCTCTGCTTTCAATTATCAGTCATTTGAGGCAGCACTGAGTAATTTCAGGAGAAAACGCCTGGAACCTTTGACCTGTTTTGGTCAGATAACCACAAGTGTTCACTGTAGATAAACTATCATTTCATTATATTCAAGATGTAAACGAGTGTCGTTTGTAGTGTATCAGCTTACTGTAACCTTTATCACCTTGAAGTGATTAAAACCGACTCGTTTACTTAGTGTTTATACAAAGAATTCAGAGTCAAACAGTGAAATTCAGCTAGAGTAGCGTAAATGGCACCTTATGCTTACACAGTCTGTAAGGCCCTCTGGTTTTCTTTGGCGTGTATATTTAGTAGTTAAACAGTGACATCAAGTTGATTAGGGAGGCTTCACTAGTCGTGCATCCAGTTAGAATCCCGGGTTCGCAAATTGTAAACTCAGCTTATTCCAACGGATCTTTGGTTTGTTCCCCAGTTTGCCAAAGAAGCTTTCACTTTCCCTACGTGTCACCACCTACCAACCACTTCAGGAAAAGCAAAGCGCGCATCAGCGGGGAGCTAATCGCTAATGAAACAGCACTTCTAATAGTCCCTCATGCGCTATGACCTAAACTCATTGCTAGCACATTTTACATTTTTTAAGCTCAGTTAACCAGACATTTATAGCTGAATTGTTAAAATACCAATTACTTATACTGTCCATCCATAAATGTGTTTTGTAATTTTTTTTCCAGAAGACAAATACTTTTGTTAATGAAAATCAGTGCACGATATTTTCTCGTGGTGTAAAAGATGGCCCTTTTTTTTTTCCAAAATATCTTTTTTTGGTATAAATTTGTCTTCATTCTTCTTAGCGTTGGGCTTGGTGTTAATACAGTATGAATATTTCACCAGTTTGCCACATGGGTGGAAAATATCGTTCTTTCCCATGTTACACACAGGTGTTTGTGATATTCCCCTGAGCCATGGTTCGTCTGATGTAACCATAGTGCTGAATATATTAGCCTCAGGTGGCACAAAAATAACATTTTAAAAAGTTGATGCTAAGAATCCTGATCAATGAACGCAAATGAAGAATTTTGTTGTAATTAGCACTGACCATAATATTCCAGTTATTTTTACTTAGAAAAATTATATTCCTCCGATGGTTAAAAAAGGGCTTCCTGATTTTCTGGTCAACCAGTTTTTAGATGCTGTGATCGGTCCCACAGAGTTTCTGGTCAACCAGTTTTTAGATGCTGTGATCGGTCCCACAGAGGTGCGTTTTGGCAGATGAGCTGAGCAGAGCTGGAATGACACGAGAACGCTCTGGAAGAACTGAACACTTAAAAATCTTAACCTGTGTTTTTTGGGCTGCCAGTGTTGAAAAGCTCGCACATGTGATATAAAAATACTTGAGACGTGGTGCTCCCCTCTGCACTTCATGCCATTTCAGCAGGATAAAGGACCCGAGAGATACCCCACTGAGCATTCACAGTCTCCCCCGAAATGGCATTTATAAGATGAAGAAAAGATCAAAACTTGTGTATAGTATTTTGGTATTAAAATGCTTGATATCATTAAATAACATTTTGCTTTATAACTTGGCTATTGTTCTAGTCATTAGTTAATATTGCAACATCACAGCCACTGCTTTTTTTCAGCTGCTATGTAATGCAAGATCTTAACTTGTCTAGATTTCTAAAAATTGTTTTTACCAGTGGCTGACTGAAATTTGCAGTTTGAGATTCTGGCTTCATTGTGGAGAGCGGGACCTCCCTGGACTCAGGGTTTTCCACGGTGTCCGGTGCCTGTTTCCTACAGCCCTTCATTTCTGCGGGCTGCTGCTCCCAAGTCCTGGCCGGCCTGGGAATGCTGTCTCGACCCCAGGGAATTTTGAACTTGTGTCCCTTTCAGATGGCAGTGCTGTCTCTTCCCCGGGTATACATGGAAACACAGATAAGTACTATCTGTGTGAGCTGTAATAACTCATTTTGGGCTTGTCAGGAAGTGGCTATCAGTATTCTTTCAGCAGTTGTGAGTGGTCCTGAGAGAACCCCACCGATGCTGCCGCAGGGTATTGTAGAGGTTTCTGTCCAAGCTATAACACGTAGGGAAAGAACTGCTGTTTCCCAACTAGTGTTACTAATTAGAAGGTACTTGTAAGAAACTAGACAAAAGAAAACTTCAAACCCAAATAAAAATGAAACAGGCCAGGAATACTGGCATTTAAACCTTTTATTCAGCGTCTAATTCTCCAATGCTTACTCATAGCGAGTAGTGCTTAGTTACCCACAAATGCTGCCAAATACTTGCTGAACAAATACTAACCAGAGATATCAGAAAGGGTTGCTACGTCAAGCCTGCCTTTAATATATTTTTCGTTTAAAGGTTATCGACATATCTGTTTGACATTAGCTTCGAAATGCTCAGTTATAACCTTAGAAACTTGGAGCAGACTCTTTGCACTAGAAAAATCCTCTCCGGTTCAGTGCATTTGCATATGCTAATCTCTGCCAAGTTCGCTCCAAAATGAAAGGCTTTACATGGACATTAAAAAAAAAAAAAAAAAAAAAAAGGCAAACAAATCCCAAACCTCAAGTCAGATCTCTGTATATATCTCACAGTTTAGAACCGGGCAGTGGAGCTGCTAAATAGCCTGTATCCTGTTTCTCTTCAGTAGCAGCCCATTCATCTTCAGGTACAGAGCAGCCAGTTTACATGCTTCTGCCTCTTTTCTGCTTTACTTTTTCTACACAGTGGACGATGGCAAACCCATGTAAGCTAAATACGCACTTGAGCCAAGGAAACCTCACAGTTAGCAGACAATTTTCCTTTTGTCAGCCAGGAGAAAGTTCATTTTCACTGAAGATGAAGTGTTTTCTTATAGCCTAAATATATTTTATTTTTGGTAGTTCTTAAGGCAACATAGATTTGTACATTTGGAAAAAAAAATATGCTCATGAAAACAAGGATAGTTTACATTTTTGAAAGGGTGGGAGGGAGGTGTGCTGTAAGGGACTAGCTACAGGTGACTTAGTAACTACTGCTCTGAAAATAATGTAAATACTTTTCCTTCATTAGCTCTCACTTTAATCTGTAACTCTACCCTTGTATGGCAAGCCACAAATGTTTTTTTTTTCTTTTAGTGCATTTCTATTTTGTAACACCACGTATACATTATAATAATACATATATGCAGGTTTATATATAAATATGTATGTATTTACACACACATACAAACACATACGCATTGTATATGTAGATGAAATTGCACAGGTGTACACATATGCATGAGCATATAAGTATAAATATACACATATATTGTAATAACACACACATGCATGTAACATTTAGTCATCTGAATATGCACTGTTTCAGAGCTGACGTTGTTCCTTCCTCAGATCCGAGGACTGTTAATACTAAAATGCAATAAAAGAGCAGGGGTTATAGGAGGGAGCATTTAGTGGAGCTGGATGCAGCCATAGGCGTTTAGCTGGTTATCCAAACCGAATCCCAGCTCTGAGCGGTTTAGCCTTTGTCCATCAGCAGTAAAGCAAAGCACCTATCTCACGAGGCAGGTGGAACTTCTCCAGAAGTGAGAAGTTCTCTCTTCTTGCAGAGCGTGGCTGCTTCACCAGTCAATGATACATTGCACTCTGTGGCAGTGGAAACCATGGATCATTTTTCTTTCCACATCCGTAGAATCTGAAGTATTAATCCCATAAAACGGTCATCAGCCAGTACTGTGGCCTGTAGGTTCCCTTGCCACGTCAAAACATGTTGCAAAAGTTGCTCCTAACTCAGGGTCAGAACAGCAGCAGACAGTGGAATTAGCCCCAGATCAGTTGTAAACTCAAATAAACTAAAATCCTCTGTTTGCTCTGCCTTAAACTCTTGTGCAATCCTGAATTAAGCAATGATGAGGTTAACTTTTTTATTTGAAATTGTGGCAGTGTCGGAAGCGGTGGGAGCCGCACCTGCCCACCTACAGCAGGTCTGAGGGGACTTCTCACGCCAGGAGTGGTGCTCCCTTTGCCGCTGGGCTGCCAGAACCTCTCAGCCCTGATTCATGGCTCCTACTTCTGACCACTGGCAAGATGACGCTTATGCCATTAGAGTACAACGTGTGTTAATTTATATGATGTAACTACCTCTTAAATATATAGTTGTCACAGTGCATTTTAGTACCACTTCAGAATTTATTACGTTAAGTGGAAATGAGCAGCATTCCTCCCATCTGCCTGGTTATTAGCAGCAATTAGTGTTTTCCAAAGTCATCTATGGCTCTGACATTACTACTGATGTGCTTATGGCTACAGTGAAGTCCTAAATCCTTTTGCAGTTTTTGGTTTGTCCATATTTCTAGTTACTTTACAACATGCCCTCTTTCAGCTTTTTTTGATATTCTTTCCACTCTGGCTTCTGGAATTTGTATAAAAGCCACCGAGGTTTTTTTTCCTTTTGAACTGAAGACACTGGGCTGGTGGAATTTCCTTTAACTGGAAGTATGCCTGGGCTTGTGGTTTTATTATTTGCACAGTTTTATATTGTCCTGTTTGTTTACTCCCAAGCACAGGGAACGCTCCATTAATCATGGGAAATGGGCATTCGCTTCACCTCTTTAATTTACATTCAACTCTTTTTCTCACAGTTGAAAGGGACAAGGACTTCTCCCACCAGCGAAGGCACTACAAAGAGTTTCGCTTTGACCTTACTCAAATCCCGCACGGAGAGGCAGTGACAGCAGCCGAATTCCGGATATACAAAGACCGAAGCAACAGCCGCTTTGAGAACGAAACAATTCAGATTAGCATATATCAGATCATCAAGGAGTACCCAAACAGGTACCCTCTTGGCATGAACGTATCACGTCTTGAATCATGTCTCATGTTTCTGTCTCAAGCAGGGAGACAATAGCTGATCATAAGCGTACCCTTGGCAAGGCATCTTTGCTACCACGACAGCAAATCCTGAGCAAGAATAAAACTTATCTTCAGTGTGATTTATTCCAGGCTTATGGAGAGTTACATGCCCAATGTCACCAAATATAATTTGCCCATGCACAGAGCGGGTGAGGGTTCGTGTTCTCAGGGAGCAAATGGTGGAGTCCTGTGTACAGTCTAAGTGTCTGAATTTGGGAAATGCACCATTTGCTGATGCTGAGGTACTACCAGCCAAGATTCGTTCAACTCTTTAAAGGCAGATAAAATGTTCAACTTTGTTCACGTTTGAACGAGCATGGTTTTTTTGGGATGTGTTTTAATATTGTGCTGAATGAACTTAAAAGATGAAATCGTGTGCTGACTTTAAGATGACATATGCACATTTAACACATGCATCTCACTATAACTGATAATTAAAACAAATATGACTTTACACGTGAGCAAATCTTTAAACCTGAACTTTTCCATAGTCTTCATGATTTTGTAGGTCCCTACAACATCCTTCCTCAAATACCTCTTTTTCAGGTCCTAATCTACTTAATGGTCTTTTGTACAGGAGTCTTTCCATGTCATCCTCATTGCCTCCTTCCCTGAGCTTTTCCTAGTTGTACGGTATCCTGAAAGGCGTGATGTCATGGCATGATGCAGAGCTTGCAGAGCTCTGTGTGTGACATATTTCCAAGGCTCTGCAAGACCTGAGTAAATAAATGGCCAGATTTCACCAGGCAAACTAGCTAAATACCTGAAAAATCTCATTAAAAACCAGCAGCAATTCCGATATGCTTCTGCGAAAAGCTACATACACCCAAAATTTGGGTTTTGAAATTAAATGGGCATGTGTCTATTCTCAGAAAAGTGGAAGAAAAAGGGATTGTTTTGAGATAAACAAAAACTCTCCCTCATCTTGGAACAGATAAAATATTTCTATCCTGGGCATGTTTAGCAAAAGCAAAGAAAATGGCAGCCTAAACTCGCAGAGTACTCTGGAGGAAATAAATGCCCCATCAGCAGTTAGCTCGAAGGCTGGGCCAGAGTTCAAATCTCTTTTTCTGCACACAGAAGCTTGAGCCTGTACCTTCCAGGTGAGATCTCTGAACATCAAGCTGTAAAAATTTTATGGCTATAAACAGGGAGTCGTTTTGTAACAACGGAGCAGAACCAACAGGAGGGAAAGCGCTCATCCTTCCAGAATACCTTCTGCCATTTTAGTAAATTTGGGCAGGGATAAGACAATGCGGGATTTTTTTTTTTTACCTCTGCCTTCAGCTTGGAAAAATTCTTTTGATATAGCTTCTAAAAGAAACTTCCCGTAGGAAGGAATGCAATGGGAAGGAACAAAACATGTCTTTTTAAAGAGCACAGGTCAAGGCTAGGATGATGCAAGCTGTTCACCTGCAAACACAACAGATTTTTATTTTTTTTTAAGAACTAATGGCAAAAGTTAGTTTTTCTAATCCATTTGATGTTTTTCTTTTTTGGGCTTTGGTGGTGTTTTTTTTTTTTAATGTTTTCCCAGTAAATGATTTCTGTTCTATTTTAGAGAGAGAAAAACCTGCTTACTACTGTGACGCAAGATCACACTTTATTATGATCTGACTTGTTAAAATGACACCTGTCCTTGTGAAATTTGTTAAAGAATGCTCTTGATTTCCTTCAATACATAAACACAAATTTATAAATGTTTTATATTTCCATTTACAAACATAAAAGACCATGTCCTCTAATGGAAGCATGATGATAGAAAGGGGGACATGCAACGATATACCACCCATTTGATTTCACCAGAAACTTCAGATGTAGACTAAACGTTTCCCTCCTATTGTTGATTTTTCCAGTCTTTACTCATATATGGAATGTATAGGGGCAAATGCCTCAGTGGGACAGGATGGGAGAAGACCACAAGCTCATCACTGTTCAAATTAGAAACAAGGTACTTTTCCCAAGAATTTTTTTTTTTTTTTTTTTTTTTTGGCAATAAAGCCACAGCTTTTGCTTTGGGGCCTGGACTTAGTGTTATTCTTGACTTTGTCACTTCAGATTTATCGTACATACGTACATGAGATTTTAAGTGCAAAATTTGCAGAAGCTGCAACTGCAGAATGCGAGGGTGAGAGAACAGTGAGGGTGGTGAGACACTGGAACAGGTTGCCCAGAGAAGCTGTGGGTGCCCCATCCCTGGAAGTGTTCAAGGCCAGGCTGGATGGGGCTTTGAGCAACCTGGGCTAGTGGGAGGTGTCCCCGACCATGGCAGGGGGGTTGGAACTAGATAGTTTTCACGGTCCCTTCCAACCCAAACCATTCTGTGATTCTATGATTGTATAATGTCCCACACTCCTTAGTAGCTCCACACCACAGCAAAACTGCTGTGTTAGACCCTGCTCCTCCACCCTTCTTTGCTCTAAACAGGAGACGTGGGTGTCTGACAGGGCTCTGCAAAGCCAAATGCAGTCCTGCCATGCTTTCAGGCAAGGAGCACTCAGGGTTTAGGGTTTCTGAGTTGCAGACTAAGGATTATGTTGTAGTCTTGGACATTTTTCTGTCTCTCTGTCAGCATGGCTGCTGAAGCGTGTGTGTATTGAATTCGCTCAGAGTTTGCTGAAACGACAGTCTGGGATTGAAGTTTTCTCTTTGTTCTAAGTAAGTGTGTAAAGCACAGCCTATGGCAAGGCAGACTTTCCTACGCAGCCCTGCCAATGTACTCCTACCCGCATCTTTTCTCATGAGGAAAGTAATGTAGTCCAACAGGCCAAATCCTTGTTCATGATCTGGTGGCAGCTAGCCACTAATTTAACTGAACCCCAAGGATTCTTCCCGCATTAGGGAATCCTCAAGTGGTATTAAGATACTACAGCAGCTTCCTGGAATGAGGCAAGAGGTGAAGCAGCATTATGGGGATGGCCTGTTACAGAGTAATCATGATTTGATCTTGTCGAAAACTTCGCTGGTTTTCAAGGAACATATAGGTGGTTTATTCCACCTTTACTTCCTTAAGTGACCCAGGAGATCCAGAGTTTCTTAGACGTTATGCCCGCAGCCTCTTCGCTGAAATTCCTGACTGTGGTAGCATTTCTGCTGTAGACAACTGGCCGTTTGGGACCAGACTGAGATCACTAAACTTAAACAGCCTCCATAAAGGTAAAGCCAATCAGCTGTATTCTGTCTGAATGTGTTCACTGTTGCATTTCAGGCTATTTACGACATAATGCCTTACTTTTTTATTATGTGTTGTGGGCTATATTTTAAATAGAAATATTTTTTAAAATTGGAGCCAAAATTCGCAGCTGGTTTTCAATTTAAGTGTAATCATTTTTTTCTTTTCACAGAATAAAGGAAAATTTTAAAATTAAAAATGTTACAAAATGTGATGAGAAGTTTAAGTGAATTACACCAGCCAATGGGGGAAATCCTGATCCCAGATCTCTCACTGCCTTCTCAGGGGGCAGGTTTTCACCCTGTGTTGACATTAATTGTGAAAAAAGTTGGTTGGTTTTTTTTCCTGATGAATACTTTGAATTTCTGTAGTAAATAGCTGTTACGTGGCCTAAATCATTAGCATTGGTCCAGAGACATTTTCTCTGTTCTGCTATCGAGAATCAGTTCTAGTTTTCTCTAGGTGCCTACAACTAATTTTTGGTTCATTTGCTGAGTTAATGGGTAAGAACCATCTACCTCTTTGAGTCTATTACCTTAGCCAGATCACTATGCTTATAGGAAGGCAGACAAGAAGGCTGACATATCAATGCCAAAGATCCTTTGGTGTGAGTTTCTGCTGCAGTACAAATTACTAAAGTCACACTGAGGAGAGACCCACGGGGGAATTTTGTCCTTTATAGGGGTTTCTGGACTGTACCATGAGTAGTGCTCTATTCTTAATTGACTTACGAGACATTGTGCATCCTGACTTTTGGGAACATTTCATATCAGTCCCGGCGAACTTTGTAGCTGAAAGAATCTATATGGGAAAACAATTAGGTATTCTAGGAGGAGACAAGACAAATGCGAAATTATAGCACTGTGACATTGTAATATTTTATATTCCAAAAAATGTTACAGCTTTCTATTAAATCTACTGAATGATACAAGAAATATTTATAAATAAACATCTTAAAGACTGTCACATTTAGAATTAAACTTTTCATCTTCAAATTCCGATAAAACTGCTTATTAGAGAAAGAAAGTTGGCATTTAGGACTCTAGGGAGTACTATTTATGAGCTTGTGGTACGTTGTTAATTTGTTCAGTGCTAGCATAACAGGTCAGGCTCTTTTGAATTGTAAGACTGTTTTCATGTTAGCTCCAGAGGGAAAGCGTATGTTTTCTCCTTGTGTGGTCATTAGCATAGTTCTACTAGAATGGAAGTGAAAAGAGCCCAGCAAAAGATTATCCTTTAACAGAAGAAAAAAAAGTTACTTGAAAGAAAGCCCTTCCAATTTTCTTTTGCTTATTCTTAAAAAAAAAAAAAAACAACAACCCCTCCTTTATAATTTCTGAGCTCTTTAACCTGATTCTGCAGATATTTCTCACATGTAAGTAAACATCTGCTTGTCATAGCTCATTTGGTCTTATTTTCCTGAGTGTTGAATAACCACAGTTTCGAGAGCTACATGAGATTTTTTTTCCAGTATCAGACCTTCAAAGTGCATTTACAATGTTAAGTCTAGATAAGACAGTAACTTCCCATGATGTTGGTGCGATTAAGCAATTAAGTGACAGAACCATTTAATTTTAAATCCATTTTTTATACAAAAAGGCTATTATTTCTGTCTGTCTTACCTCTTTAAGCACATATTCATGCTGTCTGTAAGGTAACGATACGATTCCAAGGTCTGTGTAAGCCAAGACTGACTTTAGTTAACTTAGACAGTCATTTAGAATAAAATATTTTTTTTTTATACTATTGTTTTGATTACTATTTATGGCAGAAAAGAAATAGGTTTCTACAGCTATAGATTAGGTTTAAAAGGCTGAATGGTGAAAACGGTTTTTAATAATGCATGCTGCTTTGTAGAAGCATTTAAAGTGAAACTGATGAGAGTTAAATATCTTGTGTTTAGTGTGGTCATTGCAGTAAATTATTTGTAATACAGATGTGGTTCTGGAACCAATTCTGTCAGGAGATATGTGAAAACAGAACAAATAAACGATCCATACTAAACATTTAGTAACACAATTATACTAACTATTCCGAGCAGCCTTTCCGAATTACTGGAAGATTTCATGGGAACAAATTTGAGAATATACCAGGGAACTGAGGGTTAAAATGTAATAATTACATTATTGAATAGATATATAATTTCTACTTTGATACAGAGACTTATTTTCTAAACATCTGTGCTAATATGAAACTGTCTGAACCGTCATCTATTCATGACATATGATATAGCTGCTGTCATATGTTATTAATAACAGATTTTTTCAGCGACACTATGCCTTTGAATTTTAGTTGAAATTGGAACGTGATTTTGACATTTTTTGTCTTTTACACGGAATGGTTTATAAAAGTTAATCTTCCTGCGATATTCTAGTGCTGAAAGATGAATCCTTTATACACAGCCTCAACTACATATTTTGTGTATTTATATCAGGAAGCTGGATTTTTCAGATTTTCCAGAGCTGTAGTTCTCACATGCTGAGACTCATTTCAGAAAGGCCTCTCAGGGGAAATACCTGTATTATACTTAACAATTACATGTTCGCTACAGCACATGCTGTACTGTGTCCTGATGAGGCTATGTCAAAGGATTATTCATTTGGACTCCAGGAAGTCATTGTCAGCAAGGAAACTAAGAATAAAATATAATAATAATATCTGAACGCCTTAACTCTCTTTTTTCTTTAACTTAGGGATGCAGACTTGTTCCTGTTAGACACAAGAAAGGCTCAAGCTTCTGACGTGGGCTGGTTTGTGTTTGACATTACTGTGACCAGCAATCACTGGGTGATTAATCCACAGAACAATCTGGGCTTGCAACTCTGCGCTGAAACCGGGGATGGTAAGATCATAACTGTAGATCATATCGCTGTATACACTCTTGTCATCTCGCGCTGGGAACCTTTTCTGGAGGGGTGTTTTTTAACTTGACCGGGTGAAAATTCACTGAGAGCTTATAAGCAAAGAACACAAGTCTTATCCTGCCATAGCTATAGTCTGCGAGCTTTCTATTACTCTTAATTCTGTAGAATATGGCAATTATAAAGCTAACTGAATCAAGTTAAATTAAATGAAGTTTGGGATAAAATCTCCTACATACAAAATGAAGTTCTATTTTACTGTTCTTCCACCGATGATCACATTAATGAAACTCAAGCAGATTTGTAGAATTTTTGATTCAGAAAGTTTCTAAAGGTCCTTCTCGGCTGAAGAATGGAGAAAGGTGTAAAAAATACCCTCAGGACAGTTCAGGAGGTACCTCACAGCCACTGGTACTGATGTTGGAGAAAGGTTAACAATAGGGTAACGTGGGAATTGGTTTTCTATCATTTGAAAAAAAAAATTAATTTCAAAACTTTTTTGTCTTGAAATGGGATAAAATTTTGAAATCTTGAAAATTTTAATTAGCTGAAAATTAGAAAGAACACTATCAAAACCGAAGTCAGAGCTGTGGGGTTTTTAGTACAAATTTACTAGGCTACTACATTATTCACACTTATGCTCTTCATTAAAAAGTGAAAATGCATCTCAATGCAAAATAATATTTTTAGAAGAAATGTTCTTTACTTAGACTTCTTTAGAAACTAATAAAAAGAGACTTATATACTGTTTTTCCTGTGATGGTTCACTTAATCCATACTACTTTACAGGCAAACTTTCAGATTTAGCTCGCTCTTGTCAAAAAGCTTTTTATGTCAGAGGTCAAGGGATCTATGATGCTAGTTAATCTAAACCTTAGCTGACATAATGTTAATGAGTAGCAGAAGAAACCCTGGTGTAAGGATTAATATTTTTTTCTTCTTTCTTTGTTCTGGCTACATTCTCTCATTGTTTTTGATCTGAATTCTCCCTCAGGCTCAGCTGGGCTGTGAACAAAGCCTCTCATACTTTTTCGGCAAGTGCTCTGGCTTCTGGAGAGTTATGCAAAACCCATCCTTCTTTAGGCACGATGCTTAAAAGGGGAGTTGGCAGGCTTGAAGCAGAGCGGATGGCTCTTACACTTCATATTGCCTATACGGTCGGAGTACCGTCGGTGGAAAAGGGAGGCAGCAATGCAAAGTAGACCACGTCGTTGCGGCGTTCAACCAGCCTTCAAAGGCACCACACCTAAGCTCAGGCTGTAAAACGAGCAACTCTGCTGGGCAGCCTGGTTTTGTGGGGCCATTTTTAAGCCCTTAAAATTCTGGAGAGGTGACACCTCCGTCAGGCATCCAAATTAGGTGGGCTGGCTTCTGGCCAGCTTTCCTGCTCCAGAATAAACTCCATCCTTGACTTTTTTTCCAGGAGATTCAAATACAGAAATTCTTGAAAATTAAATATCCATGAAAGGCATTCATTAAGAAACCCTGGAACCAGCAATTTGTTGGTTCTAGCCTCAAAATTATATCCATTCAGTAAACAGCAGGAAAGTTTGTATGGAAACCTTTAGGTTAATACACTGAAGAAATTGTAAAAGAACAGTTTATGTAAATATTTCCCCTGTCCTACTCCCAAGATCAGAAAGGTGATAGATAATTTTCTATTTTAAATTCCAAAGCCACAGGCAGCTTTACCTTCTACACCTCACTTATTTGAATTTCTCAGCACAGCTGCTTGAGTGCGGAGGGAATTCCCCTCTTCCCTCACTTTCTGTTCCCTTTTCAGTTTATTCATCCAAGAAGAGTGCCCTTCTAGGGACTAAAGTTTTCAAAACTATAGGGAAAACCTGTGCTATACCACTTCAGCTTAACATAAGGCAAATCATCCTTTCATGCCCTTACAATTTTGCTCTTAAGGCTTTGATTATTTTTATTGGGTTGCTGTTACTTCTGGAAGCTATTAGAAACACCAGCAGTTGAATGACATGTTTGTGTACAGATGGAACATGAATTTTTATACATGACTCAGTATGTAGTGGACTCAATTTGTAACCCAGGGAACCCCACCCACCTTCTCTCCAACCAGTTTTCTATGAAAACTCAGAGACTGGTTCAAATCAACTGAAAAACCTTCCCTCAGCTCAAGTGAACTTTAGGCCGTGCAGGTCTGAAGCAGGTTTCTTCAGGCCTCCAGCTGTCCATTGACTTTACGGGAGGTAGAGGAGTTCTTCCCCCATAACTGGAGAGACATTTATGATAAGACCTGATCCATTAACCTTTCTATTGCAACAGACCATTAAACTAAATGGGATTCTGCTAAGTCAGAGGATCCCTGTTTGAGGTATTCACATGCTGCACTGGGGCCCTGGATAATCAAGTCTCTAAATACATATTAATTTTTAGGTTTGTTCATACAGGACCTTTAAAATGGGGTGCCAATAATTACTGAGACTCCAGGGTGCTACTATATTATCATTACCATTAACAGTAATCTTTCTTACAGTTATTTTTCTGTGATTTTTTAGATAACTACTCGCATAAACATATTTCTTTGGTGATCCCTGAAGATGGTGCATAAATAATAATAATGTCTACATGAGGAATAAAAAAAAATTTGTAACTATTTAATATAACAGTGTGATAAAAACAACTTTGGAAGAATGGCTGGTTGTTATAATTCATACTTTTCCCCCTTTGAAAATGCTGAAAAAGTACAAAAAGCCACATGACATTGGAATGTGTTTTCTTTTTTCTTTAAGACAGTATTTGGTATCATACGCCTCATTTTAGCATGAAATGTAGACTTTTTCTCTTAATGGGACGTTTTATTTTGAACAGTAAGAATAAAGGTTTGCATGACACATATGGAAGCTGTCAACATATAATGCACTGTTTCCCTGGGGCTGTGGTAAATTAAGGATCAGGTTTTTTTGATTCTCTTTTTTAATGTCTCCTCAACATTCTGCAGCATCCCTTTTTGGCTGATTCCCTCCTTTTGACACCAAAACTCTCCATGGTGTTTAAAACGAGAGGTGCTCATTTTCACACTGATGGAAGTGCGGGTGTTAGATGAATTGCAGCATAAAATCAATGCAGATGCAGAAACAATTCAAAAAGCTCCATGTGACGCTTTTCCTGTATATACACCATATGTCTGCTAAGACTTAAAGCATATTCCAGTGAATCAGCACCTTTGTATTAACATTTAACATTTTTATAATTGGAAGTTAGTAGCAGCTTGAACATCACTTTTACTGGAGGAATATAAATAGCTGTTAAGAGTATTTCTTTTGCTGTTTATATCATTGCTGAAGAGAATCTAGTGTTGTCTACAGAAAACTGGAGAGGGAGATAACGTGTAACGATGACTATTGATGGTCCACAGACTAAAACAAGCTCCAAATACACAGCTGTCAATACAAGATCTTGGGTAGCCCCCACGGCCATGTAGATCAGTGCCTTTTCTTAGATTGCTGCAGCTCTTGGTTATTTTCCACCCGCCTGCACATCAGAGGGGAAGAAACTGCTGGTAACATTGAAAAGCCCAAGCTGATTAAGGTGATTTCTGTTACCACATAGTCCTATGGAAGGCTTCTTTGGGTTTTCTTGCTGTTTGAGGTGGGCAGGCAGCAGGAATCCTCAGCTCCCTGACTCTGATTCTTACTTCAGGTGGGTTTTTTTTCCTCAGAGCAAAGGGAAACTTGAAAGAAATAGGTTTCCTTCATCCAAATGAAGCCAGGGGAAGGCCGGTTCTCTCTCCAGCACTTATTTGGGTACACTCTGACATGTGTCCCCTGGAAGGGCTTTTGGCTCCTAATCCTGCATGCTGCAGGAAGGATTGGTGAGGTCCTTCTCCAGCGATGATGGGGGAGACATTAAGAGACACACTCTCTCTTTTTTTAGCCTCTCCTTTCAGCCTGGGCCTTCCAAGACCCCTTTCCCCTACAAAGCCTTCAGAGAGGCAGCACAGCCACATTCTCTATGTCTCAGAGGGTGGCTGCCTTGCTTTCAACCCATAGCAACCTGTGGCAGCACCCTGGCTTCTTCAGGGGGTTGGCTGTATACTTTACATGGGCCTTGGCCTCACCTTTACAACACTAAATGTTATCAATCTCATCCCAAGGTTTTCCCCAGTCAACAGAACCACAGAATCACAGAATGGTAGGGGTTGGAAGGGACCTCTGGAGATCATCTAGTCCAACCCCCCTGCCAGAGCAGGATCACCCAGAGCAGGTTGCACAGGAACGCGTCCAGGCGGGTTTGGAATGTCTCCAGAGACGGAGACCTCTTGGGCAGCCTGTGCCAGTGCTCTGCCACCCTCAAAGTAAAGAAGTTCCTCCTCATGTTTAGGTGGAACTTCCTATGCTCAAGTTTGTGCCCATTACCTCTTGTCCTGTCCCTGGGCACCACTGAAAAGAGCCTGGCCCCATCCTCCTGACACCCACCCTTTAAGTAACCTTGGCACCTAACTTAAATGACCACGGTAGCCATCAGGTACTCTGAAGGATGCTGCAGGGTTGTTACGTTTAAGTCTCTTGGATTTGGTATTTACAAGGCAAAGTATCAGGAGTGAGTTCACCTTCATTAGTGTCCTTACAGTGGGGGAATTTAGGATATATATCTTTATATTGATATATACATGGATTTTGGCAGGCAATAGCTCTGCCTAAATTCTGAGCCATCTGGAAGCCATATAGCCATGTTAGCACAGCACTGAACCCGAGCTAATATATCCTGCCCCTCAGCAGGTTTTATTAGCTTGGGCTCAAGCACTGCCTAAGTACAGCTACATGAGTTCTGGTTCAGAGCTGACTTTGGCCAAAGTTACACTAGTAAATTCAACATGCTCAGGAACACTGTGGTGTGAAACGAGCCGGAGGGATGACTCTCTGAGTCTCCAAAACGGGGTGACCCCATGGCGGCTGCCCCTCGGCAGAGGTCCCTGCAGCACTGCCTTGGGGGTGCTGGGGACTCCGCGGTGGAGCTGGCAAAGGGCATAAGTGCACCAGGAGCACCCTCCCACCCCGAGCAGATCAGATGATCCAGCTCCAGCGCTTGGGAGAGCTCCTGGCCATGCTGTAATTTACTCAGATAGGTGTAACCCCTGTTTCCAGCCGGGTCAGAAATACAGTCAGCATTTTCATGTGTCTGCTTGCGGCGAGCGATGTGAACGCACCTTTTGTTAGTAAGGGCACACTTGAAGCAGGAAGGTCAGGGAGGTGAGATGGGCTCCTGCCCCTTCTCCTGCCACCACTGCTTACTGGTGCATACTGGTGCATAGTGGTCCTGGCTGTACAGCTGTGCAACTCCCCCTCCACCCTGCTCCCCAGACAGATGAAGGATACATCTGCTTCTCAGCACCACTATTTTGGAGATGAAGGTATTTGTGCTCCATTTCATTCAGAAGGCTTTTATCCATTTTATTCTTTGGTGGATGACCAATTAATTTAATCTTTCCTTGGTTTATTGTCTTCCTGAACACATTTTAAACTGTGCAGAAAAGCCCTAGGACTTCTGCAAACCCTTCACAGTTTAAGTACATTAAATTGAAAGGATAAATCAAGTACTTAGCAAGTGTATTTGTGTATGATTACATCTGATTTTTTGTGTAAGCATACATGGTACTGCCTCATTATGCAGCATACCATGGTTCCTCACGTATTCCCAAGTGCTTTCTTCATGAGCTTTGTGAAAACCAAAATCAACAGAAAAGGACATGTAAAATTCCTTCAGCTGAACTGAATCAAATCAACAAAATGTAAAATTTTAAAAACAAAAGCTAAATCTTTAGTTTTGACTAAAGCTATGAAGCCTAGGAAATGCAGAGCAGGCCATCCAAGACCACCCATTTTTCAGAATTCCTTAAAGCCTCCAAGGAGCAGAAGAGTTAATAAAACACATTGAGCTTGTTTCAAAAGCATGTTTTATGTTGATACAGATAAATGTGTCCACCAGAGGAAAAGTTTGCGTAACAGTTTATGTAGATGATACAATAGAGACAGTATAAAATACTTTGGAGTCAGAGTGTTGAGGATGTCTCATATATGGACCATTACATTTACGTTGTTAGGTTTTCTCTCCTCCTTTTTTTTTTAAATAAGCCTTCCTTTAAGCTTTGGTAGCCAAACTCTACTTCAATTCTTTTGCTTCTCTGAAGTCACATTGCTCTCAAGAGCACTGTTCAGGCATGAGAAACCACACAACTTTCTATCTAATTTTGGAAACTACTTTGCGAGCTTTCAGACTCAGAGCCTCAGGACAGTTTTTGCTCAAATATTAGATGTTATTGGACCTCAGAAAGACTCAGGATCTTTCTCCAAAAGGCCTTTCCCAATCCTCATTTCAGATATCACTCCCCATAAGGATGAAACCATAGGTGTGGCATTGGAAATTTTTTTTTTCAGCAAACCAGAAATGAATTCTCAACATCACTAAAGTTTTCATTTCAATCTACAAATACATAAAATTATTACCAAAATAACTACTGTGACCTAGCAGTCGTGGTTAATCTGTAAAATGTGTTTTGTGGCTTGTTGAACACTTTTGAAAGTAAATAAGTGCTTGTTTTTCATAACAAAATGAGTGGTTTGCTGCAGTTCGATGACTCAGGACAAAATAATGGATCTTGGAATCACTCATTGTCCTGTGTTGCCAGTGTAAATCTGGCCAAGATGCATAATGGCTGAAAGCTCTTGCAAAATTAGTGTCTGCTCAATGCCTTACATAAAATATATACTGCCTGAGGAGAGACAGCCAAGTCACAAATCTTACCACTGTCATTGGCATCCACACTGGCGATCTCAGAAGAAGTCAGCTTTCTGAATGTCATGAAAAACGAGGGGATTTCTCCGGGTCAGGACTGTGAGACAGATTGTTATTGAAAGCTTGAAGAGCTCTTGCCTTTCCATTTGGAGCAGCTGAGGGGGAAAATGAACTTTTAAGATGGAACTTGATCAGTTCATGAAAACAATGGTATGATACGACTGCGTGTCCCACCAGAAAAATGGACATAGTGACACAGCAAATAGGTCCACAGTTATGATCCTGAGTGCTATTCCTATCCTGTTGGGAAAAAAAAAAAGAGCAAAATCATTGGAATTGTTGGAGTGGCACCTTTTTATCAGCTGAGCTTCACAGTTATTTTTGCAGCAGCGATTCCTTTATTATAAGGGGACAGAACGTGAAAAGGCAAATAATATTCATTCAGTTCAGTCAGTCAAACCAGTACTTCCACACAACCTTTTATGCAAACTGCTAAGGGCACTTTACTATCAAATAGAATAAAAGCCAAAAATGTTTAAATGCCAAGTCAAACAAATGCATCTTGCCAAAGACTCAAAATGATATGAATAAGGACTAAGGAGTTCAGCATATTTGGAACATAATGCTTTAAATAAGTCTTAGTCTCCAAATATACCTGTCAATATGGAGAAGAGATAATAAATTATCATAGCAGGACTGAGAAGCGCATGCCAGAATGTGAGGATTACAAAGGCTCTGGACTGTCCCCGCACAGAGTAAATCCATCTGTTATGCGTATTTGTTTTTTCTAGGTGTAGGGGCATCTGCAGTGGTTAGGTTCAGTGGTGCAGACGCTAGTTGACTGCTGGTTTCTTACAGTTTCTTCTTCTTTTCTTCTAAAGTCTGAAGAAAAATCTTTGAAATCCTCAGAATTAAAGATACAATGGAAGTATAAACCCAAACACGTTTTTCAGAATACTTGGCCAGGTTCAATTCTTGGTCAAAGATGCTCAAGAGAAGCAGAGAGATACACCTTGCTGGTTTGGTTTTACCAGTTTCATGTGGCTGAAGCTCCGAGGGAAGATGGAGTTAAGCAGGTCAGCCTGAGTCATTCAGCTGATTTTAGAAAATACTGCTCTAACACCACAGTATGGAACAACTGCATGCTCGAGAGACATGGATTTTCAGTTGTCATTGAAGCCAACAGTTTTCTAAATGCTTACGAGAAATGATAGACTAAAACCACTTACTAAAAATGAAGCCAATGAATGCGTCTTGCTACAAAGGCCAATTCAGGTTAGGGTAAGATTTTTCTTACTGTATTCTGAAATCCACATTACGGACAAAGGTGAGGACTACCTAACAAGGCCATAGCACACAGACGGAGCTACTGCTGTGGCAGAAAGCTTGACGCATTTCTGAAGCAGGATACTTTAAAATACCTCCTGTTCAGGAAGGGGCAAAGCTTTGTGTTCTTAGACTGAAGGAAATCTCCCACACGCTTACTTTTTTTTTTTTTTTAATAAAGGATAATAGAGGTTCTGTAAATGCAAACTTTCTTTTGCACAGAAGCAACCTAAAATGGATGCAACATATGTGGTTTGAATTTCCAAACTAAACGGTTCAGAGATCCTCCTCGAAAGAAATATAGCGTCTCAAGGGCAGTGTATATTTTGATTGCGTTGTCTTCTGAAAGTTGCAGTTAAGCTAAGGTATATGATAAACCGAGAGAGAAAAGTTTAATGATGGACCCACAGAAGTCAATAAAAGTTTTCCTAGAAGCGGATTCAGTGCGTATACCATTCCGGAATTGAACAAATGGGTCCTAAAACCTCACGTTGGCTGCTTAAAAGATCAAGCAAATAAAGGAATAAAGTCACATAAGCTGTTTCTGTGTGTAAAAAAGCCGTGGGTTACAGGATTAATTTTTTATAGTATATCTCTATACCCTGAATAACCAAGTAAGTCTTAACTTGTGGAATCTTAATAGCCATCTCATTGCTCAAGTCTAAAGGAAACCCAGAGGAAACTTAATAATATTAAAAGTTATTTTAAAGGGAGTTCACATTGGTTTGAAGGATATTTTGCTTCGCACACAATATCGACCATTGTAAATTCAGAGAACCTCGATTTAAATTCAGAAAACCTCCACACATCTTTACAGCCCTCAGTATATAAATCTAATAGTATTCTTAAAATGTCCACCAGTAAGGTATTAATCTTTTACAGATAAAATTAAAATTCTGAAAGTCATTGGAACAAAAAATAAAGAAAAATAGTAAAAATATTCCCTCTAGAAATGAGGGGAAACTTGGAACTTTGTGGTAAGAGGCTAGTTTGTCCATGTTGCAATGAATAGAGAATAGTCTGTACAGTTTTTCGTATCTGACTTGCAGGAGAAGATTGGAACATATAGAAATTAATGTTACTGAATTATTTAATAGTAACTCAAACACATGAATAGAAGAATTAAAGAAACACAAGACTAAAAAGCCATTTTAAATGAAATCAGAAGCTTCAACAAATATAGTTTTCCCTTGCAGTCAAAAAAGTAATTATCAAAATTGTTCAGAATATGTTGCCAATTACTCTGCTCCATAACTGCTAACTTTCTCAGTTCTTCTCCTGCCTTTGCGGGGCTCTCTGTCACTGGAAACATCTTAAACCAATTTAAAGTGCTACACCTGAATAAACATGTTGTAAAAGTGTTTATGTATTGAAGTGGGTCAGTTCAAGGTATGGTATTTGGCTGGAACTTCTAATTTCTCTTTTTACTGCAAAAGGGCTGCCAGAAGGAGGAAGTCTGAGCTGAATTAATACATTTGTTACAGTGGAAGTAGAATGGAAACTACTTTAACCACAAATCAAACTGCCTCTTTCATTTACGCCAGTGATAGAGTTTTTCTAAGAAATATAGACTCTGGCGTGCAGCCACTGTAAGTTTGTGTTTGAAAAGGAAACCTATATGCTTATTTCTATAAGGTTTACTCCTATGCTTATTTGCAAGTTCTTTTTCAGGATGATTGAGTTAACGGTATTATACGGTTTGTGAGGCAGATGCTCCTCCGCCGCCCGCGTAGCAAACTTTTCCAGTCGGTTTAGAAGAATCCCCAGGCGCCCCGATGCGGTGCCTGTGCCCGTACCTTCCCGTCTAAAGGACCTCTGTGTCCCCCACCCAGCACAGCTGCACAGCTTCACATGACACTGTCTCATTTTCTGACGGTTGAAGGGCTCTGCATAATACACGTACGCACAAAAGTGTTTATGCTGCCAAAATAAATTCTGTTAAGAGCAAGGGTTTATTTGCTAAAATGTCACTGATGCAGTTTCAGTGACTTGTTTTGCTTTCTTTTCTTTTACTGAGGTTTAGATCCTATAATATAGTGAGGTTACCACACAGTCCTGACTGAACAAATATTTTAAAGAAATATGCACGTCCCCTGGGAACGGAACCAGAGTCAATAATGTACATATTTCAAACTCTGTTCTCTTGAACGACTGACTGCCTTCCTACCTTTACTAGTGAATGAACATCAGTTTGAGTAACACCACACAATATTTATTTTTAAAGCAGAAGTATATTCATTATCTACACTTTGCTACCGATTTGCTTTGGGGATATAAGGTTCACACTCAAGTGATGCAAAAATTAGATGACTGCTTTACATTATCCTTTTGATAGCCTACAGACTATAATGGGGCTCATGTATTTTTCAGCTCTATAGATGTGAACACAAGACTAAATTAAAATACCTGTGTAATGAATAAAATATATAGCCCACAGAGACTGCAATCTTATGCAGCGACAAACTACTTGTAGAGTTGTTGAAACTTTTGTAAATTGTTGAATTTTTTGTCTTTTACGTTCTGTTCAACAAAATGCAGTTAGGATTCTTAATCATGTGAATTCAGGATGGCCAAATCCTTGACATGATTCAGTCCGCAGTTGAACTCCCGCAGTGGCTTCTGGAGGGGCAGAAGTTCACCTTTTAACTTACAATTTCCATTACTTTATAGGTCGAAGTATCAATGTTAAATCTGCTGGCCTGATTGGAAGACATGGGCCTCAGTCAAAGCAACCATTCATGGTTGCATTCTTCAAGGCAAGTGAAGTGCTTTTCCGTTCTGTCCGAGCAGCCAACAATAAAAGGAAAAATCAGAACCGCAACAAATCCAGTAGTCATCAGGAGTCTTCTAGGATGCCAAGTGTTGGGGGTAAGACAAAGCTATGATTTTCTAGTGTGTTTAGGGGAGTTATGGGCACCTGCTCAAACACAGTGGAGTCACAGCAGCTCAACAAGATGTTGCTCACTGTCTGAACCATCAGAAACCGTGTTCCCGCTCCATTTCTACCTGCCCCCTCCCCAGCTTTGCTTAACCTCTTTTGTGATGTTGGCCCTGAGAATGATCTACCTTCTCTGAGTGAGGTCACTTACATGTATCATGGGATCCTGGATGGTGAAATGACCAAGTAGTTTGGGAAAGGTTGTATCTGAGCTTGAATCTAGTCCTGCGTAGTAGGCAACTGGATGAGATCTTTGCTACAGATGACAAAAAGGTAGATACAGTAGAGAGAAGGGTTGTCTAGGAAGCCTCAGCAAAAAACAGTGTTTGGACTCTTGTTTAACTGCCTTTCAGCTGAAGCAGCCAAGATGTAACACAAAAAGCTGAATACTGGAAATGAAGAATATTAACCAATCTGTAAAAGTGTAAACTGTTTCTGAGTTCAAACCACTGACACATACAGATGTAAATACACAGTGTATCCCTGAATTCAGTGACTTTGATCCCTTATTTACAGGAAAGGTACTGACAATAATGCATGTGAAAATGTTGTTAATCCCATTAGAGCCTGGAATAAGTTTTGCTCCAGTTCTCTCATTAAATGCTCCTTTTAGCTGGAGGCACAAAGTCACATTCTGAATATTCTCACTTTTGAACAAACATTTCTACTTTTCAGGGACAGGGTGTTAAAATGTATCTTTCTAAAAGCATGGCAGATCTAGAACCAGCATATCAAAACCTCGATATAGATGCTACTCTTAAGCCCGATGGATACCTACAAGTAAGCAAATTAGTATTTAGTGGAAAGAACTCAGCCCTGGAGTGGAACTCATCTATTTGAGGAGAACCATTATGAGCATTATGCATTACTTATATCCATCTCAGAACCTCAAAAGTGGCAAGTTAGAGACCTCTCTAATGTAATGCATAAGCCTTTCCTTGATCTCCTGCACAAGGATGAATTTTGTCTTAACAACCACAAACTGCTATTGAGTTGCTAAAGAAATCATAGAAATTATTTGAATAACTTTCTAAACCTAGTTGAAGTTTACCTGGTGATCTACTGGAACAAAATCCCACTTTAAGGTTAAAAATGAGTCTCAAAGCGTATCCTGAAAAAAAAGTTTTTCATTCACAGCAATGATTATTACCACTTCAGTAGTGGGCTCAATTTTATTTTCATATGATGTAATAGGTAGAAAAAAATACTGTCCTATTTCTCTGGTTTCTGCTGAGGACCTGAGGACCTGGAGCATAGTTATTTCTGAGGTTCATGCACATGTTCCCCCTGCGGACCCTAGCTTTTTAAAAGCCCCTGACATTTGTTAAGGCACCAGGGATCTCTATTTACAACTGGGTTTTGTTTGAGGGTTTTTTTGAGTATTGTCAAATTTTCTGATATTCTGTATAGCTATAGCATAAATGGCTCATCTGCACAATTAGCTTCTAACACCTTATTTGTCAATATTGCAGGGGAGCAGGTATATAGAAAATTGTAGCTTCTTACTAGTAAAAAAAAAAAAAGAAATAACATGCTCCACAGGAGAAAGGCATTTTTTACATTCATTCACTTCAGTAGTGAATAAATTTTTTTCTGCTCTAACTGTTCCTTCTCTTTTACTGCTAACGCATGATGCACTTCCTGATTTTTATAAAGGGCCTTTGGACTTAACACAACATGAGGATCCGGCTTTTTGTTTGTTGCTTTTTTGTTTGTTTTTTTTTTTAAAATACATTCAAACATGATCTGTGCAACTGCATTAGCTCCAAAAACATAATCTCTCATGTCAAGGGTAAATAACGTTCTCTCTGCACAAAAAATATTGAAAAAAGATTTTTCATATTTCCTGGAAAATGTCTACTAATTTTGAGAATTACACTATTTTGGGGGAGGGAAAAATCATCGAAGTACACATTACACACAAGATACCTAAATATAAGCGTAATACTTTCAGATTGAATCCCATCCTTCTAGTCCGTGAGGAAATGAGAATTGAAGAGATTTGTTAAGCCTCCTTGATTATAGCAGGAAAGCTGAACACAAGCTCCCTGCTGGTTTAACCTGGGAAAATCTCAACACATACCAGTAAGTTGCAGTGGCATGAGGATTGCCTCAGGAAGAACTGTCTGTATGTCTCAAAATACCGGTCAATGTCATCTGTGCATCCACTTGTGCTCCAGAGCTGTTGCAAAACAAAAATCAGAACATGTTGAGTGAAATAAGCATTATGAAACAAATTTTCTCCTAGCCTCTTTAGGCCACCAGTCTGCATAAGGGTAGAGGTGCATCATTATATATGTTGATCCATGCCAGATCTGTGTCAAAAAAGGTTGCAGTTCAAGAAAACCATACCATTAAAACACAATGAGGTTAGGAGGCAACTGCATATGCAGTTGGATCAAAGGCAGGGACAGCATCCTCTGACTGGAGATGGAGGCAGCAAGATATGGTCAGGTTGGAATAAGTGGCAAAGCTAAAGGCAGATAAGTAACCACAGCCTCACACAGCAACGTCCCCTGCAGCAAAACAGCTTGGAGCAGTAGCTCCTGCACCATGGCAAATCGGTGTCCATGCTCTTGCCTTGCAGTTTGCCTCAACCGTCCCCGTATCACAAAAAATTTCTTTTATCTGGGTGGTATTAATGATCAGTGATGGGACTTTTCATGCTATAAGTGATTCAAAACACTTTTTCTTTTAATAACTCTTGCAACACCACTCATTAAAATCTGCAGAGGAGCACACGGATGGCTACAAAGGCAATGTACCAATTCTATCCAGATGCTCCAGTGTGCAAAATGGATGTGAAGGACAGAACACATTCTTATTCCCAGATCTTCACATCTTCACAAAATACAGGCAGAGTTCTTCCATGGGGAGAGCCTGTTATCAGGGAAAAGCTATGCCCTTCTCCTCCTCTTCAGCAGCCTCAGGAACCGTACAAGTGCAGTGCATATGCTGCAACCCTGCAGGCTTGTGGGAGAAGGCCGATTCGCCTAGTTCTCTACAGCTCTTAGTAATGAGCTGCTCTTTAAAAGTATAATCATAGAATCATACAATAGTTTAGGTTGGAAGGGAACTTAAAGATCATCTAGTTCCATGGGCAGGGACACCTCTGACTAGACCGGGTTGCTTAAAGCCCCATCCAGCCTGGCCTTGAACACTCCCAGGGATGGGGCCTCAACAACTTCAGTGGGCAACCTGTTCCAGTGCCTCACCACCCTCCTAGTGAAATATTTCTTCCTAATATCTAATCTAAATCTACCCTCTTCCAGTTTGAAGCCATTACCCCTTGTCCTATCACTACATGCCCTTGTAAAAAGCCCTCTCCACAGCTTTCTTGTAGGTGCCCTTCAGATACTGGAAAGCTGCTATGAGGTCTCCCCACAGTCTTCTCTTCATATTTAAATGAAAGAAAAACCCAAAGAATTCTGCCCATCTTCCTCATGACAGCCTGTCAATAGACTCCCTGATGCAAGACACTGTTGATGTAAATGACACAGTGATGGGCAAACGTAATTGTGTGATGTAGATCCTTGCTTCTACACTTATTTCATAATCTTATATCTACAGCATCTAAGTCAGACATTGGCAATGAAAAATGCTCATCTACAGGGCCAGAGGCTACGTAGCTGGAGCCAGACAGGTATGCTGTCATTTATAGGTCATAGGCTTTGGTTATACTTCTCTCTGCGCAGCAATCCTGACTTTACTACAGTCATGCCTTCTTTTTCCTGTTGCTTTTTTCTTCTTACTTTTCTGTTTCTTTTTCCCCCTTTTACCCTTTTTTCTTTTTGTTTTTCTCTTTCTCCTTCCCTTTGCCTTTACCTTTTGTCATCTTCCTTTTGCCTCTTTCCTTTTGTCTTTTGCCTTCTTTCTTTTGCCACCTTCTTTTCTAAGTTCTTGGACCTCAGTGATTAGCTTTACTGCATTCTCAGCACATCAAAAAGGAAAGACCCACTGGGCAACTCAGTTCTTCCCTTCCAATGGACAACACATTTTGTGAATTATTCATGAAGATACGCATAAACACAACATGAAGAAAATAAAATCTATATGTGTTGTTATAACAGCTGGGCAAATGTTGACAGATTTGGGGTCAGCATCCCTGTGTTGCTAAGAACTTCAAGAGAAGATGACATCAATGCAGATATCAAGATAGATCTAATTAAACTTAGCATTCAGACTCCACCTGCCTGCTCTGCACAGAGGATTGAACTGTTTATTTCTTACCCAGTTGTATTTTTGTCAAACTGTAGATAAAAGGAAAAAGAAATCAAAACAAGACAACTCGTTCCCAAATTACATCATGTAACTCTTCCTTAAAACAAAGGCTTAATTTTTTTTTTAACATCATCTTAAAAGAATTACAGTGTAATTGTGCACAAGAGGATATCCGCATTTAAAAACCAAAGCTACATAATTTTTATTCATAATGCAGTGAGATCAAAACAAAAAAACAATACTTAACTCTGAATTTCCTGTATTTTATTGGTTGGTGTCACACTAATTAATTAAAACCACAGTACTTCGTGATAGTATATATAGGCACGTCTATATGTCTTTATTTCCCTTGAAAAAAAAAATCCTCATCAGATTTCTTACAAATATATTTTCTTGCCCTCCTTCCACAGCTCTTTCTGCTACATAGGGGTTTGGACCCCAACTGCAGTCCCTGAATCGCTGAGGAACAATGTTTTCTTAGTCACAATAGCCTACAGTTTTGAGTCTTGACAGAAAAAGCCTATGGGCCTTGAAGCTACAGTATGTGAAATCGGATCCTTGGCACTAGATCTTATTATAAATGTCACATCTGATACTTACATGAAATGTTATATTACACACACCATTTGTCTTATATGAAAGATAGAATTCAAGGAAGGGATACAGACTTGCCCGTGTCTCACTGTCTTCATAGGTGTATGGGCTAGATGGTTTGCAGATAGATGTCTGCATATGAAATGCAGACAATCTTATCAGGTGTCCTGGTGTGACCGCTCATCCACCACTGCTTAACCTATATTCAAATAATTCAGAGTATCGAGACAATGAAGACATCTATGTGATGACTTACATATTTCTTATTCAGCCTTCCTCCTTTAATTGTAGGGACTTCTGCTACATTCTGGTGCTAAAACTGTACATATTCTTAAACAGGAAAATGTCATGAGTGAGAGAAAACTGGCAAAAGCAATCTTCAGCTTTCATTTGTTTGCCTGCTTGGGTGTGATCTCAAACCAGATTGTGACTTTCCTGACTTTCTCATCTGCATTTCTTTCCCACATTTTTCAGGCGCAGTTTTTTTGCAAAGTGACTTGCATCGTATATGACTGAATTTTAAATTCCCACTAATCGCTGAAACAGAAAAGCTCAATATTTACCTGCTATAAGCACTGATATTAGTCAAAATCAATATACAGATCCTTGTAAAGAGTGATCAGTGAAACACAGTTCAATTTATTTTAGTTAAAGTTCCTTTACTCTCTACTACCTTTGCCTTACATCTAATGTGTGTGCAGAACATACTAGATTATTACAGACAACTCAGCACAAAGGATGACTAACAGTTCTTGGTTATATTAAAGGCATATAGATTTTCAAAAACTCGTCGTGTCCCAGGGTATCCTTCCTTGCTTCCAGTGGCTACTTCAGAAAGACACAGGACCCCTATAGGATGTGGGTATACATTTTGACCCTACATGCCCTGGGGCAACTGAGAGTATCTGAGATGGCAGCAGATAACTTACTACCTGTGGAGAATCTTTAATGACTGTCATTGAGAATCAGCCCATGAAGGATTAGGAAAATACCATACGAAAGAAGGTAGTAGTCATCTTTAAAAAGGAATGAGGATTTGGGGTAATACAGCTTAGAAAGCCTGACTTAACATCCCTGGTGGAACTAGAACATGTTATTTAGTACTGCAAATGGATATATCTTGACTCATGCCCAGCTTTTGATACAGTTTCAGGAGACATATTGGGGCTTATGTATATTCAACATAAGGTTTGTACACTGCCTGTTAAAAGAAAAAGAAAAAGCATATTGAAGGAGCATGTTACCAATAAGAGTAAAATTTGGGTGGGTATTTTGAATGACATCTCATTGAGCCTCTTCTGGATCTGATTCAGTCCAACATTTTATTGGTAAATTGTATGATTGATCACTCCTCCCAGACCTGGTATCTTCTGTGAACTTGCAGAGAGCACACTCTGTTCTATTGTCCAGGTCACTAACAAAGACATTAATCAGTACTGGCACCTGTACTAATCCTTTAGGGACATCCCTAGTAACCAGCTGCCAGTTGGACTTTGTACCACTGATCACAACCCAGCAGCGCAGCCAAGTTTCCACCCATTATATTCTTTACCTATCCAAACTGTATCTGACCAATTTGGCCCTAAGAATGCTATGGAAGACTGTATCAAAAATATTCCCAAAAGTAAAGCGAACAACACCCAGTGCTCTTCAAAAGCCCACAAAGCTAGTCAGCTCATCACAGAAAACAATCAGGTCAGTTAGGCACAGTTTGGACTAGTAAATCCATGCTGGCTGTTCCCAAACACCTTGTTCTTCATGTACTTGGACACGGCTTCCAGGAGAATTTGCGCCACAGACTTCCCAGAAACTGAGGTTAACCTGATTTCCCTTCTTGAAGATGGGTGTGACATTTTTCCATTTTTGAATCATCAGAAATATCCTCCAGTCACTATGAACACTCAAAAATGTCAGGGAGTGACTTTGCAATGATGTTGGTCAGCTCATTCCCCACCCTGAAATTCATCCCTTCTGCTCACACGGACTCGTGCATCTTCTATTTGCTTAAGTGGTTCCTAACTCTAAATTCTTTTACTATGGATAGAGCTTCAGTCACTAGGCTCGGGAACTTGGGAGTCCTGAGCATAAACCTTGCCAGTAAAAAACAAGACAAAAAAGTCATTGCGTACCTTAACCTTTTCTGAGTCCTTGTCACTAAGTCCTCTGCCCTACTGAACAAGGAAACTGTATTTTTCTTAGCTTTCCTTTTTGCTATGAATGTACCTATAGAAGTCCTTCTCGTTGACCTTCACATCCCTCACAAGTTTAAACTCCAGCTAAGCTTTGGCTTTTCTAATGTCCATCCCTGCATGTTCAGGCAATGTGTTTATATTATTTCCACGTAGCTCACCCTGATTCCACATTACTTTTACTTCCTATTTGAATTTGAGCTCAGTCAAGAGTTTCCTATTCAGCCACAGTGGCTTTGTGCCATACTTGCTTGACCTGCACATGAGAGCGGACGTACCTTGTGCGTCTCTCAGAGGTTGCCCTAGGAGATCAGCCAGCTCCCCTGGTTTCCTTGGCCCTCCAGGGATCATGTGAAGATCTCCGAATAAGCTGAAATCTGTTCTCCTGGAGTCCAGGGTTGCAATGCTGTTGCTGATCTTGGTCATCCCTCAGAACCTTCTAACTCCACTGTATTATGGTTGCTGCAGCCCCATCATGCTGCAGTTCTCATCAACAGCCTTACCCCCAACCTGTTCTTTATTCATTGATTTGCATAAACGGAACATAATCCTAAGGTGACTAGGCAGGAGTATATAAAAAAGGGATCTGAAGCTGGTAGTTTGACAGTTTGGTTTTGCTGCAAAACTCCTGTTCTGGAATATACTGCTAGAAAACAATTTGGAAAGCGTAGAAAATAATTGTTTTACTTTGTCACTGTATTCAGTTTTGGCCACCACATCTTCAGAAAGACACAGAGAAACTGAAGATAACCCAGAGAAGCAATGATAGCACAGATCGGGACAGATGACAAGAAGCAGTTGGCAAATTTGCAGAAAAACTCCGTTAGGCCAGCTATTTGGAAGAATTTTCTCAAGGACAGTGAAGCACTACAATGGGTTATCTTACAGACTGTAGAACTCCTTTCCCTATATTTCATGTGAAAAAGGCCTCTGTCTTAGTTTTCCAGAAATTTTTCAACAGACACCCTCCCGTCCCAGCCTCAAGTCTTTTATTGGTAAAAACCTGTTCCTAAAAAATTCTATTCCTGAAAATGAAGACTTTGTTTCATTTTCAGTGTCTTCCTTGTTTGTTTGTTTGTTTGTTTTTTTTCTTTTGCTGTTGTGAATTTCAGCCAGCTTTTTTTTTTTTTTTTTCTCTCCTGCCAGAATGGTTATTTTGGTGCTAAAGATCCACTTTAAGCATTCTTGAAATGGAACCAGAGACAGCCTGTCCTCCCTGCTCCATCGCATGCCTCACTGATGGCATCACTTGAATAGCACTGTAAACCAGCTCTGGGGTGCTAATGCGGTGAAGGCATGACCCTATTCCCTTCCTTTCCTGTTACTCAGGGGCAGTAAGGAACAAGTACTAGATTTTCTCCAGGATTAAGATTGTCCCGGAGAAGCTTGTATGGAAGGTTCTTTGTGTCCTTCTATCCTGACACATCTCTAAGAGCGCACAAACATTCAGACCTTTAAAAAGCATCTGTTAGTCTACTTGTTTACATTAGTATTACCAACTAAAGATCATCAAGTGGTGAATATTTCCAAAAAATATGGTAAAAAATGAAGGAGTACAAAATGCGCTAATGATTAAATAACAGACTTTTGGAAATTCTGCTGTTTTGGGACAATTTTTATCATTGTTAAATTATCTTTTGAATCGGGCTACTTTCTTTACCTAGCGACTAAACCTGCGCCAACATACAGATGAATTCCCCGTATCTTGGATCAAGCTCTTGCTTGTCCTCCTTTGATTACCTGTGTGCATATTATCAGAGTTGTTACCTATCTAGCCAGCACACAGACATCTTGTAAACCTGTTTCCCCTAATGCTGAATGCATCGTTTTGTCTGTGTACACAAACTGTATCAGGCTGACACTGCTGATCTGCACTTCCAAGTTTACACTGCCTTTTCGATCAGCCCTAGGAATATAAATGTTCCTTTCCTTTGTACCATTTGGTCAGGAGATCAAAAATAGCTAAATCTTGTTTGTTCTAGCAATGTTTCTAAACAATTTATTATTATTCTTTTCTTCCTGTAGATTATAACACAAGCGAGCAAAAACAAGCATGTAAGAAACATGAACTTTACGTGAGCTTCCGAGACCTAGGATGGCAGGTATGATTATAAATGCTGTTTCCTATCAATTAAAAACAGGACAATCTATTTTACAGTCCCCTATTTTTTACAGTCTATAATGGTAATGGTCATTGGTATTTCACTGATGAGAGACAAATTCTTTCGATGCATTTTGTAATGAATCCCTATCACTATCGCTTTACTTTTTTTTGGCTGCTGTTCTCTCAATGATTTTGAAAACAGTAATGGCTATCAGATCTGGATTCATTCACATAAAGATAAATCTGAACTGTTATTCAAGATCTGCACTAAATTAAACCAGAATCCCCACAGTGAGCAATGGAACTTTTGAAATTTGCACGTGAATTCTCCCTGGTTTGATGCAGGTCTACTGCAGGTCAGAGAGATTTCATTGGGGTAGGGTCCATAGGGAACTAGAGCTTGGATCACTGATCAGTGATCTCTATAACATCATTGGTTAGTTTCTATAATTTCTAGGGAAAATTCATCCTGCCATACCGTAGCAGAAGAAAAAAGGTACTTGTAGTAAAAAGCCATAAAGACAGGCAGGGCTTTTTTCCAGAAAGCAAGGAGCTCTCTATAAAGAAAAAGGCAGCCATCAGCAACCTATAACCTATAACCTATAATACATATTGCATATGTAGGTACGAACGCAGAGATGGCTGTCTGTGCATTCCATATTTCTCTGAATTGTTTTAAAACAATTCTCCATGAGCGGAACAAGTCAACGAGGAGAAAGAGTGTGTTATCTCTTCAGTGACAGCTCATCCTTTACACATCTAGCTCAGATTCTCATATGGCCTCATTACTCTGCCTGACTTTTTGTAGCATGTTTATCCTCACAGCAGCCTGAAGAAGTAGGCAGGGACTGTTTTCCCAAGTCTGCAGAGCATAATCACCCTGTCCACAGCCACAGAGCAGGCTTGTGGTATTGACTTGAACTCAGGCTGCTGAACAAGTGAGCCGTTGTCTATCTGTAGATCACAGATTTTTCCAGGTATCACCAGTTTTTTCATTTTTTGAAACAGTAAATTCTGATACGCTCCAAGATGTGCAAGGCTCTCAGATCAGTCATTCAAGGTGGCCACACAGAAAAGAAAATCTTTTTTTTTTTCACAAAAAAATACTTGAAGAATTCAAAGTTTTAGTTGGAAAGCCAAAGCTACACTGTACAATATTAGATCAGTGAAACTCAGGGTGAAACAAGATAAAAAGAAACAAAACCCAAGAAGCAGGTACTTGATCCTCTCTGCCCTTCCCACAGCACCTCCGTTACCTTTGCCTGGCAAAGGAGGAATTCAGCAAACTAAACACACAGCTTTCATTAACATTTTAAAATATTTTCCCTCTTGTGGTCTTTTCCCCATGCTGTGTTGCTAGAAATACTCAAAACGTATGATTCAGTGACATTCTGGTGGGTAATCTCCAACTACGCTCAGTCTCGTGCAATAATACAATTAATGGTATTGAGTATGCTGAAGCAAGAGGATGCATTTTAATTACTTTTATTGCACCAAGAAGTGCTCAAGATTTTCAGTCTGGGAAGAAAAGTATTCTGTCAAACATTTTTGGACTTTTAATTCCCCTTACAGCCTCATTAGTTTGTATTCAGTGCAGATTTCTAAGTTTAATTTAATTTTCATCTGAGTTTTGCATAAACAAAGCAAATACTTCCCTTTTTTTTTGGCAAAAATTATGAAGTTCATTTTGTCCTTGGGTAAGTCTTAGTTAGTTTGATATGATTTTAAATTCTCTGAGTTAGAGGGAAAAAAAAAAATTGAGTGCATTTATTTGTTCTTGGTTTAGGATTGGATTATTGCACCAGAGGGCTATGCTGCATTCTACTGCGATGGAGAGTGTTCTTTCCCCCTCAATGCCCACATGAACGCAACAAACCACGCCATTGTTCAGACTCTGGTATGCCTCTGCCTGTGTTGTAGTTGCCTATTTTGCAGTTGTAAGTGTCTTGGGACCGGGACTGTCTCTTCCTCTCTTTGCTACTCTTGGATTTTGATTATTTCCGTGCACATGATAACCCATTTCAAAGATGTGCTTTGATGATTACGCTGGAGAGAGGATGAACTACCCAGAGTGGCCTGTGTGGTAGGTTTCGCTTCCATTTCAAATGCAATAACACGTGAGAAGACTGTGTCATATTACTGGAGAATTGTGTAGACAAGAACCAAAGGGACCCCTGGGTCCCACTTCCAAGAGCTTTCTTGCAGCTTATTGAAGCTCCATGTTAGTGTCTACATGCTATACCTTCCAGAAACGTTGACACTTGGCCACTCTGTGGACCTGTGTTGTCAACTGTTGGCAGAGATACTTAAACTGTAATTTAATGTGAAGCTTTGCAAGCAGATGTATTTGCATCTAAGAAATTGTGTTCAGTCATGCCTGGCTAACAAATGCAACTTATAAATAAGTGTCTTTGGATCTGTTGCTCTGCCTGGTACATGTAAAAGGAGATTTGCAGCCAGCTTTCTGCTTCTGCTAGTTCTTATGCTAGTCCTGTGCATCAACTGGAGCAACCAAAAAGATTATCTTAATTGAAGCAGCTGGCTAGCCCTCGTCTACCCCAGCAGCATTCAGCTACGGTTCAGAAAACACAGCACCTACAGAAATCAAGACTCTAGATTATGCCCAAATCAGGACTCTAGATTATGCCCAAATGTAATGCTGGGAGTCCAATGCCTGGTCACCTGCGCCAGCTGAAGAACTCACTCTGAAGAACTCAGCATCAGTATTAGCAGAATGATTAAGAAGCAGAGGAATGAGAGATAATACATGAGGAGGGAGTGGGAGTACAAAATCAGAACAGGAAAGGGCTGCTGTCCCTAATTAGTTTCTGGAAAGGTCAAGGCACTCGACTGCAATTAGAGAAACAAGGGTTTAAGGCTCTCTCTGATTTAAACTAGTGACAGGAAAGTATCCTGACCACCAGACTACGCTGATGAGTCTGTCCATGGATGGTGATCTTTTTCTTTGATTTTGACATAAAAAATCATCTCCTTCAGAAATGAGTGCAGCTATTACCCTCCTAGGAAAAAAAAAAACAACCCAAAACAAAAACCCCAAACAAACAAAAAAAACCCCACAAAACAATCTCCCCACCCCCCAAAAAAAGGGAAAAAAACCCAAACAGACAAAGAAAGCTTGGTTTCTTTCTGAAAGAAAACAAAATCTGCTCCTGAAAACTGCCAAGTATTTCTACATGAGAGTGACATTTTTAAAACCTCAGCATGTGCTGAGACCTTTTCCTTTCCATTCAACTTTTCATTTATGCACCTTCTACAAGTCCAGCCACCAATGCAACGTTATTCCTCTACACCAGAATTCAAGTCAGCAAGATTCACAAAAAGAAGGGAAAAAGTCAGAGGCTGGAAATAAACAGAAGAATTGAGGTAAGGGGTTCAGGTGAAGGGGAACAGCAAATGCTAGCTGGCGAGGAATAAATTAATGCGCCTAGGAGACGATGAAGAACAGCGCATATGCAGCCCTCAGCTGAAAAGAAATAGGTCAGCAAAGGAACAGTTTAGCATTATGCAAACTCTGTCCAGAAAAGTTGCCAGTATCAGTGAGATCCCCAGGTTACAGTTCCCTGTGCAATTATGGACTGTTAAATAAGAAGTGGCCCTGTGCTACTTTCTCTTCTGTGTCTATCCTTTCCAAAAATGGTTAATTTCCCATTGTTTAGAAATTTGTGTAGTTTTGTCCTATTTTTTAAATTGGATGCTTAAATTTGCCCTCCTTTTTATGGCCTTTTTGGAATTGTGTGTCTCCCTCTGCATGTACTGTACATGCATTCAGTTGTGCAGCCAAAAAATCATGAGGCTAATTAAATTTTAACTGCACATAAATTAGATGAGATAACAGTAGTTGAATGCTTTCTGGTTTAAATTATACAAAATTCAGATTTACACAAGGTGTGCACATGGGGATGGCTTGGGAAACAATTATTCATACACCCCACCCTAATCCAAATGTAATCATCTCCCAGCCATACTGATTACACCATTCTAAAAAAGCCCACTCTTTGGGTTGGAAGTGATTGTTCCTTGGTACCCCTCCAAACTTTACTGACTCATTTTTTTCTTTTGTAACAAGAATAGGAGAAATGCTGGGCCAGTACCTCTCTCTCTCTTAGGCAGACAGACGATACAGACGCATATAAATACAAGGCAGACTGCATTTAATGAATTTTATAAGCTTTCTTCTCCTCTCTCGCTTCCCACCACCCTCCAAACAGGCGTTGGAGTAGAACTGACCTCATGGGCATGCAAGTCAGTGGATTAGCAGGTAGACTAGCCCTGACTTCCAGGCTCACCCGTGAAAAGGCTGTGAGCATCGCTGTCTCATGCAGGGCCACAGAGCTCCCAGCTGGGGTGGCAGGGGCTGGTAGGACCAGGAGTTATGGCAGGGCAAACATCTGCCTAGACGAGGCACAATCATTCTTTTCTCCAGCGCTTTGCTATTCATTTGTTAAACTGTTTTTAAATGTGTGTCTAAACCCTTACTAAACTGCTACTTCAGGATTTATTATTGCTCATTTCAAAAGACCTTCTCATGGTAACAGTTATGTAAAAATCGTTTCCTGATAGACTGTTCTCTGTTGTCTGGCAAAGGCTCTGGGCTTATATCACTGCAAGACAGATGGCTCTAACAGATTTACAAAGACTTAACATACAAATGAAACCTATTACTGCTGAAGTCTTCATCCATGCCTTAATAATCTCTTGCCCTCTCTATTACAACTCCCTCTTTTCTGGCCTCCCCAGTTTCCAAGTCTTCAGCATATGTAGAATATTACATCCAACCTTCTTTCAAGTACAAAGAACTTGTATTCCCCCCATTTTCAGATATTTCCACTAGATCTCGTTGGTTCTGGGATGCTGTTCAAACCTCTTTTCCTTCTCTTTAACCTTTCATTGATATATTTCAGCCTAGTGTACATAATGCCTTCTCTGCCTCAGCCCTTTCTCCGAACCTTCTGTCCATCTGGCACCCAGCTTATGAATTGATTTTGACTTCAGTGGAAGTAGAATTGGACCCACGGATACCTACATAAGACCTTAAAATACACTCATGCTGTCTGAGAACCTACATCTTGCTGTTTCGTGCGCTGAAAACAGTTTCAGTGTGAGCCTTTGCCTGCACAGCCTTTGCTGCCAGCAGCAGACTTTCCTCCACGCTGAGACCCTGCCTCAGGAAAGCATTTTAGCACACGCTGGGGTCCTGGTGAGACCCAGGACTTGAGCCTGTGTTTCATGTTAAGCACCGTCCCCAGCAGAGATGGTACTGACAGTGTGTTTAAGTGTTTTCCTGAGCAGACGCCTAACTCCAACTCTTTTCTAAATTTCATCTGAAAACCAACTTTCTGTCTTGGCCGCTCCTCCTCGTTTATCTCTCCATCTGCTATTCTTGTATAACTCTGCCCGCGCGATTGAAATCAGAGCAACGTTCTGGAGGTAAGCTGTGCTTTAAAGTTGCTAACCGAGGGAAATCTGCGACCACAGCACTCTCTGAATTGCAAAGACGTATTTTGCACTGACGTTGTCCTTGTACCTCTCTGTTTGATATATGAGCTATGTATTTATCTGTCTTTCAGGTTCACTTGATGTTCCCTGATCATGTACCAAAGCCATGCTGTGCACCAACAAAACTGAATGCGATCTCCGTGCTCTACTTTGATGACAGTTCCAATGTTATTTTAAAAAAATACAGGAATATGGTGGTGCGTTCATGTGGCTGCCACTAGAATAAAAAAAATAATCTAAAGCAGAGGGTTTTATTCAGGATTGTAATAAAGTCAAGATATGAGCCTTGCTGATGAAAAGGCAGTCCTAAATTTATTCCATTTCATGTCATCTCTCATTTAAATGTACAGTATAATGTATATAGTAGCTTTTATTTATTTAAAAGTATATAGTTTCTTTTGTATGAGCAAAACTTCAGAACCATTTATTTTATGGGTCACCTCACTATGCAGTAGAACTTCACAAACTAATTTTTCAATTGACCATACTGGAATCTATTTCATTCCATTTCAATATTTTAAAGTAAAGCCTTTGTATAGATACTTTTTTTAAAGCTAGAAACTTCAGAACTTCTGTAACTGCTTCATATTGTTAAAGGAACTAAAATACATTTGGTCATGTTGTGCCAAT
Source organism: Rissa tridactyla (assembly GCF_028500815.1). Classification (NCBI taxonomy): domain Eukaryota; kingdom Metazoa; phylum Chordata; class Aves; order Charadriiformes; family Laridae; genus Rissa; species Rissa tridactyla. The sequence goes on from NC_071468.1 coordinate 100,170,200, forward strand.
GAAAACTGTGGTGGGGTATTTATTTAGAAAAAGGCACAGAAAAAAAAAAAACCTAAACAAAACTGCTTGGCAAAACATATTTTTTCTTTTAGAAGTTCTGCTCCATTAGAAAAGGCAAAATGTTGAACAGTGCTTAAGTAAATAAATAGTAGATAGAAAATAGAAGTGAAAAGATTGCACATAATTGTTAGAACTATTTTCTTTAACAAGATGAGTGTAACTGGAGGAGTATGTTGCTTCTTGGCTTGTGGGCTGCAGAGTTTGCAAAAGGCTCAAAGCTTCAGGAATTCTGTGGAGACAGACTCTTGCCTGTATCTATGACTTTCCAAGTTAACACTAAAAATTGAACTACAACATTCTTACCTCAAATCACATCAGTCTATTATCTATTACACTGCTCCAGCAAGTATTTTTGTAATGACAGCACAAGGTAAAAATCAAGAAAAAAACCCACACAAGCCTTCCCATTATATATACGAGTTACTGTATATGCAAAATATGCAGAAGAGAGGGTACAGAAGGGCTTTGCCTTATTTAGCTCCCACATTTGGATGTGTTTTCTGAGTGTGCGAGGAAGGCACGTGGGATGCAGAAGGTGTCACCTGTTTAATTGAAAATCTTGTCCCTGAAAGTGGCTGTTTTCAGGCAAAGAAGAAATCACCTCTCATAATGAGCCATTGGGTAATTTGCAGCCTACTTTTGGTGCCATCTGCTTTTCTATCAGATGGAGATTGGTTTAAATCAGACTTAAGATGGGATATCTTTCCGTTTTTTAGCATTCACTATCGTAATTATGAAAATTCTTAAAACTGTAAAAATAATTTTTAATCTCCCTATATTTTTGACCTCAGATGAAATTCTGTGGTTGTGAATTGCACAACTAATTACAGAGTATCATTCCCACCACCACTACCCATATGCTTACTTTGAATTAACCCCACCTAATATCTCTGGACACCCTTTGGTTTAGTGTTATGGAAATGGGAAAATAGAAACTCTGTTTTCTCTTTATTACATGGCTAATTATAATATATGCTTTTATCATGAATTTCCTTGATTAAAAATGCTTCATTTAAACAGTTCTCAGAAAGTTGTTAGAAAAACGAATAGGACATATCAGTTTCTCCTTAGACAGTCTGTTCATGTAAGCTCTTACTTCTCTGGTTATTTAAAGCATATTTCAGAAAACTCAGAATATTACAGACTGATAAAATCAGCACGTGCGTGTGACTGTGTATCCATGTGAATGTGCAAATGTCTTTTTTGCAGAAACTAATTTATTTTATCTTGCTATTGGAGTAATACATGAATCCTTTTTATGCATACACTCAGTAGTTCTGAAAATTAAGAGTTCTAATTTCAGTCTTGGGAGCTCTTTCCCCTTAATACAACGGTTCCAGTTTACACTTCCCTCTCTATTTTATAGTGACATTACCTACATATCAACGTTTAGTTGCAGTTCATGCACAAGGTTGTATAGCAAAATATAATGTCTCCAACTGAATTACCATTTTGGAACAGTTAAATTCTTGAGTTGTCTTCAAAAAAATTTCCTGGTTTCTGTATAAATTGGGTAGGTAGATATGTTTTTTTAAAACTCCATTTATTCTAAATGGAATTTGATGGAAACTAAATTTTGGGTACATTAAGTAATATATTTTTAAATAATGGTGTACCATTTTGAGAATAAGAAACTGAAGATTATTGTTATATTATTCTTTAAAACATGCTGTTGGAATATATTTCTATATTTTGAGACATAATAAACCTGTAATAATATTTTGTTCTGCTGTGATTTTACTTCTGAGGCACATGACAGAATGACACTGACTTCATACATGCATTTAAAGGTAAAAGCAAGAGATCATCAATAATTATGGATGGATTTTGTTGCAGCTCATTTTTTAGTACAGACATTTTGCAAAATTACTTTTATTTTGTTACTTCTTAAACTGCAGCTGGTGAACCATCTATACTATTAATAAAAATCATGCCTTCAAATCATACGTCCAAATGCTAATATTCTACTCAAAATATACTAGAAAGGAGAAATAGTTTTTAAAATTCTCCATAAACCCCTAACAGGCCATTCATCTGTTTGAAAGGAAATACAGTGGCACGCTTTCTGCATGCTCTGGATAAGTGTATATATGTGTGTTTTTATGTAGCCTTGTTCAGGTAAGCCCTTCTCCAGTAGTACCTAATACAGGATTTTTTGCTCTTTTGCTTTGTCCTATCATCCCTGTTATTTTACTTATATTTATACATAGTAGATACACTAATATAATATAATATAATATAATATAATATAATATAATATAATATAATATAATATAACATAATGATATTAAATTATATTAAATATATACCCATATCTATGGCTGTATCTATTTCTATAGTTAGGAAGACCGTTCCATTATCATTTAGGACACGAGCTTTGTTCTTTTTAAAGTTGTTTAGTGTTTCTGCATCCTTAACGACCGGAAAGAGTCTAAAGGACTGAAAACCAGAAAAACAGAAGCAGCTCTGTACAGAATTAATGCTACTTTATGGGTCAGAGCTTCTCAGTCTTTCACTTATTCATAATGTTAATACCATTGCTACACATTCTGGGCCAAAATCAAATGTTCACAGGATATTACTAGTGACCACTTCTATGGCTTAGGAGTACTCAGCTGGTGGAAGTCAGAGTTGAGAGGTGAATATTATTGCAGCGGTGACTTCCTTTCCCTTTAGAAGTGCGTTATTCTCCAAGTGTGATTTTGATGTCCCAGACAAGGTGAGCTCTGACTGACTGGAGCGTGGAGCAGTTATAAGTTCTCTGATGCGCTAAGCTGCAAACCCGCATGCCAGTCTTCCTTCAGTTAGACCACTTGATGCGTATCTCTTCTTTACCTGGATGCCCATTTCCACAAAGTATTTATAGGGTCTAATTTTTCCTATTTTGGCCAAAGGTTTCAAATTCATTAATTAGGGAGCAGGGGTGGGAGATGCTTGCTGATAGTCAAAACCATACCTGTTTGAATTGCATTAGCCCTTTTTTTGATACAAAACCAAGGTCAAAATTAAATTCGTATAAAGCTGTCTGGTAGATGACAACATAGCAATACAAAACTCAGTACAAAACCCAGCTAGAGAGATCTCGGACAGACATTGGCATGGATGCCTTCAAACAAAAAGGATCACTGTTCCTTGTCCTGTTGTGTATCTGTCTGAAGGGCTGTTTGTCCTGACTGACATGTCCTTTACAACCCCATGACTCTGGCAACTGTAGACAATGACAATCCGTGACACCCTTAAAACTACATTGTTGATAAAGTTTTACTGGGATGTTTAATTGGGATGTGAAGCTTTCAGAAACCTTTTGTTATCATGATGGGATGTCAGACACTTCATTTTGGAATATAGTTTTCTCTACCCTTTACTTGGAAAAGGCTGGCTTGCTGACTATGTATTTCTGGGTTTTTTTGTCAGCTCCTCTTCTGAAACATTTTCGTTGTAAATTGACTTTGACTCAAAGATGGTTAAAAAAATGGTTTAAGCTTGTACTCATAGGATTCTGAATTGTTTCAGCAATAACCAAAGGATTCTAATAACCAGGGCTTCAAAATGATGTTCTTTGCAATGTCTACCGACTTTTCTGCTCACACATTCAGCTGCGCATAGGGAGAATCTGACATGTGGTGCCTGAATGACGAACAAGCCACATGTGAATAATACAGCATTATCTTTTACTATCTCATCTGCAGTCACAGAACTTGCAAACTGTGATTTACAATGTGTTACTGAATTCTTACTCACATGGCTTGAGCAAGAGCTTGATTAAAAACAAAAGAAAACTAAACTAAAAATCCAACAAAAAACAGTGAGAGGAGGTTTTCTTGCCATCTTAATTCAAATAAATCAGCACCAAACGTGGTACATGAGGGATCAGGAATCTCATGTGAATTAAATGGGCCTTTTGTATTCTGTTTTCCATATTTACAACACATGACACAGACACTTCTCCTGACTGCCATATTTCCAGCTAAATACTTTCTGTTCTGTTCCTGCACTTTTTTGCTTCCAGATGGGCACCATCAATTATTACTATTAATATGAATGAAGATATTTTCATTGCTTTAGCAGATGTTAATGCTTTACAAAAGAAGTATGTGTTATTAGTACGGCTACTTTACAGGTACAGAAAAGTGGAGAGACTTGCCTAAGAGAAGAGGAGATGAGAGGCAGTATAGAGGAGACAACCAGACCTCCAGTGTCCCAGTGCTCTAACCCCTATGCCACATCTTGCTGGAGTGATGCAGATGTTTGACACTCCTGTCCCTGAAACTCATAACTTCAATGGATGATAAGCTTAGGTGCTACCTGGACCTATACTTTCCATTTACCAAGTACTTTTCTAGTTTCATGATTGCTTGTGGAAATCTGGGCAGTGAGTAATAAAATTGAGGCACGCGCAGGGTGCAGACCGCACCTTTCCTTTGTGGGGGTGGTTGTATTTTAATGCTACTTCTATGGAACCAAGCAAGATCTCCTTGAAGCAGATCTTGGAGCACCTTTTCATCAGACTCATAAATCTGCACCAGTAGAGTTGAAGGCAGTGACGCATCCCTCCCTTTTCTTCTTTACATTTTCCTCCCACTCAGTGGGGAGTTCAGCAATGCGTTAAGACTGAGACTGTGTTAATATCTGTGTAGCGGGGGATCTCAGGGCAGATGTTGGCTGGAGATATAAGAGCAGCATATTTTCTAGGGAACAGCTCTCAGACAATAACATTAAAGCAGGGATGTGGGAGCAGGATCTCCACTGTATAACTTGTCCTGGTCTCTTCCGAGTCTCCAACTGACTTGTGAGCAGAAACGTTTGTAAAAATGAGAATGCTCTGTAATTAAATTGTGAGGAGAAAACTTGGAGGGGGGCTCTTTCTGGCATCTCTGCCCCTCACAAGTCCTTCCACAAAGGAGAAATCCAGGCTCAAACCTGGAGCTACTCAACTGCACAGAGATCAAAAGTTGGACAAGACGTGGTGGAGAAACATGGCACGTACATCAAACTCCCTAAACTGATCTAATTGGAAAACAAAGCTTTTCGTGCCTGATTATTCTCTTGGTTGCTGAGCTGTCTCGTATTAACTTTGCCACAAGAAAGTGTGTTCCCTTTTATTTGGCCCAATTATGCATCCACCACTGGGATTCCTTTTCAAAATTAGTGTTTCTCCCTTAACCTCTGAAACGGCTCTTTTCAGCCTTCTCTGCATGTTATCTGTTTTATTATTCAAGACTAACAGCTCCCACAGGGAATGCTCTTTCCTAGACTGTGCTGGAGGGATGGAACAAAGACAAGACCTGCCAAGTCAGTTACTTGTTTAATTGGGTTGTGAATCTTTGAGAAACCTTTTTGCTCACTTTTTCTTTCTTTTTCACACGCATTTGGGATTTTTCTTGGTTTGCTACCATGGTATGAATTTTTGTGGATAAAGATATGTAGATAAGTGCATAGAGTTCTACAAAACCTTCCTGTAAAAAGTATTTGTGCATTTAGCAAAAAACAAAACATCATAATTGGCTTCCTCTTTGAAAATGGAATTGATATAGCTAGTAAAAAACTTGGACTCCCATTAAGGAAACAATTTTTAGCAAACTACTGAGCCTGCTTACATTTCATGTTTTAAAATCTATTCCTTTAGTCAAAATTAAGGAGTTGCTAATTAGCAGGACCTACATTGCTGACCTCAGGACACATAGCCAAGGATCAGGTTTTTAGTCTCAGATATATCAGTGTAAATACAAAATCTACCAAAATTAACAGTGCCCTTGAAATACTCATAAATATATTTCTGATTCTTTCTGTTTATCCATATTGGACAGTGAGGTAATGAGAACGTTATTCATGCTAGAATACAATTAACTGCTTAATTCTCAATTTTCTTATTCTTATAACCAAGCCCTTTATGCTTTTACTCTTTCCTCTCACCCATCTACAACAAAAAATGGCCGAAGGTCCTGACTTAAAATTCTGGGGAAAGAGTTTCACACTTCAGAACTGAACTGATTGTGGGAATTCCCAAACTTCGACTAGAAGGTTTAAAAGAAGATCATGAAAACGTTTTTTTAAAAGTTTTTAAAATGATCATTGCTGATCAGCAGAGCCCACACCAGTGCCACCAGGGCACTGGAAGTGGTCACCAGGGCAGGGGAGCCTGGGCAGCGTTGGTACCTCGCAGAAGCCCCATCTGCCTGGCAGGGGCTGCGGCCGCGGGGTGCCGACGAACCCTGAGGAGGAGCCAGCAGCCCTGGGGACTGCGAGTTCCCACATGTGTGGAAAGGAGCCTGGAAGCTGCAGGGTTCCCTTCTCTGACACAATCCAGACACAAGGGCTGTCCAGGAGCTCTGCCTCTTAGTATCCAAGGCAGGGATACAGGAGAGGTGTCTTGCAGAACGGCGCACGGTAGAGCCCGCTGAAAATGCCTGCATTTAATTAGAAAAGTGATTAAAGATATGGCTCTATTTCAACAACAGAAAAGGAGTCATTATGAAATTCCCACACTGGCTAAAATTTCTCATGACATTTCTGAGTGAAGCTTCACTGACATTTTCACAGAGGTTTGCTCATTTGTGGCAGGAAAGAATTTGACCCCTCTCTTCAATCATGTTACACCCCATTTCCATTGGCTGTCTCTAAGTCTTTTACCATTCTCTTAGTTTTTCCCATGATGTAAATACACACTGCAGTAGAAGCAGTAGTGTTCCTCCGGATTTACTCTAGAATAAACTAAGTAGCACTGCAAAATGCTTTCTACAATGTTTTCCTCTCATTCCTCTGAATCTTTCCCCTTACCTGACCTCTAATGTCGAAAAAGCTATAAGAAATGAACCAAATAACAATTGTCAAGGCAGGAATCAGGTGACACACATGTATTTACATTTTTTTTAATTAGGTAACTAAATGTAATACACAGCTATTATATCCCTCTCCTTACAGTCACCTGACTACGAGAACTATGGCCCACCAGCCTTCCAGGAGAGTGGTCTGCTTGAGCGTTCAAGCAATGTCAAGCTAATCAAGCTGTTTCAGCTCATAAATAGGATTTTTGCAATTTTTTTAACAGATTGCTGCACTAGAAGTTTACTTAATGTAGTAACGTCCTTCAGAAGGATACTGAAGTGAAGCCAGGACTGGCAACCTCTTCTATTACCATGCCTGGATCATGATGAGGACACCTGTCCCCATCATGTAGGATTTTCATTATGTAGATGTACATTCTTTCTATTCTAGCTATTAAAAATGACACTATGGCTTTTCTAGCAAGGAACAGAACTTTGTCAGACAGTAAAACCTATCTGTGGTGTTTCCTGCTTAATGGTTCTGTCTTTTTCTCTATAATCTAGTTCCCATGACTGCCTCAAACCTGCAGAATCCATCTCACTCATCATATCAGTTACTGCAACTAGCTTTCCTGTGGATGCATTTCTAATCACCCATTTGCTATGTGGATAATTACCGTGCTCATTTACATGCAACCAGATGTTTTGGTTATTATATTCTTGTTTGCTCATTTTCCCAACAACATCAGCTTTTTCTCCTTCACAGTCACACTTCAGTTTTTTTACATTGCAGAATATTTAGTATTCTCTTTATGAAAAGTTGGGCAACCTCAATTTTTTGCCTTAGAAAGAGAAAAGGAAGAGTTTCTACCCTTAGAAAGAGAAAAGGAAGTGTTTGTAAGGCTACTTCTATGTGATACGGACCAGAAGTTCTATCTATACTTGAGAAAATCCTGCTCCAGGTGCAGTGCAATGGTATGACTGCATATTTCCAGGTTGCTTGCAATACCAGCAGAAATTCAGTCGGAACCTATATCTTGACATGGAAGTACACTATATGGTGTAGAAATACATAAAAACGTTGTTGATCATTCGAGGGTCTCTAAAGTGAGCTGGTAAGATCCAAATGAGTTGGCAAAAGTTTGTGAATGGCAATTTAAAGTGTATGTTTTTCTGTGCATTTCCCCTTTGATGTGAACAGTGCAATCAAGCCAAGGCACATAGAATTGAAGGGTCTTTCAGTGAGTACATTTCTGTAAGGTGTATCCAGTGAGATGCTGAGCATCAACTCGTGTTGACATCAACTTTGGGGATTTACTTTCTCTTGAGTCTGACTTGTATGCTTTGGTTTCCTGTAGAGCCCCAGCTGCCTTAGAAGATCTGTTATAATAGCACCATCTTCTGACTAACGTCCAGGAGTATTTCTGAGTATTTTTAACCTTCTGTTCATTGCATCTCTGACGGTCTTACTTTTGGGAAAGGTGACTGCTCCCCTGCTTCATGCAGTGCTCCAACAACGCAGTGAAGTGGTTAACCACGCTAGATACCGAGCAGTCCAATCATCTGTGAAGAGCTGAGAATTCCTTAACTTTGGCAGCCTAATATTGAAATGTATGCACATTTCCAATGAAAACGCCGAGAGAATTAAATGAAAATAGAAAATGTTCCGCTGACATTTTTGATGCTGGCTCAGTTTTGTATGAGTAAGAGTCACTGACAGCACTTGTCTTCTCAACCTCTTCCAAGGTCAAGATTGTATGCTAGATATTTTGAAGAGTCTACTACAGTATAAATACAGTCCAGCTAGTAAAGTTTTAACCTTATTTAACCGTTGCTTCGTTATGCACAAAGATGTAGATCTTCAAGTCAATAAAAATGGTTGGAGCTATTTTCCTAGAGGAGCCCATTTATATAATTTTCATATCATATCTACTTTAACTCTTGGCTATGTTGTAGCACATATGGGTCTTTTCTTCTTTCTTTCCCATTTTTGAATGGCCAGTCAAGAAAAAAACAGTAATGACATGCAGCTGACTATAAAAACGATTTAGCCAATTAATTTTGAAAAGACTGTGGATTGATATTTGAAGTCACACACCCAGTTAATTTCATATAAATTATTAAAACTTAAGGTACAGTTCCAAGGGCATAAAACCAGAGTTGTGTGCTTCATTTGTACACCAGAAAGAGAAGGGCTCAGAAGTTCTGGATTTTTTCTGTGCTTCTGTCACTGATTCACTATGAAACTTTGGAAAACAAATATTCCATATCTACATGTATTTGTCATGCATTTATAAAGGACAAGTTAAATGAATTAGATTTTTTGAGACATTTTGACATCCAAATCTGTTGAGCAGAGCAGAAATGGTGCTATTTTTGACATTAGATGTTGTTGGTTTGTTTCCAAATTCTAGTCTACCATACGCTTCTTTTTGTGATAGGCCACAATTTTCAAAGATATATTTACCTCACTCAGAGACTTCCTTTCAAGTGATTTCTCCAGTCTCTGAATTGTTAATGTTCTTGTTCTCTGAATTTTCTACATATTGTTAAAAAATCTGAGAAACATAATGTGTGGAGCTGATGCCTCATTGGAACTGAGGAATTTTCTCTAAACAGTGGCATAGTGGGATGATTCATTGCGTTGCAGAACTCTTTACAGAGGTTTGCATGCTAATGCAAGGTGCAGGGCAGTAGAGAACTGAAAGAAGTGGCTAAATATACATTGCAGTTGTGTTGTGTTCCCTGATAATATTGATCTATGAGTGAATAAGCCAGACAGAAGTACAGGTGGTTATAGTAATACTCTTTACTGTATAGCTCCACTGGGATATTTATTGAGTGTCACTAGAAACTGAGGCTTTGGGGCTTACGCACACTCAGTACCATCTACAATTTTTCACTTTGGAAGCATATCTCCAAAACCATGGTGAACTGCATCAGAATACTTACTGCTACCTTTTCCCCATTTATTTTCAGAACAAAAAAAAGGTAGATGTAGATGTAACTGTAGACCTCACCTAAAAGAGAGAAAGAGGAGAACTATCTAAAAATAGCTTGGAGCAAGAAGACTGTGCATTCAATTAAAAGACTGGTGAGGTGATATCCCCAGATGGGTTTAGTTCTTGTTTTAGTTTCTAGCTATACATATTTGTTTCATCCCCTGCACAACAAATGGTAGACTCAGAACACCCTGAGGGACCAACAGCCCTTAAGGAAGAACATAGGTGCCCCAAGAAACATTTTTGTCTTAATTTCCTTCGTAACTTTCCAGGCCCTAACCCTGGTTACACTGGTGAACCATAATGTATATTCAATACGTCTACATTAGGGATTCTATCATGCATATCCCCTCGATATCTAAGCACTTGAAGTGCAACCCCACCACCTCTACCATCAAGGTCTCCAATCTGCAGCTCTGTCTGTTGTGTTAGCACACATTAGGTCATTTTCTTGCTGAACTGGTGATCAAAAATTGCCACCTTCCATACTAAGGCCTGTTTGAACAGTTACTTTTCTGACCAGTCTCTTGTTTCTTCACACATCTCTCCTCATGCTAGCTGTCAAGATGCCAACCTTATAGGCAACCTTGTTCAACTGCCTGCTTTTCATATGAATATCTCTGTACTTTTTCTAATCACAGTTCTCCATGACCTGATCCACAAATCTGCCTCCCATTTCTTTCAAATTGCTTTTCAAGCTAAGCTTTGTAGCAAGAAAAGGTAAGGCAAAACCGGTGGGTTTTGGGCAGTACAAAGTTCAAGAGAGGATGAATTTGAGGAAATGCAGCATCATTTCTTACTATACGCAGAGTGGTGATGCAGATGTCCATTTCGCTGTGGTACCATCTGTTCTTTTAGATCAATGTGTTATAAAATACCCCATAATATTGATGAAAACCTTTTTCTGTATTTATATAAGTCATGATAATTCTCCCTTTACTGATTCTACCCTTTCCAGAATCGCCATTTGCTCTGCCATCTTTCATTTCCCTCTTTACACACTGTTGTTGCAAAATGGTTTTAAATATCTATTTGTTAGCATATGTTCCTAGTATTTGCATATATTACATTTGTCTTTCCATGTGATGTTTACTGTTCTTGTACTTTATTTGCATGCATAAGTAAAGAAAATGTCTCCTGTTGGCATGCAGTTTGGCCTTGGAAAAGCTTGTTAGCCTTTTTTTCACTCAATCTATTTCAAATAAGCAATGTGCTGTTGAGCGCAACAAATTGGTTTATGGACCCAGCATACCGCTATAAAGGCCAGAACACAATGTGATGGTCCCAAGCTCTACATTTTGCTTTCAGCTTTCTGAATTCCCTGGAAGACAGGTAAAAGTCACATGGGAAAAGCCACATCTCTCTAGATGATGCATCTGTACTCGGCTGATTTGTGGCTTCTCCCATACAGTGTATGCAGGTTGGTGTGTTCAAGAGTACAAGAAGAATTCTCCCTGAAGGACTGCACATGTAGCACACGGTTTAGGGCTCCCCTGTCTTCCTTCAGACAAGTTTTGCTCTTATTTTGGGATTGTTGAGCCAGGCGTTCTGTCCACATGTATAAGTCCCGATTGACATTGTCAAAAGACAGCCACGTCTTTGCATGAAAACAATAGTGCTTGGGCTGTATTTTATTACTACCACATATTATTTTGCTTTAAGATGTCATGCATAAGACTGAAAGCTTCGGTCCTTGAGCTAGAGCTGCAGCTGGTGCATTTTGGAGCAGCTTGATTATATTTGACTGATATCACCTGGAGATTTGACACTCTCATCTCACTGCAGCGGTGAAAAATGAAGCTTTCCCATGTCACGGCACACTGTGACAGTGCTGTGCACACAGAAAGGAAACCTGGGTCTGGAATTTGTCCAACAGCCAGCATATATCTCAATGACAAATAATGGAAAGACACAAAAAGCCCAGATTTTAGTCCCATAGGTTGTACTAGCAATTGGAAACTCTTTAATTTCTATGATTTCTAAACTTACTCTTGTTGTTTGATAAAAAGCTATATAGTTTATAAGTTAACAACTTTACTAGGTGATGGAAATCTGATTAGAATCCCCAGAGAATCCCTCCTCTTACGTTTTTTTACCTGATATTTAGAATTCTTCTCACTTCTCAGGGCTTGGGCACCCACAGGAAGATGTGATTAATAATAAATTAGAATGTATGAAAACGCATAAAGATGTGATCTTCTATTGTCCTTTTGGCTGCCACATTTGTGCTGTGACTGCTGTACTTGCATTTTAAACTTCTTCGTGAAGGCCTGAAGAATAGGTAGAAGTACGAGAATGGCGGACTCTGCTGGCTTTGCCCAGGAAGGATCTCAGGAAGTGAGAAGAAGCAGGAAACAGGATTGTATGAGTGTAAGTTAATAAAGTAAGCACTATAATTTATATAATTAAAAAATAATTCATAGAAAGATCTTTTCCAGCCACTTCTTCTAGCAATATAGCAATAATATTTATTAGAAAAGACTGCTCTGAGAGAACTTGTGACAATCGTAATGATAATCAGTCTTCCAAGAAAGACCTAGCTGAGTACTACATAATATGGTACTTAGTACTATACTGCAGTTGGAGTCAGGAGTTACTTGTAAAACACAGAAGTTATTACAGCATTTACAATTATCCTTGAATAGTCTGGAAATATAATGGCTAAAATTCTCAAAGATATTCAGGCAAATTAGGGACTTTCATCACATTTTCAAAAGTAGCTTTGATTCCAGGAGTTAGTTAGAAATCTCAAACTGATCTAGGAAACCAAATGCTATTTAACTGCTACAAAAACCATCTTCATCCAAACGTAAATTCAGAAAAAGGTTAACTTAGGCATCATTGAATCCCCAAGCTGCTTGAAGTCTAATTTCTTCCAGTGACGTTCCCTAAAAGCGCTTAAATACCTCCCCTCGAGAGCACCAGGATGGGCTACACTTGCTTAGCAGCCAGACGCCTTACACTTACAGCAAAGCCCCAGCAATCCCTACCTGTTTCTGTGGCTGGTTCCACGGGTTGGTGTGCAAGCATAACCTGAGTTAACTACTGTGTGCCAAGGTCCCACCCTTTGCCAGAGTCCCGACCTCTCCCTTTCAGAGTTTGTTTGGCCCTCTCTGTGCTGAGTCATTTCAGCATGCACATCCAGCAAAAAATGGATGTGGAAAAGGCAGCTGTTTCCTCAGCATGCTGACTGGGCTCAAGGCAATGCAGGTCAAATGCTCAAGTCAGTGTAGCAGAAAAGGTGGGAGCAAAGGGTGGGCCGGACCATCAGCTGGCTCAGATTGCTGTGGAAACCCAACATCAGAGCATGCTGGATTGAAGGAACAGGAATGAAGGTGTTTTCTCCACCCTACTGGTTATGAAGGTGCAGTTTCCAGTCACTTAAACTGTGGAAGATTTGCACTTTTTTCATCTGTCCCTGCTTGCTCATGAGCCATTTAAGTAGGGCTGCTGTTTGGAGGCCAAATCACCTGACCTCACGTGAGCTACTGCACATCCAGAACTGTGTCTGTGGTAGCAGGTGACTCAGGAACCAAAGCAGACACTGTCAGATCTTCCTGGGACCTAGGTGAGCATCCAGCCCAGCCTACTCCACCCTATGGGAGTCTGAGCAGCCACTGTCATCTTCTACCCATGGACTATTCCTGCAGCTCCTCCTTGTCCTCTCTGCTTTCCCAGGTACATGGCATACCACCTGTCCTTCTCAGACATATATGCCTTAACTAGGTATTAGAAGGTGGATTGTGGTTCTGAAGGATATTTTGGGATAAAGTGTTCTTAATATTGTCTGACAGAATTGTTCTTCTTTCAGTAGCATACTTAAATCTTCATGTAGGAGAGAAAATATGCTTATGATTATGAGAGTCATTACCTTAATGGCTGAAGAACTCACGCGGGAGATGTGGGCTGTAATCCCCTCAAGCTGCTCTGAACCCCATGTTACCACATCTTGGTCTCTAACACTGAGCTTTTCAGGTAAAAGGGAACACTGACATGATTACGTTTTACCACCAGTACTGCATTTTGTGCCTAAGACTGCAAAAATATTAGTTCACAAAGGAATTCATGGCATGAATTCCAGCTACATGGGGCCTTCTTCTCTGGCAAATCTTCCAAAACCGCTTTAGCAGTATCTGCTCATTAGCTTAGTCAGTTCTCCATTCACCTTCTGGACCCCAGAGACAGCAACTTCACTCTTTGTGAGTGCTCTTGGTGCTGGTGAGATGTGTAAACCATCAGGGTCGTGGTGCTCAGCTTTTTGATGACTGTACCCTGTACAAACCAGGGTCCTGGCTGGAAAGGGGACTTACACTTTTAAGTCCCTTAGAAGCTTTCGAAAGTATCACTGCTTGCTGTATTAGCTGAAAACTGTTTTATACAGAATGTGATACTCCCCAGTTGCTTCAGGATATGTAATCTGGACTCTGAACCCTGTGGTCACTGTAAAGCCTCCCATTCACAGATATGTTAAAGAGATGTAGACCGAGAAAGCTTACTGCATTTCTCTGGTGAACGTAATGCGAGACCCTCACATAGTAGCTGATCTAATTTTCATCAGACTCAGCTCACTATTTTGGGGATCTCACTGCAGAAAAGAAAGGAATCGCTTATACAACTGTATTGCAGCAAACAGCTTAAAAGTACGTAGCTTTTTCTCCTTGTCTTGCATTGTTAGCTTTAGTTCTGTTCTATGATTGACAGTTCAAATTGTGTTTTCCGTGTGACTAAAGTAATTTTTTTGTGACTGCAGTGCTTGAGAATTGTCTAACTAAAAAAGAGTAAGACCACGCTCAACAGATGTGCAAATGCTCACAAAAACTTTGTCCACTTGCTTCATCTACACATTTGAAATACATCTCATGAAGCAGGATGGCAATTATAGTCACTCTATGTCTACTCTAACTTAAACAAGTACAGGGCACGCATTTGTCTTGTTTCTGTGTCCGTCTTGTTGTCCATCTCTAAACTGCCAGTTAATAATTGTTATTGTTCTCTCTGGACACAGTTTTGGCCCGTGCTACTTAGCACTCTGATATCTAGGATCAGGTCAGGGATGGTATGGGCTAAGGGACTGCTCCCAACAGGCAGTATGGGTGACGCCACCTTGCATAGGAAGACTGGAGTGGACTTAGCTCTATGGACATGCACCATGCCAAACCAGTTGTCCTTTGAGCCACAGGGTGAGCCCTGGGTCATTTTATTCGTTAGTGTGGAGGTAGTTTCTACTGACAGGAGGAGACAGACCCACCTTCAGGACGAAAAAGAGCATTCAGCAAGGATAAGATCTTTGTTTCCGCCAGAGAAGACTGGTCTGTCCAAACTTCTCAAATAGCAGAGTATAGAAAGAGTACCCAAGTGAAACGGCCATTTGACAACAGGGCATTTCATTTTTTTCCCTCCAGATTGTTTTCCCACTTGATTTCATTCTGATGTTTTAAATGAAGAGAGCTGGAAGAAGTGCCGCTGTCAGGTGGAAAGGGTTGTGGTGGTGAATAAAGGGGCAGTGACCCAGGACTGTCCGTGCGTGCTGCAGAGACCAGGGAAGACTGATGACAAAGTGAATAGCTGTAAAGGAGGGGAAAAAAATCAACCCAACTGGGGAACTCTTCCCTCATTTAGAGATGATTGAAATATTCTGATTGAATCCTACTGATTTCTGAATTAAAAGGAAAAAATATATTTAAATGATTAGTTATTCAGAGTGCTTAACATCATGTTCCTTTTTCATTTTGAGTTGCATATATCATATTGGATCAAATTCATATGACGTTTGATCTCAGAGGGTTTTTTAAAATTTTCTTTAATATGAGTTGGCTCATTAAATTGGCTTTGAAGGTTTTTATATTCCTCCCAAGACAACTTTGTTTATTAAACTTAATTCTAATAAACTGTTTATCAGTAGCTGTATAATTCCTCGTGATAAGCTTGTGATACTGAATTTCACAAGTTAATGTTAAAAATATTCCTTTAATCTATCTTTTCTATTTTTGTTCCCCTTTAAATTCTTTCTCTTTATTGTATCTTAAAAAAATTATTTTAAATACACAGTTTCCCTTAATCATATTGCTTATTTAATAGTCTTTTTTTCTAACGTAGCAGAAATGATACGATCTTTCATATGATTAAGGAACAAAAAAACCCTAAAAGAGATGTGAAGGTAAAATTAAGGGAAAACCAGAATCAAACACTGAGACATATGCTTGACAGAAAAATCTTTAACTGAAAAAAGGAAAGATACTAGAAGTCCTTTGTGTTCCACAACACAGTCAGAAAATACCAGGTTTCTGAAAAAAATTGCATGACTCCTCTGAACAAAATACCATAGTGTGGATGTTTTTGTACATGGTAAAGGAAGATTTTAAACATGTTTTCATTAGCTTGGCACTGGATTTGAAAATTGACATCGCATTCCTCCAATCAACTTTTGCTGAAGATGGCAATAATGTAACTTTTGGAGCGCATTTTCTGCTAATACAGCTACTTCAGTTTGCACAGCTGGGAGACTTCTATGTTTTCCTGCAGCCTTTTCTCCCCCCTCCCCCATTCTGATTTGTTATTGTTTGAAATTCTGAGAATGTTTTACACACATTTCCAGTGTACAACATTTGGACACTGATAAACGAATGACAAGTATGATATAAAGCCTCGTGGAAGACCCTGTAGGGTCTACCCAGGGAGAAGAACACATCTGTCTCCAGCTGTGCAGCTATTTAGGAGTGAAATGACTTGTCCTGGGTTGGGCAGAGATGGTAATTATTTTTTTTGTTGATGTGAAGATCAAAGGTTATTCTCAGGAAGTAAGGACAAGGACTGTGGTATTTAGCAGGAAAGATTTATACAGGACATAATTTAGTACATGGTTTGCACATTAACCTGGTGCTAATGCATGTAGATGACAGGGAAAATGTAAACAGTCCTGATGTAAGATAAATTATAATTGGTGAAAAGCAAATTAATCTACTGGTCATGAATCTCCCACAAGTTAGCAGAATCTTGAGCAGCTGTTACATTCCACAATCACACTTTGAAAAAAGGCTGCTTGATCTGAGGATTCCTTGCTACAGTGCAAATAACTTGTTCCTTCTGTCCTAGCGTGGCTTTTTTTTTCTTTTTTCTTTTTTTTTTTTTAAATAATGAAACCTCTGCTTTTAACAACAGCATCCAGTCCTAGTCGAACATAACGCACAGATTTCTTCCCATAGAGCAAATCCTTTGGGTTTATGATTTTCAAGGTGCAAACTAAGAATACCCCCTAAAAACCACAGAGGTAGTAGCTTATAAATGACTTTTCATAACTGAGTGTACCATGACCTCATGGTCAGTAGATGAGATGCAATGTTTACTTCTCCACAGTTTCCTGATACTAGGCCAGAAATCCATGAAATAGCTTTCTCATGTTTCTTGTTCCTAAATTTGACATATATATGCAAATAGTTTTTCTCTGTTAAAAGTTACTCAGTATAAAACACAAATATACAAATTGTGTGAGCAAAAAGGAAAAAAAACCTATAGAAATGACATGGAAGAAAACATTGGGAACCCTTAGAGAAACCAAGATATAACTAACATTTATGCACTAAGTACTGTAACACCAAACCTTTTTCAATAATATTGACATGCGTATAAAAGCTTTTCTGTTAAAAACCTATGAATTTCACTATCCATAGGACCTTAATTCTCTTTACTAAGTCAGATTCTGCTCAGATGTGTACTGTTTTAAATAAGGAAAAATGCCATGAGCTATGCTGATATGAAAATAAAATAAATTATCTTAAATTACTGCTTAAGAATAAAATGGTCATCACAGATTCCTGTGACAAACAATAGCCTGTCTGGAGGAGGTTTAGCCAAAAAATCAGAGGCGGCAAAAAAATTTCATAATTACAGCTCATTCACAAATAGTCATGGAAACATATTTTGCCATGCATATTAAAAATCAGGCATTTAGCTCTTGAATAATTGCTAGGCGATGGAGAAACAATGAAGAGACTGAAGTTCTAGACTTTTCTCCTTCTTTGTCTTTGTTTCCATTTTCATATGTGCAAGAAAGCACATCCAAGGGATCAAAATATATGTTCTTCTCAGATGGCTTTGCCATGATCCAGGCATCAGATATCCAAGGAAGGCAGGTAGTGGCGGACTGCACAGAGAATACCTAAGCAGGCTTTGACATGGTAGAGAAGTTTTCACCATAAGCAGATCTGGCTTTCTAATTTTGTGCAGGCCCCAGTAAATCTCTCACCATAGACTAATCTGCTATTACAGCAAGCGCAGCCAAAAACCAGAAATTCTCCAGCTAATTCCGGCTGCAAGCCAAACCTCACTGTTTCCCACTATACCGTCCTCCCACAGAACAAAATCTTACTGGATTCCCTTAAAATAGCAATCGAACTTTGAATCCATTGAGGGCAAATCAGCTCCAACCAATGAAAGACAGGCTATCAAGCCTTCCTATGGGTTATTCTTAGTTTAACATATAAAACCTATAATATAACATATATCTGAGCATCTTTCAAGAATGTAGATAAATATAGCATTTCTGTGTAGTTAAACCAGTGGGGTGGGGTGGACCATGGGCTATGTATGCAGCAGTATAGCTTGGAAGAAGAGACTCCACCACTGCTCTTTTTCAGGTAGGGTAAGCAGAGACCAGCAGGTACAGTAACGCACACAGTGACGAGATTACCAGTCACTACATGACCAAGATAATTAAAAGCTGACCTGACAGGAGCTTCAGCTACTGAAACTGTAGCTTCCTTATTTACCTTGCCGATAAAGAGCTTCCATGTTGAAAGATTTGGGTGCCAGCAGTCCTTAGTGTCAAGTTGCGAAGAAAGGAGCGCGGTGAAATCAATAGCAGTAGTTTGCGGGCACGCGGAGATCGTTTCTATCGAGCAATGCTGGGTCCTATCAGGTGGAGTAACTGCTGTGGTATCACTCGGAGAGAAATGGCTGTATGTGCTTTCTGGCGTTGCTTACAGCAGCTGTGATACCGTGCCAAAACTACTATAACAGTAATAAAGATTGTGAAAGGGTTATCTGCACTCCCGCTGATTAGTAGATATAGAAAAAGGTTTGTCTACATAACTATCACTGATTTTTACAGACCCTCTAATATGTCTTGTCTTTCCTGTTCTCTTTTTTGTGTCTTTTTTTCATTTTCAGAACGTTCTAATGCATTTATTTTTAATGTATTTGCTGCATTTTACACTTATTACTCAGGTAACACTATTTTTAAAATTTCCGCTGAATAAAAAGAAGAAAAACTGTTTTGTATCAATGTCTATTCCAGAGACATTTATTTCTAAGGGAAACCAAAAAGAAATGCCACACTTTTCTCCTTCAAATGTTCCATAATGACAAAAGGGCAAAACCGTCAAAAGATATTTTGGAAAAAATTATCTAATCTTTATCTTTCAAAAGTTCACACAATGGACAGTTTATATAGAAAAACATGTTGAATAAATGTATGCACAGTTAATCTCTCAGGTAGAAGGTGGACATTTGCCATGTATGTCGTGTTTTCCAGGATGAATCTATTCTCTGTCCTTTTGCCTATGTTACATATCTTGCGGTAGAAACTCATAAAAGTCCACAACATTGTTAGTCACTTAATCAAGACTAATAACATTAGTTGTCCAAAGCAACTGAAACAGTCCCTGCTACTGAGTAAGCCAGATTTCACAATAGCTTCCTGCAAATCTGTAGAATGTGAATAAACTCCTTAGAGGACAATTTGATCTTAGGGAAGGGAAGGGAAAGGGAAGGGAAGGGAAGGGAAGGGAAGGGAAGGGAAGGGAAGGAGACAGTATCAATATAAGCATCAAACAGATTTTGAAAAACTTTTTTTCCCCTCTTTTTTTCTTGCAAACCTAGTAACTTCCTAGTGTCACAGAAACATAATTGTTTGTAATGTCACTGGGAAGAGCATACTAAACACAGTGTTATTAAACAGAAAAAAAATAGCAGCCACTGCATCATCACATTCAGTTCACTCAGAAAAAAAGAAAAAAGAGAAAAGAAAAAAGCTTGTGTTTCCTCCAAGCCTTGCACCTCTCATACATTTTTTTTTCTTTGCAAAGGCAATTGCTGAAGAACTGTTAATGAAGACTCCTATTATGTAGGAATGTTTACAGTCATTAGCCTTCAGGCAAAGTGCATCAAAGGAATACAGACAATTACTTTAAAAATACCTGTGGCACTTAAAAAAATACCTCAATGGCACTTAACTCATCCATTTCCAAACTGTAAACTAGTTCTACAGGTTACTGCAGAATCTGACTGCAAAGCAAGCCATTGTATGTGTGGTAGATCAGCCCTCCGAAACCATGGGTCTGCTCTGCCTCCGTACAAAATTCCATGTAACACCACATTCCTCACCATGTGAATCACAGCAAGCCACAGCTGCTAGATTTGGGTGGATCACCTTGTTCAGTAGAAGTATCAACTGGCTGAAAGAATGGAGGAAAACCAGAGTGATTTCCTGGCAGTAGATGCAAAAGTGACATATGGGAATGTTTCTTCATACCAGCCACGGTTAGCTGGTGGAACTCACTGCTGCAACAGTTCATTGAGACAGGATCTGAAGGAGGCTGGACATCTACCAGTATATTTCTAATCCAGAAGAATTAGACTAGAAAAGCCTAAATACACAGATGAGAATGCTAGGAGACATAAAACATCACACATTTCAGGAATTAAGCCACCTTGTTATTCTAATAGATGGCTTGCAGGATAATGTTCTGACATACTACATATTTATTTCACCCGTACTTGCAATTGGCTGAGAAATAGTGATCAGACCCAACCATGTTAGATGACTGATGGTGTGACAACTTGACAGCTGCTTACAATTTGGGGTACATTTTGGACCTTACCAAAAACTTCTGCAGCAGTTTATATTGCAAGTGAGTTGCTATTGTCATGCACATATCCCACTATTTTTGAGTCCTAACATTAGTTTTAAAGCTATGGTGTTTAGCTAGCAAACCATCTTAGCTTCCAGCTTCCGTGAACAATCAGCATTTTATCCCTTATTGTCACAGAACCTTTGATCCTGATGATAACCTGATTTTGGCTGTTCTGCATGCCTGGAATAAGACCACTGAATGTTAGAAATGGTGGAATTCATGTGGTAAACTTATATCCTGCTTCACATTGCATTAATTAGATCCAGGAAATTCAAAGGGATAAAAATCTCTTATTTTAAAATGCAATGCAGTGAGAAGAATTCATACAGAGCTACTGATCTGTGTGAGAGCAGAGCCTGTAAAGAGGAATCCTTATAGTCACAACTCACTATTGATGCTGTTTTCTGAAATCTACTGTTCCTGATAATGTTATTAGTTTATTGCATCCATAGCTGTCTGGTGTTAAAAGTATACTAAGCAAATTTCTGTTGCATCTGGCCTGTAGAGATCTGACGTGCATTACTGAACTATTACAATGAAATAGCAGTTAAGTGATTAGTAGAAGTGAAATCTGAAATCTGAAAAAAGCTTAAGATTTCACATCAAGATACCATTCGGTCTTTGTGGCTATAAGTATTCACTACAGTAAAATATAACATTGGGAGTCTTCTCCTGGCCTGGTCTCATAGTCTTGTCATTAGTAACTCTTCATAATGGTAAAAGACAAAAGAAGCCCTGCTTACCTGCGCCCTTGAGCAGAGCGTGGGTTATACCGAAGCATAGAGTTCCTACATTTCATGTTTTTACTCCTTTTTCCCCATATAAAAAGGCCCTTTAATTTCTCGTTTTTACAGGATTCTGTCTCCAAATGATCAGCCTGGGTCACAGAAGTTTAAGTTACTTTTCTAAAGATTTAAGAAAGAAAAGTATTTTCAGCCCTCCTCCAGCATAGCACTTAAATAATGGGGGAAAACTTACATATAATTGAACGCACAGGATCTAGCACTAGCAAGATTTTTAGGCAGCCTTATATAAGTAAGCCTCTGCACAAGTTTATTGGCTGTAACTCCAACACCATTGCAGAGGGTTGTCTGGTGGTGCAGCCTTCCCCGTCCCACGAGCGTGGTACCAGCAGGATTTACTTTGTATGCTCTTTATTTTTTGTACTTTCACTTGAGAAAAGAGAACACAAACAGTTGTTTTCACATCCGGTTATGGCATGATAGCTTGGTGATTGCTTGGCAAATATTGCTTTGCTAGAAGGAGAGCAGGAGAATAGCTAGACTGGGTTTACCATAAAGGTTTATGGGAACACCGCAAAATCTAGGCATTTGGGCCAATCTTCAACTGGTGCTGTGCAGCATAGTGGCATCATCTGGCCCAGCAAGAAACTTGCTTTAGTTCCACCACTTCCACTGAGTGGTGGAAATTCTGCATTTTCCACTACTAGGGAAACTGATTTCTGTGTCCCACTTTGAGATCACATTATAAACGATACCACGCACTCTGAACTGGGCAGCACAGTTTGGCTAAAACCATAAAGGAAGAAAAGAAAGACTGACTGATGTGCTAAATAGACAGAAAGGGAAATTAGGTGCAAAAATTCCTTTGGAAATATTCCAAGAATAAAAGAAGCAGTATAAAACTTCTCAGATGTATCTGTTCTGTAGCTAAGTGATTATTTGACTTGGTTTGTATTGTGTTTTGTATATTGCAACTCTTGCATTGCAAAAAATGCTCGTTCATAATGTTAAAAAAGTGTTACTGTAGACTTACTACAGTAATACTCTAAAAAGAGTAAATTTGGAGGATAAGAGTTAAATAGATGTATGATTCAGAGTGCAAATACACATTCACTTTGGTGTAACAGAAGAAATAGAACTTTTCAAGACTAAAATATAGTTTCTCAAGTTGCAATTTTAGAATGATTTTCCATATATTATATGGATTCAGATTAATCTTAATTTTAAATTGGTTAGAGAGCCCTTCGGTACCAATCAACAGATTTTTCCAAGTAATACATATTTTTTCTACCTTCCTTTCTTTGAGTCCTTGAATTTAATAATGTTGGGATTTCCTCCTCCAAAGATGGATCTGCTAAATGAATTTGAATGAAGTCAAACACTTTAAAAAAGAACGAAACCCATGGCAAATATAGTCTGATAAAATCAGGAGTCTGAATCTATAATCCCCCAAACATGACAATTTGAAATTAAATCTGAATCGATATGGTCTTCAAATGTTATTCAGAAACGTTACCTCCTTTCTTTGAAAACCGTTTCCCCAAGCCCATAACCTGAACATGAAGTTCATATAGGAAAATATTCCAGAATAAGACTATTATTATACAAGCCCCATAACTCCCACGGAATTTCCCTTACGAAAGGGAACTCCAGGCTGGCCAGTTGGCTTTCCCGTCATCTTTGCTGGTAGAGACATTCAGTGGGGTTATTATTGTGGGTAATGCCCCATATGCTTCCTGCATTAAGAAGGTGAGGGGAGATGAACACCTGCCATGACATAACTCATAATGAAATTCACTCCGCAAGGTAGAAAAGTCCTAAAAAATGAGTGGAAAATCTCTATTTCTGAATTTGGGAGTGGAGTTGTAGAGGGCACTTCCAGCCAAAAACTGATCAGGTTTTGAAATGCATGACAGGGACAGCCTGTATCTTGCATTTGCAAGATCGCGGAAAAGGCTAGAAAAGAAAAAGAAAGAAGTTGCCAGATTTTAAAAACAGGCTGGCGAGTCCTGGGTTTGGATGGCAGCAGCGAGAGGCCACACCAGTTTCTTAGTGTTGAGCACCACGCAAACACAAACGTTCAAACGCCCCACCACAGCTGGTTTGTAGAAATGGCAGAATGAACCGACACTTAATAATATAAACTGTACTTAGAAGCAGGTTTTATGATGCCAATTGCGGCACACATCTGCTAAAATGTAACTGTAAAAAAGAACGTACAAATTACAGATCTCAACTCATTTATACGATGAAGGTGTGGGACGATCCTATGACAGTAGCTGGGAGGTAGGGCAGGAGAGGGCAGGGGTATCACTTTCCACTGAGCATCTGCTGTAACTCCCGCTGCAGGCAGGTGCTGAGCTGGAGAAACCTCTGGTCTGACCCACCCGTGGCTTTTCATGTTTTCAAAACGCAGCAAACAAAAAGGACACGTCAAATGAGCACGCCTCTCTCTTAATTTTCGTTGGTTCGTCCCGCATTTCAAACACAGCTACATGAATGATTTTCTTTGAAAAACAAACTGCACTTTTACCTTTAAACCCTTCCCAGGTTTGATCGGGTGTATTTCACAGGGTGAAATTAAGCCAGTGTGAAAGTGCCCGAGGTGCGCAGAATGGAAACGCTGACAGGCTTCTAGCTAGAGGTGTGCTAGCAACCCAACTCAAATGTATTGTCATTAATTAAGCAGATGAAACAGAAAACAGAGAGAAAAATTAGCTCTAGTTCAGTGGTTACTTGTTGCAAATTTGTAAATGGGTTCTCTACTGTAGAGATATGTAAAATAATGCTTCTGTTAAAAGTTATGTGGAAAATAAAGGTTCTCAGCAAGCTAATTTTACTCTGTTAACAAAGCATGGTTTCAAGCTATTCTTGTTAACCATCCACCCACTTTCTTTTCCTTCACCACCTCAGATTTGCAGATAGGAGGTACAATTACAGTCCTTTGTTTCATCCTGAGATCTCTTTACAAAATAAAGTCTGCTTTTATCCTGTTGAAACCTATGTGCTTTCCTCCATTGTGTAAAGCTAAAGGAGCTGAGGTCTAACTTTAAAGTAATCCTTTGTGTTGCTTTTTTTTCCCCTCCCTGCCCCTTTGTTGTATGTATAGCCTAACTGTGTGCCTTCAATTGAACTTTTCCCCTGCCAAATCACACACTTAAAGCAGTAAAAAGGGGCTAGGGTGAAATCCTGGCCCCACTATGCTTAATGGACTTGAACAGGGTTAGGTTTCCACTCTAGTGGCCACTGGTCTTTGAGTTGCTCCTTTTAGTCCTGCCCGAGATGTTTTTCCTCTCCTGAAATGGAAGTGCTCTGGTGCAAATTTCTGGTGTAGATGGTCTGCCACAGCCAACAGTGCATCACGAATTTGTCTGATTTAACTGGCTTTGACACTGGGACTTGACACTCTAGTGGGGTCATGGTCTAAGAATTTAAGTACCCCAGTCTTAACATATATGCAATTCCTAATATGACTCCAAAAGAGCGAAGTTAAAGAAGCCATGTATTTGTATTTGTATTCGTATTTGTATTTCTTCTTCTCTACTGGCTTTTTTTCATCTTCAAGAGCATGCCGGGCAGACTGATTTTTCCAGTGTACTTCATGGGGTGTTCTGGGCATTTGTAGCATAAGACGGTGGAAGGAGGTACTGAAATAAGGAAAGACAGTCAAAAACAATAAAAAAACCCAACAAAAATTACCAAGATAAGGTTGACCACAGTAGTGGTGATCTTGGCCGCTGAGCTGGTGAGGGCAGAGGAAGGTGTTTGTCCGCAAGATCAATGTAGGGGGGTTACAGGGACAGAAATGTTGAGATGTTAATGCTGGAGTGCTTCTCATGGTAGACTCTGCTTTTGCTCTCATGCCTGCAACACAGCTGTTCTCTGAAGGAGCCACAGGAGATGGGATTGATGGCAGGCTTGTCAAAAAAGTGTGTGCCTGAAGACTAAACTCTTCCCCCTTCCTCTGCCAGTAGCTTCAGACTGTGCTGATTTCCTGGCCATCTCCTTCATTTCCATTAAGTAATCCCACTGAGCTCACACTGAGCCCTCAAGGCAGCACATGCTTTGTGTTGAATCAAATCCACAGGGATGTAGAGATTGGAGTAGATATGCTTGATCAAATATAATGGGCAGCTTCACATTTCTGAATCCTTCCCTTCCTTCCTCAGCAAGACCCAAGTTGTGCACCACCACGATCCTGGGACAAACTGCTTCTTCCTTACTCAGGTGGGATAAAGTGCTTCTTTCTTACTCAGGATCAGCTCCTCTCTGCAGCTAAGGCACCACTTTTCTGAAATCAGTGCTGTAAAAATGGTTAGACTTAGACAAGCCTTCATACTTCTTCTGATGAGAGGTGCAGGGCACTTTGAACTTGTTCACAGAAAAGCTGTTTCATTGTCCATGGAGATAGCCATAGCCTTTCTACCACCATCTTCAGCTTAAAAGGAAAAGTTGTTCCACTGTGATCATAGTATCTTTTCTCCCTTTGTATTTCTCTTCAAATATTTTTCTTATTCTGTTCTCCTGATGCACTAGGGAGCTGATTTTTTCCTTACAAATCCATCCATGAGACGGATAGTAAAAGACGTCATAGACATCTCTGGTGTTTGCATTTTGCATAGGATGTTGAGAAATTGGAGAGGCTGCAACATGATTTGAGAGCCGGAGAAAATGTCTAAAAGCCCTCAATCTGCTTAGGTTATCAAAAAGAAGACAAAGTGGTGACTTGATTACTGTGTTTAAGTACATCTGGTGAAACGTTTTGACATTGTAAACTCATCCAGAACAGGAGTTTCATGAGGACTGAAACAACTAGCAAATGTCAATGAATGCAGAGCACAGTTTCAGCCAGAAGTGGAAAATCTTTTTGTTTTGGTACTTTTAAAGCTAGAGCTTATTCCTGCATTTGAAAAGATTTTAATTAAAAAAATTAACTAAGTGAGAAGAGGTTAAATAAAAGGGCCAACTTAATCATTTTGTGTTGACCCAACCCTTTTGTTTGTTAAGGCAAATACTGGGCTGACTCATTATGTTGATAATAACTATTCTAGCAGTCCAGCTATCACTGTGTTAATTATTCTAGAGCTAAAGAGACATCCCCTGAGGTGGGCTTTGTACTTTGAAGTTGATGTAATAAAAAAAATTTTAAAAAAGCAACAAGACTCTGGAACCATCTGAGCATTCTTGGATATACAAATAACCACAGCCTTCTACCAATGTTTGTCTCGCATATGCTGAGGAGGAGAGGGAAAATTTATCCAATTATCATTATCACCATTGTTTTTCAGCCTTAGTAATGATTTAAAGCTTTCCTATCAGAACTTTCTGATGTTAGCAGCGACCTTCGGATGGAGTATTCTGACACCCTCTAATTTTTGATTTGAAGATGCTCAGGTTTACAAAAAGTATTTGCTAAAATAATTATTCTGAAGATCCCTGCAGAATAACCAAAATACGTAAGCTCGTTTAAACTCTCAGGTACAAAGTTGTAGGAAATGCAAGAAAAATAGACATCCGGGGTGAGATTGTTGAGGCAATCAGGGAAACGGACCCCTGGACCCCTCAGGGAAATGACCCAAACTTTTTTCCTGAATGAGGAACCTCAAGGTCTAGGTGAGAGAAGAAAAAATTGTGAAACGAAAGGACACATTTTAAAAATGCTTATGCAGCAAAGTCACTTGGTGCTTATGCAGTTCTTGTACCTGCACTCTGCTTTTTGGAATAAGTGGTAGTATTTTTCTCTCACTCTACAGAATACCAAATTTAAAGACAATAAAAATTAACAAACTCCAGCAGCAGGACTTACGTCTGCTCCATAGGCCAGCCAGCAGCTCTGGACTCCTCCACGCTGTTCTGAAAAAGAAAGCATTTGGCTAATTGGACAAAGGTGCTTGGTGGAGCTCTGAAATAATCACTACCATCCCTCATCTTTCCCAGCCCTAAATATACATTTGAACTCTATCTTTTAATCCTGTTTTTTTGGCAGAACATCTTTAATCTCCTGCCCTCCATACTAAGAAAAATTCGTCTGCATGTGAGTTTAAGTAAAAGTTACTATTTATAGTAGTTCTAAGTGGTTTATATTGTCTAAATTTTTATTATACTGTCATGATAAATTTACAGGCTTTTTTCCAGTGTTTTGCTTTGAATAGAGACTCAGATGTGTGCTCTGCTTACACTGTCTAACTACTGAAGTTGGATGATTTTTTTTTTCTTCCAGTAACAAATATCTTTACCCCTTCCTATCCTTTTCTAAAATACAATTTGAGGTCATTCAGAAACAGTAGCAAATTTGACTTGAATTTGCTTTAGTTGTTCCAACCAAGTGAAAAATAAAGACAAATTTTGGAAATGGGAAATTTCCAAATGCTTTAAATCCTAGGGTTTGGTTCACAGCAACTTGAAAGTGCCCTTTATAACCCTGTTTTGCCACTGTCAGTGCACCCATAGTTAGGATGTAATGTGGTAGTTTGGATATTTGCTTAAAAGATGTCCCTCTACCGGCTTCTTTTTTTGAGTGTTTTCAGCCTTTTCCTGTAGAATATAGTGTGACGATTCTCTCTGTTTAAATTCTTAAAATATCTAAGAAATAATTAATTACTGTTACTTTGATTAGTGAGAGAGGAAATAAGAATTGTATTGTATATTCTGGTTCTGTGGTCATATAGAAAAAGCAATTATTTGTACAGCCTGCTATCCACATGCTAAATTTTTGGGTGATGATTTCCTGGATACATTATGTTGAGTTAATAAAGAAATTTGATGCTGTGTTTTGGGTAGGGGGAGGTCTAAAAAGCTGGCCGGGTTAGTCACTGGCTAAGGACTGCTTACTTCTTAGTGACCATTCCATGGGATAACCTGATTTCTTAATGACTGTTTTATTTCGTTTTAATTCCATGGTTGTTGTGACAGAATGAGTTATCAGATGTAGGAAAAAGCCAAAGCATCTGGGTTCAATTAATCATTAACTCCCTCATGGTTTGTACGGAGCTGTGGCAGGAGTGGGGAGAAGGCTCTAAGGCATCTATATGTGGGACTCAATTCCCGGTAGGGCAAGAAGTTTTCAGGAGTTTCTGAAATATCAAGAAAGGACTTTTCTAATGCAAGACTGACAGATGGCAGGGCACATTAAATAATCCTTCCACTCGAGCCTTGCTGTGCCCACTTCAGGAAAAAACATAGTTCAAATAAAAAAGGACAGCAGAGGGAGTAATCTGAGATCTTGCCGAAACGAATGAAATGAATTGTGTTAAGCTTAAAGAATTGTATCTGGTGGGAGGATTTGAAATAAACAAAGAGGAAGAAAAAGATCTGATTTCTCAATCAGTGAAGGACCGGTCAAGAAGTAATATGCTGAAACCACAGTATGGAAGGTACAAGTTACCAACAGGAAAACTTTCCAGTGATTAAGAAGTGAAGAACACGTTCCTGTATTCCTATCGGTGACAGGAAAGAACAAGCTAGGGTTGACCCTGCAACTCTGTCCTATGTTTCATCATATGTGCTCTGAATCAGGGAGATTTAAGTTCTGGTCATCCTCCTCCAGATGAATGTTGTAAACCTTAGACCAGTGGTATCCAAATTGGAAGACAAGGTGTGAGCGCAGTGAATATGAACTACCAAGCCCAAATTAATAAGATCAAGTTCTACAGGACAGTATCGATATCAGGCTTGGGACTGGTCTGGGGAAGGCAGGAGGCTAAGGAGTCAGACCCAGTAATGCATGGGATTGGGCCGATTTATGTTCCTGGTGCTCAGTAATATAAATATTGGGTCTACCCAGTATCTACCCAATTGGTAGATGCTGGTGTTTCGGTCCCTGATCTAGTAGGAATGTGTTGGCATAAAAGAGTATAGCTTCCACAGAGCAAGCCAAGTCTTTCCACTTGCTCCCCAAATACTTTCTAACTTTCAAGCCCTTCAAGCCCTTTCAAGATAAGGGTTAAAGTCCTTTAAACCAGAGAATTCATTAGCTACTGTCTGGTGTAGTGCTTTAACCTCTGAGCTACTGGATAAAAAGAGCAGAGGAAGGATCTTCACACCAAGAGTTTTGTGGAAAATTTAACTTGAAGAAAACCAAATGGAACTATTTTATGAATTCAGCAGAATTTACGTATAGTTTTAGGGTGATTGAAACTGAACTTTTTTTGGGGAAAAATAGGCCTAGTACTTTTGATTATATTACAGTGTTAACACGTTTAGGAATACAAGGTTAAATTTCATGTTTGGACATGATCTCTGTGAATGTAATGTCTCCATTCTTTTCTGGAAAGATATGACCTGACAACAGCTGTTACCCGTATGAGAACAATGTCCTAAGTATTGTTTAGATATTTGCTGCTGTTTTAAATGATTTCAGGAGACCAGTGGACAATGCTTCTCTATAGTTTCTTTTACAAAGGGATCAAAAAGTTAACCGTGTCACGATTCTAGAAGATAAAGAACAAAATTTTAAAAAAATACATCCTGTTTTAAAATTAGGGCACAATATGTGCAAATACCTCTTTTCGGCTCTGCCCGCTGATATTAAAATGCAGTATCAATTGCAACAGACCTCATTATTTATAACACGACAACCCTTTTCCTTTTTTACCCATTTATCAAAGTGCCAGAGTACTAGAACAGTCTCCTGTACTATTTATGAATTATAAGAACAAGTTTAAAATAATATCACCACTGTATTTATTGCTTAGCTATTTGGAGAGCAACTGTGGTCTAGTCAAATGTAAGTACTAGTAAACAGATTACTGATTCCGGCATATAGAACCTACACATTCCTCAGACAGCCCAAACAGGTACTTATTCCCACTCCTTCATTCTCCACTACCCAAAGCAGAGAACAATTGTTTTCTGAGCCATGGATCCAACTATTGTCCTCCACTACATACCTATCAGAGATGGTACTGAAAACCAGTATGGTGAGGAAGGTGAGACCACCACTGTAAAAAGAGAAACACAATAAGCAATGTAAGTGGAAGCTGGGGGGGGAGTGGGGGGGGAAGCCTGCAAAATAGAAATAAAAGAATGGTTTGGGTATTTTCTTTTTCTATGCTAGCGTTTGTTGCTGTCACTCCTCATTTCAAGAAACAAGTTTGCCCAGTTTAACTTACTTTTTTGTATTAAAAGAAAACAAAAGTGGCACTAGCAAAGAG
This sequence comes from Rissa tridactyla, assembly GCF_028500815.1. Classification (NCBI taxonomy): domain Eukaryota; kingdom Metazoa; phylum Chordata; class Aves; order Charadriiformes; family Laridae; genus Rissa; species Rissa tridactyla. The sequence goes on from NC_071468.1 coordinate 100,200,831, forward strand.
CTCTATGTTCATATTTAATGGGAAGAAAAAGTTGTAAGAACCTCAAGAGCAGATGAAGGGCTGTTGAAGCCTATAGCTGTGACAATGCTTGTGGGAAAGTCTGGAACAGCAGGGAGGAAAGTGTCAGCCAAGAAACCTGAAAAATAGTCCAAACACTATCATAAAGTCCTTCTTTTAATAATGTGTTTTTAATTTTAATAATATATTACTATTTGGTTTGTTTCTTAGGGACCTGTGTTTATTATAAAGCATTTCTTGAAGCTGACAGTCTATGGGAGCTCCCCTAAACTCCCTCAACATGCAGCTTTAGCGGGTTTCCTCTGTTTTGAGAGGGTACATTAATAACCACATAATACTATAGGCATTAAATAGGCCACCCACCCTCCAAGAAGCACAGTCCACATTTCTATCCACTCTTTATGGCAGCTAGCCTAATGGGAACAATGTCCAGGGGTGCAATGAAACACTCTGTGCGTCTCCTGACTTCTATCTTAGGGAGGATCTTTTCGTGTTTGACAGCTATTCATCCAGTCAAGGAATATTGCAGAGGAGCTGATTTAGTGCTGATGAGAAAGGAAAGGTGCCACCCGCTGTATCTGGGTCATCAGAACCGGTGTCCAGCCTGTGCTGCTGCCCTTTGGTCACGTCTGCGTACGTATGACCTGTAAGCTGCTCTAATTACTCATAGCTCTCTAGTTTATCACTCACACATGCTGCATGACCGCGACCTATGAGCAATGTCTGCAGTGGTGGGAGCCTCATTTTCTGGCTGACTCCAGAGAGTTCATGCTTGCTCTCGTAACTCTCTGTTCTTCCCGTCTGTGTCTGGCCAGCTCTGCTGGGTCTGTCCCGCAGCAGACACATGGGCACAAATGAGTTTTTTGAGTGTGCATGTGTGTAAGTGCAATTTTTTATCACAAGCAGGGCTGGCAGCTCTCTTTATTTAAAGCTGCCTGACACTTTCTACTACAAAATCTTATTTCCAGTTGCCAAAGTTTAACTATTCGATCTGAAATGGTTCAAGTCAATAGCCCACCTTGGATTTAATAGATTGTAAGGGGCATGTGCTTGTTTATTTGAAGTTATCATCAGGCAAGCCCTTTCAGTGGTTCCCTGAAAGTTAAGGACACCAATGCATTGCTTTATAAGCAGTACATTTCTCTTCCCACATTAAAAAACACAGTTCTCTGGTGAGAACTCATGCCTTCACAGTAGCAGGGATGACTGCCAGCTTGGCTGGCATATTGGTGACTGCTAGTCTAGGTGAATACTCTTTCAGTGACAATGTGTCCAAATTTGCCTGAGATTTAAGCCAACACCTCAGAAATTGCAGCCTGCCCTGTAACTGCAACTTCGCTTCCTATTGCTACAGCGGCATGAAAGAACATGAACTGGTTGTAGGCTGCTCTCTAGTGTCTCTTGATTGACTGGGCTCCAGACTGTATTGCTGTCAAAAACTCATGTGTCTGACACCTAGCCTTGGAAGGCATCATGCATTCACTAGATACACCCAGTAATTGCAGATTATGCTGGTGGTCGCCTTTCAATGGTCTAAAAGTGCCAGCGACCATTCTCTAGCTCTGAGACCTGGTGACTTGCCTGCATCCATACTACATAACACTTGGCCTTGGGTCCCAAAATACGCGCAATATATCCGTGCACCTAATGTAAAAGGTTTTGTTTGTGATATGCCAAAATTACTGTACTGAGTGGTCTCTCTCTGATGTCCTGAATTCACCACACTTCCTCATCTGCGCAAGCATAGCAGCCATTTCTTTGATATTTCTGTGTTCAATAGCCCAACCAGAGCAACTTCTCTGACCAGAACAGCAGATGGATGGAGTATGCAAATACCTCCAGGACAAAGATTCTGTGCGGAAGAAAAAAATAAGGGCATTTGTAGCGAAACTCAGATGTTCAGTAACCACATATTCAGCGAGATTGGTGAAAGGGCCAAAACCAAGGTACCTTAGAAAGACCAGAAGGAGTCCGTCAAGCAGACAGAAAAGTCCTTACTTACCAAAGGCTACTCTTCTCCAGCCAGAACCCAACACTCCTCCCTGCCACCATGCTGCTATCAGCAAACACTAACTCGACCTACCCCTTCTAGTGATAACGAACAAAGAAGACGGCCACTCTAAGTGTGTTATCAAGTTACTTCATTTGTTCAAGTGGAAGAATTTTTGTCTGGTGTACTGGGAGATCAAAGGGCAGTTATGTAAGGTTTCTGTTCAGGTTTTTTTTGTTTTGTTTAGGTTTTTTTTTTTTAAATGTCCTTTAAAAGAAAAACCCCAGACCTTCTTCACATATAAAAGAACTGTAATCCAATAGCATATTCAGATATTCAGAATTTAGGAAATTTCAGAATAAACGGCATTTCCATCCTGATCCTGTTTATGTTAAAAATGTGATTTTATAAAACATAAATATAGAAAATACTACATAGTTTGCATCACTGTAAAACACAACCAGATTTTTTTTACAAAAGTCTTAATCACAATGTGCGTTATTCTCTGTTTCCTAATACGTAATCTTTTATTACTGGGTCTGCTTTACAAAATTTTCTTGAACTGGATGTTTTTTTAATTAGTTCCCTATTATTTTCCAATCAATGGCTAAAAAAAATCCTCAGTTTGATCCTTCTGTCTAAAATTGCCATTCATGAATAATGAACCTAATCACTTAGGTATTTTCCTACTTTATTTGACATTTTCTTTACGGAAGTATCCTGAATTTTAATCCAATACATTAAGAATTCCCTCAATCATAATTATAAGAAAAGCAGTTGTGTACCAGAAGAAAATTACATAATACAAAGTAATACCAGACTGAAAAGCCAATCAATTGTTTCTAATAATTTTTAGTGTTGTGAAAGAGAAAAAGAAAACCAAAACAGCTCATGATGTTTTCAAGCAGAGCAGCTTTTAGAGAGCTTTTATCAACAGCAGCTGTCACAGATGGGTTATGTTAGTTAAGAAGATTCCAAAACAGGGAAAAAAACCCATGCTTATATAAATGAGAAGAATATCAACTTGATTATGATACTCTTTTGCTAAGAGAATATATAACGTTGGGCTCGTTTGTGTTTGCTTAGACAGGAGTAAGGAAGTGTAGACCATAAAAATATAGTTCAGAGCACTTTTTCCCATCTAAAAAACTTCTTGCATCTATTCACATGCTTAGTGATTAAACAGAGCACAATATATCATTCTGCATATTTTGAGGACTTCGTAGGAGCCTGGATGAGAGAAGTGCTAAGAAGATTATGAAGCCAAACACGGAATTCTTTAGTCAAAAGATAATACTTTATTGCCAGATTCATTTCTGAACACAATAGATATTTTTATCTTAATGTATTACAAATTGATGTAGTTATTCATTTTCACTCAAATCTTTACAGAACTTTAATTAAATAAAACTGTTCTCCGTAGAGTTAGCGTAGACAGTCACAAACCAAAAGGTATTAATAATCTGAAAACGAACAGAACTTTGTCTGACATGATCTCACATTTTATGTTTTTAGCCATGTCAATAGAATTAACTGGAGTGTAGTCAGTGATTCCTGTAATCTCTGTTAGAACACAGCTTTTCATGAAATGAAAATGATGATGGTTATATTTGTCAAGCTCACTGTATAGACACATGGAAGAACTAATTAGCATCAGAACATTGATTTAGGAAATATTTCTCTAGCCAAATCCATCATCATAAGATAATAATAAAGTATCCATTTCAGTCTTTGCTATCAAGATTATGTTCTTTATTCTGCCTATGTAGAGTAAAGCATATAGATGGAAAAATGCAAGGATGTACAGAGCATTCTCCTAATCATAGAATGGTTTGGGTTGGAAGGGCCCTTTAAAAATCATCTAGTCCACCCTCCCTGCTGTGGGCAGGGACATGTTTCACTAGATCAGGCTGCTCAAAGCCCCACTAAACCTGACCTTGAACACTTCCAATGATGGAGCATCCACAACTTCTCTGGGCAACGTGCTTCAGTGTCTCACCACCACTATCCTAAGAACTAGAACTCCTTTTGATTCCACAATTTGTGTTCTTGACAGCCCAGCAGTGTGCCTTCAGCAGGCCGGCCAATAAAAGGTTTCATCTTCTGGAAGAAGATAAGGATTCAAATCACGTGAGGTTTAGGCAGGACCTTGGCTGCATACCCTAGGCAGCAGAATACTATGTGAATGGTGGTAGTACTACCATTGCTCCTTATCTGAAGAACAGGCCAACCATTTGTATCCAAATGTGACGCTTTAGATGCTGACAGTAGTTTCAGCATCTGAATCCTTACAGAGCAGGTGAAGTATGTGTGAGGGTCAGAAGTCTGAACACTCTCCTTTGGCTGTGTCTCCTTACTCACGTAGGCTGATGTTATCCACACCCTCCTATGGCAGTTAACTTTCCCAATTTATTGTATAGGGAATGCAGAGTCTTGATTCAGTATTACGAATTCCATTTCCTAACATCGGCACCCACAAGTCAGGTGTAGTTAAGCCACATCAACGTGCTCTTCTCAGAATGTGGCCAAGCAAGAGAACATCAGTCACACTAAGTACCCATTTGGCTATACTGGAGTTTGAACTGCACAAACTGCTGGGTGCAGAGGATCAACTGGATAACAACTCATCGCTACATGCACTTAGCCACAGCTATACTGCTTTCCAAACTATTTTTTTTTTCCTTATACCTGATAGTTTGGTATCCCGAATATATTAGAAAGGTTTCTTTAACTACCTACCTGACATAATTATTGTCTGGCTTTGGGCAAGGAGATGCTGGAGGAATCTTAGGAGAGCATTTGTTCACTGTGATATGTAAAATAGAAAGTTTAAACCCAAGGGATCCCAGTTTTGATAATTACCTTGTAAATTGTTGTTTCCCATATAAGCACAAGAGCTGAAAATGTGAAAAGAAAAAAAAAAGAAAAAAGAAAAAAGAATGGGTTTAGATATGTCTCTGAACTACAGTCCTTTGGAGAACATGGTTCCCTAAAATGTGTCTCTTGGCTCTTTAAGGACTAAGAACTTAATCAGTTTTCCTGTTGCTGTCCTCCGCCTTTATTCAAATGGTCTGACCAATATAATTAATTCAGAAGAGATAATCGGTCTGCACTTAGCTTGAGGTTTGCTGCCTGCATTTTAGATCAGCCAAGTCCTGTGTTCCTAAAAACGTATCTGTGATTTCTAACACCACTGATCTAATAAATACATCAAGTCCCCCTAAAATCCTTGCCCTGTGTTATTGAAAATCATGGCCTAAAGGAATCTGTTGGAGATCTATCCTTCTAAGCATGTCTGTAAGTTCTTTTTGGATATCTGCTAAGTATAGAGAGTTTTCTAAACTCTTTTTAAGATAAGGCATGGGCAAGTCTATGTGGGAATTGTCATATAACACATTGTAAAACTTTTTAAAGTTTAAACCATTTCACTGTATCAAAAGGTCAAAAAGATAGGAGATTTGGGGAAAGGAATGTGTTAGCTTGCTTTTAATAAAGACAAAAGGAAGGGCCAGTAAGTAAGGCATACTAAAGCTACTAAAGGATTAAAAGGTGCAAAATTATAAATAAAATTATAATAATATTTAACAGTAATTGCATCCTCAGTCCTAATGATTTTGTATATTTTACATTCTTTATATGCACAACAGCAATATATTTAATACTGAAAGTAATGTTATTTTGATAAAAACTATTCCACAAAATTATACTTAAGAATCATTCAACACTTAGAGATAATAAAAAAGATCAGTAGCAATAGAATCTGTCCTAAATGGCTCATAAAACCAACATCTAAGCAAAATAATGAACTTCAGTTCAAACTGATGGTAAAATTGAATTTGTTTGAATGTGAGGTCTTCGCGTTGCCCAATGAACCAGTAAAACCGAAACCAGCAAAACGGAAACCAGCTATGGAATGTACATCAAGACATCATCAAAAGAACTTGCTAGAACTAAAAGTAGAAGACACTATCAATGAATTCTGCTTAGGAGTGAATGATGTACATAGCAAGGAATCCAAACAGAAATGTTATTTATTTTTCTTAATCAGTGTTAATCGAACATAGAGTAAGAATTTAAGATTGCTATTTCTCAAAATATATTCAGGCATAAAAAAATATTAAGGCAACCCATCCTTCTGGCTAACAATTTCTTTCTTTTTTTTAGTTCTTTCTTGTTAGCACTGTGGGAGAATCTCAGCCTAGCTCTTACTAAGTACTGTACTAGCCCAGACCACAACACTCTTTTTCCTTTTTTTTTTTTTTAAGCTCTGATTTAAAAAACGTCTAACAGCTACATTCCCAATCATGTATCTGTAGTGGAAAAGCTAAGAAGAGCACATGCGAAAGGGAGTACAGCCTTCTTGCTCTTGCTTCCATCAAGTAAATGCCGTTGTTTGGTGGACCAGCGGAGGAAATTCAGACTGTGTGTAACATTTTTACCCAATCTCCTCTTCAAAAGCATTAACTTAGTTAGCAGAGTTGAAGTAATTCTGCCAAAACACTGTGTATCTTTGGCATTCCCAGATAATCAGACACAGAATATATCCCTGTAGGTATAATTGAATTCTGAAATAAGTAGTTACTGTAGTATAAAATACACTTGGGCAGCATTTTCATTACAGCACTTAATCCAGTTGAAATCTGTATGAGTGCCTCAGAATTCCCCCAAAGAGTATCGTGTTTGCAAAAATAGATTTGACAGATGTACAATAGGTCATGAAGTATTTAACAGAGATAACACCTCCAAAACATAATTACTTCCACAATGAAATGAATAAAAGAAAGGTGTAGAGGCTTCAATAAAATAAGTCTGAAACGCTACACATTTTATTGAAGTACCTAAGAGAGACCAATCTTTCCCAGAAAAGAGCTGAACCTTATTACAGAGCAGAGGTGGAATATCTGCACTCAGGACATGGCTTCCAAAATACCAATTATTTTAATGTGACTGTATGACTTTTAAGACATAGATTGGTCAGAGAAGTATTTTAGTTGGGTTTTAAAATGAATTCCTAAAGTCTATGAAAATGATTCTAACGATTTATTTTCAAAAACACCACACCTCATTACAAGACATAACAGAAAAATTCTGAATAGGTTTTCTACTGCCAAACTGGTTTAAGAACTAAGATAAGTCTGGAACTTTTGGAACTTCTGCTGTCTTTCTGAGATTTCAAAGTTTTGGAGAGTCATGCTTACCAAGACACTTATTTCCATTTGATCACTTCAGATCGTGATTCTATCTTCTTTGTCAAAGAGATTGTAAACTATGGAAAACATATTCAGGTACAAAAAAATGTGCTAAAAAGACATACACCTGATAAGATGTCTCATTATATATATATATATATATAAAAATATATATATAAAAATTCCCTTATGTTCAAAAAGAAGCATTTAATAATATACGAAACAGACATTTTCATCATGGAAAACTGTAGAGATTTTATACAATGACCAAAATTAAATGCAATAGTGTCCTTTTTCTGATTACACAATACCAAGATGCTTCAATGCTAGGTGTCTGATCTGCATAACCACTTATAGCTGTTTCTTAACTATGCAGTTTGTAAATCTGTTGGCTCTTACTGCCTAACAACAGCTGCCAGGTGATCAGAATAGACTAATTTGCATACATAGGTCTTCTTCAATAGCCATCAGCTGAATTGGCAGATATCTACTCAGTGTGATGCCTCCTGTCCTGAGGCTTTTCAGAAAAGTCAAGACCCTTGCCAGCGGTAAAGCTGCAGTTTCTCTCCTCCTCCCCTCTCTTCCACACAGGCAACCACCCCCAAACCAATCCAACCCAAACCCATGGTAGAATTTACATAAAAGGGAAAGAAAATCTCTTTCCCTGCAGGCCCACCTCTGTGGCAAGTGGATTCAATGGAAGTTTTGCCAATGACCTCAGTAGGAGCAACACTCCCTAAACTTCCTTTTTCTAGCAGGCCAATAAACTTCTTATCTGCACAATGACTGCCGCATATTTGTATCACATATTTTTGCCTACAGTTAGACTAACTTAACACTGGGAAAAGTTACATAGCCATAAATTTGGAAAGCATTCAATAGGGCTTTTAGGCATATAACCCCCTGCAAATCAGCAGAAGTTATGCAGCTGAAACCTGTTGTTTGTTCCCCAAGTGCTGTTGAGGTACCATTTTCTTGTATATGGTATGACTGTTAGTAGACATATGGGTTTTTATATCAGAATAATGAATGAAAACTACACATTGTTTATTTGTAATATATGCTATTGAGCATCTGAATTAATAAAATGGAATTTGTGGATGGATGGCATGTTCAGGGCAGTAGAAAACCATTACTGCTTATAATTCAACCTTTGACATTTATATTTAGGAGTGGCTGAGGTGGAAGTTCGATGTGTTGCTGGTTTTGTTGTCTCTTACACATTTCAGTAATAATTTCAGCTTTGGAGGAGGGACAGCATATCCATGTTATGTGTTTAGTTACAATGTAGAGAATTTTAGGCAAAGCTGCTTTCCAAACATCAGCCTACCTCAATGCGGATGAGAAAGGGCATCGTAGACTGAGACTCCAGTCAGATGCAGTCTTTTCTGACTGGAGGAAGGAAAAAAGGCAACTGTGATGGAGTTCTGGGATGATCACATCTGCCCATTAGGGGCCGGACATTTATCTCTCTTTGCACAGAGCTACCGAGCAGCCATCATTTACATTAAAACTCTCAGTCCATTACCAACAGTTGACCTTGCGACCTTAGTTTAAATGCTTCACATCCCATTACTTCCCTCCCAACTCATCTTCTTTCTTAATATTTTACAATAACGCACTTCAGCATTGCTACAGGTTTCTGGCTCCAATTCTGGAAAATGTTTCCGTTCAAGAAAACACTCCACCGTGTGCTTTATTTTACTTATCTCCTGAAATTAAAATGAAGCATGCCCTTACCATTTGCTCTCCATAGAGATAGACTGAAAACACACTTATGTGCTTCTCTGTCCTGGGCTCTGAATGATGGCAGTTATTTTTTCCAGTCTGTTTCAAATAGAAGAACTAATGCAATCATAAATGCATTGAAATTAAATCCTAATAACGGGTCTTCAGAAGAATGCATATATTCATGTTCCCACTTAAAAAAAAGGTTTATTATACTTGAAAAAGATATTTGAAGCATTCCAGCTTTCTAAAGCATTGCAGTATATTTTGCAATAGCTTGTTACCCATTACTGAATAGATTTAATTATACTTTCTCTGTAGTAGAATAACAGTTACAGATGTTTTTTTGCTACTGATTGGAACGTCAGTAATAATTTAATTAGATATTATGACAGTTTCCATGGCTTATACGTTAACACAGTTAAATTCTCTCTGTAAACTAATTTTGAGAACAAATGTTTCTGTTCAAAATCTTTTACAGTGGAAATGTTTCAAAGGTAGACAAAAGTTAATTATAAGGCTTTTTTCCCCTTCTAAATCCTCTGAAGGAGCAAGAACATTTTCCATGGAAATATGGTCAGTCACTGAAACGTCAAAGAGACTCTAACTGTAGAACACCGAACGGTATATGGAAAGTATATGAAATTCAAACTACCTTACAATCTAAGTTAAACGGTACTATTTATTTATATAACTATAGTGACCCTCAGTGTGCAGAAGATATGCTTTTTACTGTGTGGTTTTCTTGTATGCGAGAACATTGAATGGCTGTATTATATTTAATTAAAAGCAATAGTGGGCCTACCCAGATGTTAAAAGGGCTTGATCTGAACAGTGTGTTGACATCAGATGAATAGGAGAGGCCACCTGCTAGCTCCACTTTTGGCTTTGTGGATGATTTGCATTCCTGTGGCCTGTTGCTCTGCATGATTGCTCTCAGCACTTCACAGCCCCATGAACTGTTTAATATCATGGATACCTTCCAGCCATGCAGGCTATCTCCTGTTGTAACATCAGTGCAAAAGAAAGAATGACCACTTGCATGATTCTGATGGGTAGAGCATGATGTTTTCACTTAGCATATACCACATCAAAGAGGAGGAAATGCTTTTCTTTAAACCGGATTAAGATAAAAATTAATCCATTCTTGCCTAAGAGTGCTAACAGACCTTTTTTTTTCTCTTTCTGAAAGATAATGCTCATCATTTGAATCTGAGTACAATACAGTTTAGACTGTAAGTGGTATCCTTGTCTTTTCACTTGAGCACAGAATATTTCTAGTGTGAATACGTAAAATTTAAATAATTTACCAAATACATATGCTGTCTGAACACTGAGAATCCCTTCAATAGGATAAATGTATTAATGGACACAAAAGCAACTATTAGATTGCCTGTGCTTTATAATTATTAGATTACCAGTACAATCCTGATTTCTGTCACCTTTCTAAAAAACTATAAATATTTTAAAATGAGATGCAAGAAAAATGGAATCAAAAGGAAAAATAAATCATTATAGCATTTTCCAGTAGGTAATACTGAAAGACAAAACGGAAATTTCAGATCCATGTTTCCGTATATTGTCCTCTCTTGAGATTTTACTTGCTGCATAAGACTTAGTGAAAGTTTCTTATATGCTTCCGACTTCAAAGTTACTGTATCATCACTCAACGAGCAGAAGGATGCCATTATCTAAAAATATTTGTGGTCATTTTCCAGATTCCTTTGTATTTGTGATCTATATTTATTTTTGCAGTGATGAGTTGACTTCATCCCAGCAAGCTCTCACTGACATTTCCTTGTAGTTTTATACTTCAGTATTAAATAACGTATTTAGCAGACATAAAAATGCATCCTGTTATGGTGTGATAAAAGATACATTCATTTATTTAAGTTTTAGAAGCAAAAGCTAACAGTAACTTTTAGTAGACTGATGAAAAATATGCTCGCTTTTCTGTTTGATGTATCTTTTTCGGTATGCGGTATGATGATTTAAGGTACAAGACAGAAAAATAAAATATTAATGCACAGCAGATTTATATACAATATGTGTGATAATTCAGTTCTAACTTGATGTTAAAAGATTTTTAAAAGTTTGAACATTTTAAATCAACTTCTTGCTATAACCAGACAATGACCTTCTTGCCAAATTATTTAGTTACTTAAGAGCAGGGATAACTGAGATTAAAGCAGAATTTATATACCTGAAGGCCTCTTTAGAAGTATAACTCTAAAGCTCAGATTTTCTGCCCCCTTAGTCAGCTAACTGCAGTATATAAAATTCCTATGTATTTAAGCTTACGATTTCAAAGTTGCTCATATATCACAGATTTTATTTCTCAGCATATCCCCAGAAGACTCAGTCTTAATGCTTGGAGAGAGCAGAGATTTCATTTTGAATTCCAGAATATAACGTGCACCTAGCACTGGTGAGAAATGTGATTTCAGTTCCACCCTTTGGCTGAAAGGGTCTGAACCTGACAGCGTTTCTAAACTGCCAGACTTCAGAGGTTTCAGGGAATAGGAGCCGTCAGTTTCTTCTGGCTAATTAAAGTTTTTCATTGCCTGATTAGATGTTCTCTAGTCAGTGGCTGTGATGAAGAAAGTCAGCGTCTCCACGGCCTGCTGATTTGTATTACCCCTGGAAAAACTATAGTGATAGCTAGGGAACTTACAAGGGCTCAGCTCTGCTCAAGCAGAATGTGGACCACTAGCACTGGACTACTGGCTAACCAGAAGGTACTTGGTTGTTCTGGTTTTCTTGAAAGAAAAAAAAAATGCCCCCAGTTTCCAAATGGTGAAACACGGTCAGAGGGAAGTATCTCTCTAATCTGTAATTAAGCATCCTGAACCTTAAAAAGAATGAAGCTGAAGATAATGTCCCACTTAACAGCACTTCAACTTGAGGTGCTCTGGGGTGTCCAAGACATCTGCAGCAGGTTTGACAGACATCACAAGGCCTGCAGGAGACCTATAATCCTCCAGACTGGCAGCCAGGGGACGATGGCATCTCAAATGGCACCGGGTTTTTTGTAAGCGTGCATGTTAAGCTGAGACAAGTCGATCCCAATAAGGGTGTTTAAGCTCCCGTGATAGCAGTTATCTAATCACCACAGTCTAGAGAGTGACTGGATTCACTTTGTGCCTGGAGCTGGGAATGGCTTTTCCAGCTCCATGTTGGCTAAGTCTGCACTGGCTGCCGCTGGAGCTGATGTGTCCAGCATTGGAGACAACTGCATGTAGACACAATTGAATTCAAGTGTCCTAATCACGCACTGAATCTTAGAATTGATTGCGATATTTTCCTGTACTTCCACTGTAATCAGTAAAACTATAAGGATTTAGAGAATGTATTGCAACAAATGCAAATGTTGTAAACCACCTATTTAGAAGGTGACCACGGAAGCCGGGTATTGTACACCCGCAAAACCTGCAATTATTTATGCACATCTTCTCCATAACATGAGAGAGTTGCAGAGAGAAGAGAACAGAGACACTGATATTATTCCCCCAGTGAGCTGGCTTGCAGCACTGGGTTTAACTAAGAGCTAATATAGCTCATGTCCACCATGCTTCTTCTGGAGGGGCCCTGCAGTCCTAAAGAAGCTGAAGGACTTGAGACTGGCAGCAAATTAAAGTTTAATATGTACTGCAATTTGTATCTTTTAGAATCCTACATCACTTCCCCATCATAACTGTGTGTTAACTGCCATTACATCCAAGTATATGAAGTAATAAATAGGTCCCAAGTGCCAAGTAAATGCTAAAAAAAATCTGAGGCATTTCTTCTCCATGTGGGAACCATCTCTAGTGAACTATACTTCTGTAAAAGGAAAGTTATTACTGTTGTTCTACAAGTGTTTTCCTTCACTAGAAAGCTGCTATGGAAAACGACAAAGAGTTTACTCTTTTGTTGAGTGCTCTGGAAATGCTGTATGCCTTCTCCAGATACAGCTTTGCAGATGGAAATGGTTGAGGTGCGTCTGAACACTTTACTGAATTGTGACCTGCTATAACGTGAGTTTTCTCCTCAGCCTAATTGTCTCTGCTTTGCACTACTCACGTGCTGCAAAACAGCTGTTGGACTAGCTGATCTATGCAGACTTAAGTTCTTCCGCCTGCATGAATCCCCATGTCATGTCATGGTGATGGAAAAGGACTGAAAAGCTGTGTACCAACTGACTTTTAGCCATGAAAAAGAACTGGGCTTTCCCTGAAGAGGTCCAGAACATTCCTGCGCTCCACTGATCCCTGCATCTATGCACAGGTTTGTGTAATTTTGAAGCAGAGCTAACTTCTACCAGAGTCCAAATAGTTTCTGATGAACCTCAAGAACACTAAAAGTGACAAATAGTCATCTTTGCCACCCATGCATGACAGAGGCTTATGTTTAATCAGCACTAAGTAAGGAATTTAAGTAAAAGAGAATAAGATTATATAAATTTCACTTTTAAAACAAACTAGATTATCATCCCTTTGACCATATCCCAGCGACAGCTTTACGATAATATCTCTAAGTATATCCAAAACACGATAAGGGATTGATAGTGGATGTTTTTGTTGTTATAGCAAATGGAGTGGTAAGGCATGATGATAACTACTGCTATGCATTGCTATTGTATATATAACGATGGGGTTGTGGGGCACCACACTCTTTAGGGCTTATCTTTGTCTATTTTTAAGCAAAGTGTTAATTGAGTGCAAATGTGTCTGATTCTGTGATGTAAGGAACTGTTCTTTGTTGACAGTCCTTAGTCTCTTGATTGCTTGTTTGGTATTGGCCAGCTGTGGCTTTGAGTGGTGAAATACCTTAAAATATGAGCTGTGCTTTCTTCAAAGTATGTATTTTGCCTTCAATATGGTGAAGCAATCAAACACTTAGCTTACAGGACGAGAACAACTTTGCTATAATAAGTACTGGGGGGCCTCAATTCAAGGAAAGAGAGGATGCTGAGGAATGTTAAAAGCAGACACCGTTATCACTCCCTTTGAGTACAGAGTTTACCTTCACCTATAGTTGCTTCGTATCCTCCCTCTCTAACGTTGAGGAAAGCCTTTCACAAGTATAGTGACATAATTTAAGGAAGGTGTAGCACTGGGGGAGGACAGAGAAGCGAATATCCCCATCTTCTCTTCGCAGTTTTTTTACAGAAAATATATAGGCAACCCTCTGGATTCCACGAACATTTTAAAAGATTGGCCTTCTTGGTAACAATTTTTAAACAAAATAAAGCTCACACAACCCCCTCACTCCTCTAGTTACCTCTCTCCACTCCTAGGAAAAAGTCAGGATAGCTTACTGTATGTTCCTTTGTTTGGAAAATTAGAAACTATACTTGTAATTCTTGACTGATGTGTGTGGACAACTTCTCCCCCTGCTAACTTAGTAGGGAATCAAACACAGTTTCACTGATGTTCTGACAGGAGATGTGTATCATGAATGGATTCTTTTTGAGAAGGAGCCTCTTTGTATCTTACCACAATTCAAAATCTTAAAATCTCAGGACCTTCCTGCTTACAAAATAAATAAAAAGAACTGGCCCCAACCTTGACAACAACCCTTTCCTCACCCAACCCCACACTCAGGTGGTAACTAAAAGCCCACTGAAGTCTTTGTCTTCCCTGAAGGCATTAATTTCAATGGCCGCTGGGGGCATTAATTTCAACAGAGCTACTCCCAAGGGATGCGAATTCACAGGACTGAGCACTACTTCGGCACTTGTGCCGTGCAGAGAAAACTCCTCTCCTTTTCTCCCAGTAACAACTTCTTACTTGTATTTTCTCTTTAGTTTATTCACTGAAGTATCTCACAACATTTCTTCTGTGTCCTTGAAAAATAAATGTGACAACCATATTTGTGGCTGACATTCACTCCAGTGGGATTCTTGCTTCCTAGCTCTTCTGAAATACTAGTCACCTACTCCCAGCTCTCTGACCTGCTCCCCTACCATCATTTCATTCCACTGGGAGAGACCAAAGCCTTCTCCGTCTGAAAAGCATTCAGTTCCCTTATTCTCTGACGTGTATTCCTTATCTATGAAAGGTAAGCAAGTTCTTCTCTCCTGACTTCATCATTTTACCGGCCACCCTTACTGCTGTCTTCCTTCAACAGAAAAGGTGGCTCCCACACCTTGCTCACTAGTGCTGCGCAGAGATTCACTGCTGTGGGCGCAGGGCAAATCTCAACAGCTGGAAATTGATCGTTATGGGAAGAAGTTATGTCCAACTCTCAACTGCCTGAGCTGTGAAAGATAGCTATTAAAAAAAAATTAGTAGGTTATGCTTTTGAATAAAAAAGTCACTAGATGATTGTCTTTTTATTTGCAGTGATCACATGAACTGGTAAACTTTACATTGCATACATTCAGGTTGCAGTCTTTCTCTTTCACATACATGACACACATTTATATGCATATATGAGGCTCCACCTTGCACCTGATAAGATGGTATCAACAATAAAGCTGGAAAAAAACAGTATTTGATAAGTTTTTCTTAGTTTTCTGGAAATCTTTGGTTATAGCATGAGATAGTTCAAGACATCACTTAGATAGTTCACTTGAGATCATGATAACAAGTTTGTTTCTACTGTTGTGGGTAAGAACCAGTAGGAAATATAATAATTCAACAGGGGGTGTAGCTTGGGTAGGCCATACCCAAATTTCTTTCAACTGGTGACTGGAAAAGGAAGGAAGGAAGGAAAAGGAGAAAGGGTTAGAAATGGAGCATGCTATTCCTTTTGCTTCCAAAATGAGCTCTGGAAAAAAAAGACTCTGCTCTCAAGGTTGTGCTCTCAACCTACAGTAAAGAACCTGGACTGCCAAAATGAGGATTATTTTCCATCTTTAAGCCTCCTGTAACTTTTCAGTGAAACCAACGCAAGAGAACACCCACTGAAAAAAACAACTAGTACTGAGTTTGAAAAAAACTAATTCAAAATTCTGTTACCAGAAAGAAATGTTATTCCTAAACCCCTTTATTGTGGTTAATTACCCAGTAAAAATATGTTACCTTTGAGGATTTGATTTCCAACCCCCCACCCCGCTAATTATATGCACATTAGCAGGTATCCTGAATCTGGAATATCTCTTCTTGAAGCATGATTATGGTTATCTACAGTCCTGAAGCACTGCGCTCTTCAGAGTTAAGAAGGCAGAGCAAAGGTCAATGGAAGCTCAGCTCATGACTTTTTACAATCCAGCTTTTTCTTCAGCACGCAGTCTGAGGAAGTCCAAGCTGTGGTGTTTCAGTCTCATGAATGTCTTTTGGCTTTCACTTCAGCTTGTATTTAAAGCTGGATAACTGTTTTAAAGGGCACTTGAATTCAGTGTCCTTTGTAGCATACTGTTCTGCATCTGTTTAAGAGGTGTTCCATGTGCTTTTGGCAGATGATATTTCCAGTCATTCTGAAATGTTTAAAAAAGCCAGTTTTCTGAACTGCCTGCTGCTGTATGTGCTGTAATTCAAATTTGGGCTTTTGAAGTTATGGATAAATTCAGTATTTTAGATGTACTTCGTTGTGAAAATAATAATAAAAATAAAATACCCCTCCAAATATAAATAGTGGAGGAAAAAATATAAAAATATGGTTTAATATTTTTATGGTTTATCTATTTAATTTGGAAAATTAAATTTTTGTTTCTTTTTGGCACTGCTGGGAGCCAACAAAATCAGTTCTCACTGTAGCAATATGGGAGTCATCAGGCCCAGAATGTATCACTGCAAAAGAACATCATCATTAATTTTGGGTAAACAAAAACATTGGGGACGATTCTCAGAACGAGAAGATCAAATCTTTATGAGTTTATAGATTTTGACCCTTGCTACTGACACATGGAAGACATGAAGTCAAGAAAGAAAAGCTGTTTCACCTTGCTGCATTATGCAAAATATATAGCTGAGTAAGTAAGACAGGGTGATATATATGGATGCCCTTTCTTTCCTTTCTGTTTTGCTCATTAGAAAATAAAAAGAGAAGTTGTGACAGAGCATGAGACAGAGCTTAAAATTTGGAGAGCCTGGAGCTGCTTATCTTTATGTTAACCTTAAATTACTTGTTAGGCAATTCTAGCAGATGCACAGCCACTCTAGAAAGGCACAGGTCACAGTCCCGCATGCCTGCCAATCCCATACAAGACACGTATCATCTCTTATTTCATATCTGTTAGCCTCATGCAAACGTCTGGTTAACCACAGTGCTTAAAAGTATCAGGCATCTATGTTTATGAACCTGAATCACTGCCCTATGAATGAACTAATTGTGGAGAAGCCATAATGGAAACTGTTCTTTGCAAATATTTATAAAGGATGGTTCACTGGTTATGTCTGGTGCTGCTTTTATGAGTAAACAGGTACCCTGTGTGTAATTTAGAGATAGGAGATGTACCTACATCAATATTTAAATGCTGGTAGAAATCTATGTGAATGCTGTGCAAGTTCATGTCTCAGTATTAATAATAAAAGCTACATCTCAACATGTGTGTACGTGTGTGTGTGCATGCATGCATGTGTGCAAATTTTCTCCCTAGAAAATATATTCTTGGAAATCCTAATCTAGTACATTTTCACACATGTAGAGAAGGAACTACTACTTCCAACTTAACATACATTATTAATATGCATTACGTACCACCCTTCAACTCTTATAAAATCCCATCCGGATCAATAGGTAACCTTTCTATGTAGGAACTGCTACATTTACTTAGATTTCTAAATTTACATTAAACAAGGTCGCTAATGCTTTTTTAGTGTAACATAGCATTGTTCTATAGAACAAAATGGTAATAACACTGAATCTCCTCAGTCACTGGAGATGTTGAGGGACCTAAGGACTTAAAAGCCTTTCTAAGTTTCAATAGCTTTCATATAAAGTTGGCATATAGGGTATGGGGGTGTTCACTCAAGCCCTGTTATTTTGAGTAATCAGACCTGAGGACAAAATGAAATGCCTTTCTTTTTGCCTTGCACAGCTCCTCATTTTAAAATATTATGTGTCTTAAGTTAAGAGTGCTCAGCACCTCACAAAACAGAGTCCTTAAGCAGCACAGTCATACAGTTGCATTTCATTATGCTAACGTTAAACATACACTTTTCAGACTTGGTATCAATTTTATACTGTTCACATGTTACGGTGGTTTGCTGTTTTCAGGTTTGTCGCTCTTGCTTCACAGTAAGAGGCCAGTTTACAATATTGCACGACCGGCTGCACCTTGGTAAAAAGAAATATACTGCAGCCATGTGCTGAGCAACCATCCCTGGTATTGCTTTCCCATTCCACTTTGTTTCTGATCTGCCACACCAGGGTTATTACAGGCCTGAGCCTCTCCGGAACGAAGGCTGCCAAATGTGCTGAGCTCTGTCAAACTCGCGCGGCAAGTCTCTGAAGTACCCGTCCGATGCGAGGGAGGTTGCATCCACACGGAGGCTTTCCCTTAAACAAAATGGATCAAATTGAAAGCAGTTGTAATTTGGAGCATAAATCATACATCAAATAGCAGAACTGCAGTTTGCCTGTCATTTTTCATGAGGAAAATATGCATAACTGGTATTTTGCTGAGAAATACATCAGAGTTTAAACATAAAAAAGAATGCTTGCTTTAAAGGCAGACTGGTACTTCATTTGAGAAAATATACTTTATTATTAAGATTAATATAGGTACCCAAAACAGTGCGTGTCTGCAAAATTCCAGAATGATTTAAAATAGATTCCCATTGGAGAGCAAGGCCCACCTCAGACCAGTTTCCACACTCTGCGACTTGCAGATCAGGGTCTAAAAAGTTTACATCTCAGCGGGAAATGTCCTTTATCTCCTTTCACAGCAGGTGAGTCTGTCAAAGGTGAAGAATGATACCAAGAAGACTCCTTCCAGCCCACTTTATCTTTCAGTCTTGTTTTGCTTTATTAAATTTTTTAAACAGTTCATCAGGTTAGTCACCAAGCTTTATTCTCTCTTATTGCACTAATTTTAAAATGATACTATTTTGTCTGCAGGAATAATGAGAAAAAGTCATTGGGGATCAGCTGTGGATATATGGCCCCTCCTTTACTCGTGCTCTCGTGGGGAGGATTAGTCATGTGTTGGTTTAACACATCCCTACAGGCAATGTCTTATTGCTTAAGGTTCAGAAATATGAATAATAAAACTAGACCATAAGCCATTTAGCTTGCTAGAAATTAAATTTAACAGCTTCAGCTCATGAATCCAGCTGTAAAAGTACATACAAGGCATTAAATTAACAGGAACACATGGAAATCTACGGGATCATATTCCAGAGGAACCAAGTTTTGTGTTTGTCTTACCAGATAATCTGGTAAAACTAGACAAAACAGATTTCATTTTTTTCTGACATTAAACTTCTTCCTCCACTAACAAAACCCTTCTTTGAAGAAACTTTACTGCTGCAGAGCAATATTCATAACCCTGACTTGTCCTTCTCATAAAACCCCCAAATCTCTCAGTCAACTTCCTTGTCCCTGTAGCAAAAAATTGATGCAATTAGGAAGGATTAATGTGCCCCAGGGATTATCTGGGTTTTTTTCCAAATATACTGATTAATCCCACTAACGATATTGCATCTGCCCACAAACTTCTTGTGCATATTCTTAGACCATCATAGTCACAGCAGTGCTTTTGTGTTAGTATTTGAGAATATATCCATATAAACAAAAATTAATGACTAAAATCTTGTATCTCAAGAACAAACTCCAGTCCAAAGGGAGTTCATTTTTTTATAAAGTAGATACATTGCTGTTGTTACAGATTCTATATAGAAAGCTTTCAAACACCACAGTAATAGGCAACAGTATAAAATCTTAGGGTAGACACAGGATGGGGGGTTCACCGATATCATTGTAAGATATATATGAGCCTTCTGTGGCAGAAGTTGTTTCACGTAAGAAATTCCTGTGTTGAATGCTATGACTGCTTTTAAGACAGTGATAAGTGTATGATATGTATCACTGTATGATAGTGATAAGAAGTATGGGTGACAGTGTGGTGGGCTTCAGAGAAAGGTGAGTTTTGCATCTATTATGAATGTATCAGTGAGGAAATATTGGGGTAGGCCAGGTTAAGAGCAAAAGTGAACATCTGGCAACTTGTCTTCCTCCAGACCCTACATGCAACACCTGCACAAAGGCCAAATACTTTGTCATTACACAGGATTTCAGGATTTCTTATTGTATGAGGAAAATAAAGTGCTTTTTTTCCCTTGGGGCAAATCCTAATTCTGCTTCTGAGGCCAAGATGACTCCTTCTGAATTGCAATTGCGTTTTGGCAGCACAAGTCAGGACAACAGACTTTGATGGTACATCTCTGTAGAGACCAGTGCACCAGTAATGGCTAAGAATGGGAGCCGGGCCAACGACCAGCTGCTAGCCAGCTCTCTTCCTTCTGCAGAGTACCGAGTGACACCAGCGATAGGATGTTCTGCTTACTTATCCCACAGGCCCCCAGAAAAGAGGAACTGCTATCAAAGTCTTGGGCCATATCTTGTATGAAGTCAGTTGTCCCTTGTTGCCCAGATGTTATTTATGTAATTACTGCTAGGCAGCCTTTTCAGGAGAAGGTTGATTTCATCACAGCTACATATCCATCAACTTTATTGTCTTCTGACATCATCCATCATGCCCCTATATTGCTGTTGCTAGGTGACGTGCTACCTATTGTGAAATCACAGCTGAGTAAGTGTTGTTCAAGTTATAACAGTTACTGTCTTTTCAGCTATTGTATATGGCCTTATCTTTTGTAGCAGCAGAGATGGAAGGGCTTAGTTATGGCACTATAAAAGGGTGCAATTAAATCTTCCTGTAAAATTATGACCTGATTAGTATTCGTATTAAAAACATAACATTGCATATTGGTGTATACTATGTGTTTTGGTTACATCAGAGGTTATGTATTGAAGTACCTCTTTATGTACATATTAAGATACAATTACACGAGGTATAAGGTCTAGCTAGTAAGAAACCTGTCTCAGGATCTGCAGTCCATTGGTTATTATAAGAAATCAGACAGTGACGAATAATTAAATCTGCTTCTAAGTAAACGTCTCTAATCCCACCTAGTGTCAACTGGGTAAATACTTGTTATATTTTTTAGCCTTTCTTTTATAGTTATCTTCTCATGCGTATGGACACTAGTTCTTTTTAGAGTTCTGCTAAGCTCTTAGTTTCTGTGATATCTTATGCAAAGATAATCCTACTAGTTAAGAATTGCCTAAATATGTACTGATATAAGTATATTTTTATCAGTTTGAAATGTTCCGCCTGCCATGAAATTCATCCTTGTTTTTATGCTGTAAGGGAAAAATGTGACATACTCAATTTTAACCTTGGTTGAAAAGTCATACTTTTCTGATTTGTCATGATGACATGTGTTAAGAATCAAAGGAATCATTTGCTTTCTTAATGGTATGGGAATATAATTTGCAGTTTGTTTTTAAAAGCCGAATCACTGTTTTCAGATATCATTCCTCAGGAAATATGTTTTCAATTATACCCCCCTCCCCTTTTTCTTTCTGACTAGCTACACAATCTACTCAAGCAAGATATATAATTGTTTTTCATAAAGATATCTCTCAAACACCTTCTTTTCATAAAGATGTCTCTCAAACACCTATCCATTTTTGTTGGAGTTCCTTACGTAATATGTAGACTAATAGGCCGCTTATTTTAATGATGCCCAGTTAATCCTGAATGTGGATCTCATTGATTGTTGACTTCATTCACTCTCACTTTGATTTGTGCTTTGAAAAAGCACAAATCATTGGTGTTATTCATAGACTGTTAAGACCCACTGGCAGTAAAAATTTATATTACTTTAATGCTTTAATTAATTTTTGTATTCCGTGCCTGTATGTAGTACGAGCTGCACAATAATTCATGACAGTACATTCCAGATAAACCACATTTTGAATATAATACAATAATTACCACTCTTAACAGACCATTTATGCTTCTACAGAAGGATCCAAAATCTGCCTGGGCAGACTAGAGGATTAATATGAATAAGGGTGGTGAATTATTCATCATGAGGTGAAGCTGCTCCTTAATTTAGCCGATTGCTTCACATTTTCCAGCAGAAAAGACATTTCAACTGTTTTTGCCTTTTCCATATAGCTCTTTTCCGGGTGGAGCCTTCATCCATGTTAAAATTTTGTTCCTTCTCGTTAGAATTTTACCTACAACTTTGGAGACCCCACCTGTTCATCTGCTCCTAGAGCCTGACTTTGATCTCCCTTCCATTTAAGAAGGGCTCATCTTATTCTCCTTGTACCGTTATCACTGTTCGAATGCCATAGCAATGACTCGCTCAGATATCTAACCATGAAAAATACAAATAAAGCTTATTTCTTGGTTTTCTTAAATGGTTTTCAACAATGCATCTGCTTCTTCATAGTTAATATGCTAATTAATAAAATCTAGTCACAACACAGATAAACAGAGAACAGCAAGAGATTCTATACTCTGCCTAACGCATTTTCCTAGCTGTTTCTGTCTAAAAGAAACAGGGCTGGCTATTTTGTATCATTTTTGTTAATAAAAGGCCTTTAAAAGCTGATTATTCTCGAATTACTTTTCCCTTCCCATATTTCCGTTCTTTTTTGACATTTTGATAAATTGGGATAGGAACAATGTTTTATTTTACATCTGGCTACAGTCAAGCTCAAGACGTGCAAGTGCCATTATATTTTTGTATGTTCATAATTAGCATCTTATACACCTTAGCTGAATGATGTCTTGCTGGAAATAACTGTTTTAGTAGAAACAAAATAGTCAGCAGGTACAACCAAATTCCTTGAGAACTAGCATTCCGTGAAGTAGCATTATGAGAACTTTCTATCCATACTATAAAAAACATATGAATCAGACGTGAAATCTATGAAGCACAGCATCCTGTCCGTGATGGTAGCCAGGACCAGATGTTTTACACAAAGGTGCAAAAAACCCTTACAGTAGGCAGATGTTGGATTATTTCTCTATTAAGGAGGTCTCATCCTAAGCCCTAATACTTAGAGATCATCTGGAGTCCTAAAGGATGAAGTTTTATTTTCATTCCAGAACTCTTCTTCAGTGTCTCACTAAGTTTTGCTCTTTGAGAGTGTTTGCCGTGGAGAGGTGGCAGGAATTGAGTTGTGTGGGCTCCAGATGTAGGTTCAGCGTTGTTTCCCATGCTGGAGGAACATGCAAGAACAAAATCGGCTCAGAGCAACTGGAATATTAAACTGCTTAGCTGTTAGCCTCTGGCAAACATAAAGGAGCAAAACATAGCTAGAAAATTACATTTATTAACATTTTAGAAATTACATCGATATTCACTGGACAACAGAGGGCATGTTCCTGACTCCAGGCTATACTGCTGCTAAATTCCAAATTCTTGCTAAAGATATGGAGATGTCTGTGCTTTTAGAAACAGTATGACGTACTTTTGTAATGGAAGAGCTTTGGCAACTTAAATATAGTGGTCACTACTTCAGGCACAGATGTACCATGGGTGAACATCACTGTGTTTACAATGGGAACACAAGTTCATTGTCTCAGGAACACGTGTGGTGACAACACTACAGCAAGGAGCAGGAAATGGATGTTAATGAGGCTGAAGAGCCAAAAACTCTCTGGGACCAATTGCAAAAGAAAGTTAAAGCTTCCCTTCCTGGCTGTCATGCACTGGGGCAGTCCTACCGCCTCTGTGGCTACAATGCTGCCTCTCCTGTCTGTGTTGGCTGACCTGTTCCCCTTGATGACCTGTTCGCCTTCTCTCCTGTGCCTCCAAAAGCCCACTGAAAGAGGAATAGAAGAACTCAAACTACCTCCATTAACACTACGGTACCTCACATCTTTGTTAGCTCTCT
This sequence comes from Rissa tridactyla, assembly GCF_028500815.1. NCBI lineage: Eukaryota > Metazoa > Chordata > Aves > Charadriiformes > Laridae > Rissa > Rissa tridactyla. The sequence continues at coordinate 100,224,606 of NC_071468.1, forward strand.
CCTTGAGCTCTGAATTATAATTATAATAATTGAAGCATTGGGTCAAATGATGTTTCTTAACACGGTATGAAACACCTCAAAAATTTTAATGAAAGTTCTGTATATGCCAAAGAGGAAAAAGAAATTTTACAAAAATAACAAAGAATAGTTTTATGTCCAAAAGACTATTTACCTGTTGTCCTCAAGGGAAACTATAGATCTGTAAGCATCTCTCTGTACTAGGACCAGCCATTCTTAAAGGTCAAGGAAAAGTCAAAACTGTAACACTAATGTATTACTATAGAACTTAATGAAATATTCTATGCATTGTTTTTAATTCCTTATTACTCAAATTCCTGGCTGTACAGTGATCCAGTGTCAACATTTGGTTTGGCATTTAGGATTCTCTCCTAGGAAATGGGAAGTGTGGGTTGAATACTCTGAAGGCTTCTCAAACTCTGAGCCAGGAACTTCATGGCTGTTCCTCTGTGCTTGATGTTTCCTACTGGCCAAACTTCAGGGGCTACCTGCTCAACATGTGGACGCACCGTACTGCCTAGAAGAGACACCTAAGCTTCCTTCATCACAGTGGAGAAGCAAGTCTGTAGCCAAGCTGCTCCAAATAACTCCCTGAGGTTGATGTGGACACCTAGCTCTCTCCACTGACTCTGCAGAAAAATGCAGCTTAGGCAGCCTAAATCTCTCTAAAGGCTCATAAATGCTGCAATGCCTAATTTAAATGCCTGAAGTAGGAGGTTTGACTAATGCTGTCCATACCTATTCTAATTCTCTGCAGTCTCATGCAGATAGACTGCTGTATCTGTTTGTTGTGGGTTAACCCCTGGTAGGCAGCTCAGCCCCACACAGCCACTGGCTCCCTCCCCCCCGCAGTGGGATGGGGGAGAGAATCACAAGGGTAAAAGTGTGAAAACCCAGGTTAAGATAAAGACAGCTAACTAGGTAAAGCAAAACCGTGTGTGCAAGCAAGGCAAAATGAGGAATTACCTCGCTACTTCCCATTGGCAGGCGTTTAGCCATTTCCAGGAAAATGGGGCTTCATCATGTGCAACTGTTACTTGGGAAGACAAATGCCAGAATCCTGAATGTCACCCTGCTTCCTCCTTCTTTCCCCCAGCTTTTATTGCTGAGCATGATGCCATATGGTATGGGATATCCCTTTGGTCACCCGGGGTCAGCTGTCCCGGCTGTGTCCCCTCCCAACTTCTTGCCCACCCCCAGCCTGCTCGCTGGGAGGACATGGTGAGAAACAGAGAAGGCTTTGACACTGGTCAAAGATAGCTAAAACATGGGTGCATTGCCAACACTGTTTCCATCACAAATCCAAAACATAGCACCATAAGAGCTGTCATGAAAAAAATTAACAGCCCAAACCCTGTTGTACTAGGACCACGTTGTCACATTTCAAAGCCATTCTCTGCAATCAGAAAGATGAGAAAAATGGTAATTTTCTTAAGAAAATGGCCGATTCTTTTGTCACATAATTCTATGAGCTGACACAGAGACATTAAAACTCCCAGCTACTAAGTAAAACAAACCCCTTCCTGTCCTGGTATACAAACATCTGAATTGTGTTTTAAATTGGGGAAAGAAATCATTACGGGTAGCGTGGAATGGTTGATACTGCACGTGATAGTCTTGTTATGAAAAAGAATATTGTCCTCTTTCACAGAATATTGCTTAAGCAACACTGTGGTCTCTAAAGGTAACAACACTAACATGTGTTCTGCTTTGCAATACGGCAGCGGTATTTTAATTTAAAGGTATTATTGTTCTTCTCCCCCCCAAGATGAAGCTTACAGATATATTTTTGTTTGAGATGCTGTGGACTCAAGAAAATGCCTATTACTGTGACTGCAACATGAAGTAGCGCACATTAATTTATATGCGATTACATCTTCTTGTATTAGCAATGAAGACAGAGAAAGAAGACAAGTTTATCGTGGTGTTGCTACCATTATGCTGAAAAGGGAATCTCTGAATGTCAATACGATTCCAGTATTTCCTATGTCAGCCTTTCCTCTAGAGTTACAGTATTCGTTTGCTTGGTTCAGTCTTTGCTGTTGAAGCCAAAAAACACAATCCTTTGTCCTAACTTATGTATGCCACCAAGGAGGATTTTAGATCACAGGACGCAGCTGAAAACTGCAATCTGACTGGAGTTAAATACAAACAGAGATGGAAAAAATAAATGATGCACACATTTACTTGATGATCTCAGATTACTTTGTATTATGGTGCATGCGATATTTGTTTTTATTACACATTACACACTATTTCAATTTATTTTTCATTATTTAGTAGTATATTGTCAAAAAGTTGTTGCTATGTTGATAATTTAACAACTGCATTCAGTTACTATGGATATGCATTTTAATTATGCATTGTTGGCAAAATGATATGATGTAAATTGAAAAACATCAAACTGCCATATTAAACACAAGCAGACTACCTTGGCAACCACATCCTTTATGTGGAAATATAAACTTTGCTTTGTCTGTTCAGTAATACCTCTGCCTTTTTTACTGCTTGGTTGCAAAATTAGGCAAGTTTATACTGCATCAGAAGACTTCTCCATTTATTTTTGGCCCTAGGTTGAGTAGTGTTGGTGACAGAAGAAACAGAAAAATTCTAGTGACAGACAGGTCACTATATAAGATTTTAAAACATTACTATTGCCCTGGAACAATTTAATGCCAGAGACAAAGCAGTTGAGTACCCCAAGTCATTTTTAAAGGACAGTTATATGGCAAATGCCTAAAAAAAATTCAAACAGTTATTCCTGGTATGCGCATGAAATATTTTTTGTACATTAACTTAGTAATTAGAAGAATAAAACCAAAAAGAAATGAGAAATCTAACTTTTGGATTCATATAATCTACATATTTGTACTTTATTAGATAATACCTAATTAATTTTCACTTGCTGGAAAATTTGAAATAGAGAAATTGCATATTAGATATTAGTATATTAGACATTACTATATTAGATCATAGAATCATAGAATTGCCTAGGTTGGAAGATCCTAGGGTTTGTAATAAAATTTCCAACAAGCAAGACAGCAACTAATCAGTCTCTATTTTTCTTGTGATTTCATTGCCTAGATACACCGTTCCTTGGAGTATCTGAGAACACTCCAGTTCTACTCCATCTTCTTCCCTCCCCTTAATGCTGAAATTGCATCCTACGCTGCCAGAGGGACACGCTCTCTAGTTACCTCTTTACCTACCTGCCTCAAAGCTATTAATGCGTAACCTTTAACAGACAAAAATTTTCTGCAGTGTACAATGAGATTATATATTCATATTTGTAGATTGCATTTTATTTGTACCTACCGTTTCAGTCCACTTGTTGCTTCTTTGGTGACTTTTTCTCTGAAGGCAGCAATGAGTTTGCTAGGCGTATTGGTTTGAGACTTTCCTTGTCTGCCCAGGGAGAAATCAGGTGTAGAGTCGAAAGCAGTGACAATGTGATGGACTTAATAATGTTAGCTGGCGTGGGACTCATTTGAGTAAATGTAGCTATCTACATCTGAGTAGTTACCCCAGACTCTGTATAGTCAGCGGGGAGACAAATGCATACATTAGAATATCGCTCATTTGATACAAAATACATGTTTAAAATAAATCAGAAGAATTGCTCCCTAAGAGAACACTGAAAAGGTGCAGGTCTTTGACTCTTTTTTTCTTATTTGGAAAGCACTATCCCCAGAATGCAACGCAGGTACACTTGCCAGGTGGTTATTTTGTGCTGTTTCGGCTAAACTCTGATAAATGGTCTCTGCCTGAGAAGAAATGGATACAGCATGAAAATTGTCCCAGCACCTCCTTACTCAGTAAATATTTCCTAAGGATGATTTATAGTTTCTCTTTGTACTCCATGATGTAAAGCGGTCGCTTGCTGGAAGAGCAAGAAAACTGGCCCCACTGACAATCAATACTGTTTTGTTGGCTCTCAGTAACATAAAAAATGGAAGGAAACCAGAGGTTACTGCATATTGCACCTTATAATCCATATAAGAAATTATATCACTATTTACTGGCAGAAAAGACTAGGTGGAGAGGAGAGGAAGATACTAACTGCATTTATGTGAAAAACAGAGATGGAAACATAGAGTGTGTAATGGTAGGCAAAATACTTGCTCTTAAAAGTAAATATTTTCTTAAAGATCATAATAGCACCTTGAAAATTCATTCAGGAATTGGCTTGTTGTTTCTCCTGATAATGCTGAGTGGTAGGTTAGGTCACTGAGAGGAAGAACTTGCAGACTAAAAGATCGAGTCAGGCAAGGGACACATTTGGTTCATCAGCATTTCTGTCCATTACGGAAATATCTCAAATGGAAAATATTATCCATAAATAAGCACTTTCTGCTACAAATCTCTGATGTCTCTGATATTCCTCATAACAATTATATGTAGCTATGTAGCGCGGGCACTTTGGAGATTACCCAAAGGGCTGCAGAGTACCATTCTTAACAGTGTAAAAGCCAGTGCCCTTTATAAATATAGAATAACATAGCTTATGGTACATCCCTTTCTTTTATGACTCTGTGTAAAGGTGTGTAACTATTGTGACTATGAAACTAGGTCTAAGCTCACAGAATTTCCTTCTTTTCCTATTTAATACTGTTTAGTAGTACAAGAATAAAACTAAAATGTTTCAATTTGTGTGTTTTACATCGTGATCTAGTTGGCAACCCCCTCGCCATCTGACTGAATTAGTGAAAGAATAGAAAAGAACAGGATCCAACATCTGGCAAGACGTAACTTGGACTTTCTTCTTGCTTGTGTCTGTTTCAAATGCCAGGTGTCTATCACCTGGGGTGTAGTCTTACTTTGGCAAAGTAATTCTATTACTAACTCTCTGAAGAATGCCGTCTCTGAATGATGCCGCTGCTAATGGAACACTGATTTACTGCCACAACTGTAAAGAATCTTTTTTAACATTGTGTTACACTTCCCATCAATTTAGATCAACCAGACCTACCATATGTGAGAAGTTATCTGCATTTTTCTCCAATAAAACTGAAATGATGAAAGCTTTGCTTTCCCTGAGGTATCATCCACTATTGGTAGCCCCGTTGTTTGTTCTTTAGCCCTCATCTTCTTTGTCAGGGCTGGAGCATATTATTCCTGCAAAGCTTGCCAGAATTCTATGGCTTATTTGTTGTTTGAGACTCACCATATGTGTCTTTGATCCCTGCCTAGTAGGCACCTTGGCTGCTTGCCAGTTTGGCACTTACAATTATCAGCAGTATGAATAGCTCCCTTGCTTCTGATTCTGTCCTTCTTGCTGTCATCAAATCACTCTTTAAACAACTTTCTTATTTTCTTTTAGATGCTTGTAAACGATCCACTTATTTTTACCATGCCTTTCTTGGCCAAGGTTTTGTGTCACGCTGCAGGAAATCCAACAGCTTGATGTTTCCACTCCTAATGATCTGACTGCCAACTACCTGTGTAATTGCATGGGAACAATAAGGAGTACAGAAACATCTCTCATGGCAATATTTGAAGTTTCTCTGCATATTACACAAATTTGCCTGTTCTCCCCATCTGGTAGGCTTGGTGGCATGACTTTTATGAGAGGTTATTTATTTTAGTGAAAAGCATTCCTTTTAATAAACGTTTTAAAACCTTTGACCAGAATACAGCGTGAGCCAAAGAAAATGATAAATTCAGAGGAATATCAGAATGATAAATAGTTTTAAGAGACAGATGGAAAGCCAAAAGCCAGTCATGTGCAATTTCTATTCACTATCCTGATGCAGCACTAAACACATCTGAGTCCTTCCATGTGTTCTAGTAAACTGAAGTTGTTCCAAAATGCCATTGTTGAACAAAAAATATGCAGAATCAAAATAAGGAACAGCACAGGCCATATAAAGGTCCAGACCGCGAGAGGCCCATGTGCTGTTGCAGAAAGATCTGCCAGAAGTCTCCGTTATTCTTTACATGATTTTGCAAAAGCTTCAATCAGTAAATACACTGGTACTACCACCGAAAGCAGACAAGGTTAAACAGCATATGAACTACCTTCATGTTAACTCACAAAGTGGGGTAGAGTAAGTTTTTTAGCCCCTGCAAGCAAAAAACAGTATCGGCACAATTACGGCTGCCCAAGATGCACTCTTCTTGCAGCTGCTTTCACGTTGTGTTATCACACGTGGCTCCTGTTTAGGAAAAACAATTTGGTTTAGCTCTACAGCTTTAGCTCACAGTGCTAGATTTAACATCCTTCTTCCAAGAAACATGGGATTTTCAGATAAATGTGTTTTATTTATACATCTCTTGATTTTGAAACAACTGCTTACAAGCAATTAGAAGCAGTAGTTGAAAAATTCAGTGCTAAACTGGCTGAATTCTGATTTCAGGGAGAATGAGACTTACAACAGGAAAAAAACAATCAGAGTTTCCTGAGAATCCAGTCTGTTTGGGATTACTTTATAATGTGTCACTGTTATATTTTCCTTTGCTGCCCAACAACACCAGGATTTCAGATAAAGATGCTCCTTTTCAGCATATCTGACGGCACTCTGAGTCTTAAAGCAGGCTTGTGTGAGAAAGCTTTCACAGCGGACTTAGCCTGGAAGAGCACACCAAACCTTTAACCCCTACAAAAATGGCATTCAATTCTGGCAGTGTGTTTTTATGGTTATAATAACAGTGACCAACAAAGAAGCAAGGTTATTAGAAGGGAATTAATGTGGAGAAGACAGCAGTTTGACAGCTAAGCTACCTGCAGAGGGTTACAATGAACCTCGTTTCAGAGGTATTTGAAAGAAAGGCGATTAAAGGGAGTATGAAGTTTGACTTCAATATTGGAGAAACCTGAGAACACATCATGTAGGTAGGAGAGGTATGCTTTATACACACGACTGCATTTCCAACTCGCTGTGAAATGCATAGAAAAGTGCAAATGAAATGATTTACCTCAATAAAGTGCTTTTCTCTTCACATGTATGACATCATAGATAAACTGTCTCTCACAGGGAAACAAAAGAGGAAGGCTTGATTTCATGGCCAGCCTTTGTGTATTTTATTCCTAGCTTTACAGGTAACAAAACCTAAGCAAGTATCCACAGGCAGCATTTAATGGAAACTTAATGGAATTTTGAATGGTGAAAATATAAGAATTTTGAATTCACAAATATTTCACTGGAAGAAGGCAGAAAAGATGTTAACTGCCTCATATCGCAGTTAGTAGAGAAGCCCCCTGGCACTTTTCGGTGGCCAGATTTGAAATTGCAGAGATGCCCACTAGCGATATTTTAAAATAAACTTTAAAATCGTATTTAAAATATTTTATTTCTCAAAAGCTGTCCTTATCCCTGAAAAGCAAAAATTTCCCAACCAACAAATCAGCATCCAGCTTTGGTTTACAATGGCACTTGGGAACAGGGAGAGTTTTAGATACACAGAACAGCAAGCTTGAAATGTAAAACAGCAAAAGAAAGAGACTGTGCTTTGAGAGCATCATGTCTATCCATGAATGACTGAAACAGACTTGGCTGTAAACCTGATAATCTTCTGCAGAAAATGACTGAGGGAAAGGTTAGTGAATTTAACAAAAAAATCTCTGATACCCCGGAAGAGGAATGATCCAGAAACAATTTCCAATGCATACGGTATTTCGCTTGAGAGCAGTTTGGAAAGTTGGCTGACACACTGAACGCTGAAGGAGATGACAAAATATAACCTGCTGCTTCTGAGAGAGCTGTTAAAACCTGGAAAGTATTCCATTTGCTATGTTCTATGTTTCTGCTACGCAAATGAAAAGCATAAATGCAAGCGTGCGCACAAAGCCCCCTGTCAAAAGACCTGCTGCCGCCTGAACGGCCGAGTGAGCAGGACAGGTTTTATCCCGCACCGTTTCCGCGGCCCTGCCATCCCAAACAGGGCAGGCGGGCTCCGCGACGAAGCAGCCCCGTCCCCTCTCCTTGCTCCTCTCTTTCCCCCCTCAGGCCTTCTGCCAAAAGCATTGAAAGCCCAGGCCGGGCCCCGTTTCCCCGGGGTGTGCGAAGCGTCAGGGACGGCCGGCTGCCCCCATGCCTGTAACCCCCCAACCCCGCGCCCTGGGCCCGCCGAGTCTCCTCAGGGGTTTTTCTCCCACTCCCGCCCCGCAAGTGGCGGGCTGCTGGCCAAGACCGCACCAAACGCGGGCAGCCGCCGCCGGGGCTGCTCTGTCGGTGGAAGGTGAGGAGAGGCGGCAGCCCCGCGGTGGCGCTTGGCGGCGGTCAGCGGGCCGTTGGGCCGAGGCGGCGGTTGCCGCAGCAGCCGCGGAGGGGGCGCGGCGGGGCCGGCGGCGCGGCGGGCTCCCGCCCTCCGCCAATCACAGGCGCTGCTCGGGGCCGGGCTGCAGCCAGTGGCTGCGGCGGGGGCTGCGGCGGGCGCGGGGCTGGGGCGGGGGGGCCCGACCGGCCGGGAGCCTGCGCCGACCTTGCGGCTGGCTGCCGGGCGCCCGCTGCCGCGCCATGGGCACGGTGCCGTCGGCGCTGAAGCACTGCCTCAGCTACCAGCACCTCCTCAAGGAGCAGCTGTGGATCGGGGAGCCGGCGGCTCCGCACGCCGGGCAGGTATCGCCGGGCTGGGGGTGAAGGGATGGGATGGTGCCGGCCCGTCGAGGCGCGGCCGCCGCCAGGGGGAGGCCGGGGCTCGCCGGGCGCGGGGGGGCCGCCGCCGCCCTCTCGATGCCGCCCCCTCGCCTCCGCCGCCTCGCCCCTCACACGCATACCCTGCGTCCCTGCTGCCCCCTACTTGCGGCCCGGCCCTCGCTCCTCTCCCGCCCCTCCGAGTGGGGGCCTCTGTCATCCCCACACGCCGCCGCACCTTTCCCGGTCAATATTTCAGAAGGCAGCTGGTTTTAAACCATCTGAGTGGTAGTAGACACACAGGTGGGCATCGCTTGTGGCGCTGGGGGCAGGGATGAGGCAGTGTTAAAGAATTCCGCTCATTTGTGTCCCCCCTCCCCTGTTACAATCCACTGTGTGGAAAGTCGTGAAGTGGTAGGGTGACACATATTTTGCCGAGGCCACAGCATTGCCCTTGCTTCCCAGAGTTTGTATTTCTGAAACTGGAGTGTGGTGGGCCCATCTGCTCTCTCAGGTGGAAAGTCACCAGAGCCACGAGGGTGTGGAGGCAGAGCTGTCAACTCCTCTGGAACAGCTGTATCCTTCTTTTGGCCTGGGGTGCTCTGAGTAATGATGGTGTTGTCATGCAGGGATGAGTGGAGTTGGTTGCTCACCCTCCTGTCTGTCACCACAGGTGTGGAGAGGGGCTGGAGATAGTGGGGAGTGGGAGAGCAAGTTAGGCAAGGAGGAACGTGGGCAGGCAGCCAAACAAAGACTGTAGGCCATGACTGTCCTGATCGTGGCTTTGGAAGGAAAGAGAAGGCTACCAGTGGATTTCAGGGAGAAGCTGCATAAATCCGGAAGGACTTTGGAGGAAGACATCAATATGAAGACCTCAAAGAAGGAAATTGATCATGACATTGTCTTCCCTATAACAGCACATATATTGTTGGGGCATATTGTGTCTGAACTGTCATTCGCTCCCAAGTCTAACTCCAGTAATCATTCGGTGCTTCAAACATTAAAGAACATGAGTCAAGCCTAGAACAAAATTGGTTTAAATATCATGTCTTAAAAAAAAAATGCACTTCTTGTTCATTACATCTTTTTTCTGTTTCGTACACCTTTCAGATATATTGGGGGTACATCTTCCATTTTTGTCCACCATCTGGAAGTGAAATTTAATTATTAGATAGCAATGTAACTTCAGAAGTGGGGAGGTCATGAAAAATGCAATGCTCTGGGTGCCATGGAAGCTGGCAGCGCTGCATTGTAATTTTGCTTCAGATGATCTGGGCTTTATATCTCAAAAGCTACATCTATGGAAGAGCCAAAGCAATGCTTATGGCAGATGTAGACACAAACTTTGCTAAGCCATGAAAAATGCTGTTGTGAGCACAGAGCTTTTTATAGGGAGGCTCAATACAACTTCCAGCTATCACAGTTCCCTGAGAATAGTGTCTATCCAGCACTGAATCAGACCTCATTCCTTCAGTCGTTCCTGTAAAAAAGTGTTTTCTTACTGTAAAAAAGAAGGAAAATAGAATGAAAGGACTTTTATGTATTAGGCATAAAGCAAAGCACTAGAATCCTCTTCACATGCCCTTGCTATATTTTGGTGTGTCATTTTCTTTCAGGTGATGTGAAAGTTTTTAAAAAATTCCTTCAAAATACCTTGATATGCCACTTGATTGCGTCAGTCTGTGCCCTCTATGGGACAAAGCATCTGAAAGGTTCAAGAGCTATTGCAACAGAGAGGGTTTGAAGTCAAAGACAAGCAGTAATATCTTCCCAGAAAATCATAGATCAAGAAAAAAAAGTGGTTTCTTTATTTTGATGGATGCCTGTAACTTTTGCTTCGTTTTTCCTGCTGTTTTTTCATTTTCATCACCATTTTTCTTCCTCCAAAGATACAGAAAGATGTCTTTCTCAGTAGACAGCAAACATGAGAATTTGCTGCTAACCTCCCTGCGCATATCAATGTGATTGTAAGTTGCACAGTCTACTGAGTCCATCAACACTAATTAAGTCACTGGAGTTGGTCACTCCTAGTGTTTTAACATTTGCTTCTGCATTACCTTGCTGTGATTTTTATTAGATGATTTTAATCATTTTCTTCACATGAATCTGCTCAAATTTCCATTTTTCTTACTTGGATTTTTATGTAAAGGTTTTACTTATGCTTGAGTGCATTCTGTACCAAGCCTGTTCAAGATAAAACATGTTCCTCTTGATGTGATCTACAAACCACACTATCTCAGTGATTGTAAAAAGTGATTTTTTTTATTTTGACCAGTGTATGCAAGACAGTTATGGGGGTACCACTGTGATCATGTTTATGTGGGTATACAAAGAAATAAAATAGGGGAAGGGGCTTAAGGCATAAGAAGAGTTTCCCAGAAATAAGTTAGTGCTTTCATCTCTGATGAAAATAAGGAGTTGATTTTCTTGCTGAGAATTTTCAGGAGTTTTTCAGGATGTTTCTTTAAACACAAAGTAAGATGTAGGTGTTACTAGACTGTTGCTAGTAGGGCCCTTGTGGAAGTAAAATAATTCAGTTTTCTCTGAAAAAACCCCAAATACATATACATAGTCCTGGTTCATTTAGCCAGCAATTTTGTAGTATTTTTACAACTATATTTGACTTCAAAACAGGGTTGATTAAGGAGCAAGGTTATTGAAAAGGAGAGGTGAAAAACAAAAGGTAATTAGGATAATGGCTAAATAGAAAGTAAACAGATTTTTTTACTATTTATTAGCTATTTACTAGTAGCTATTTCACTCTCATTTAGACTATATTACATAAACTATCAAGCACTTGACTAGTCAATAGGACACCTCATTCCTGTTGCAGTATCTTCATCTTACTCCATTCATTTTCTTAATTTCTTGTTCGCTTCAGAAATACTGTTTTATGTTTTGTACGAGGGGATCGTAGTTCTGCTTCATACTCTTAGCATTACCCCAGTATATACTGTTTTTATTAATAGGTCTGATTAATTTAATATTAAAGATCTGATTCATTTTACTAAATAGGAGCTATAGCTACATGAGAATTTGTTAAAGACACGGATTTATATCAGAACTGTAAAATGTGCTAGGATCTACCTAGAAAGGAGGTGGAAGTAGATGTTGCAGAATTAGGGAGATTTCCACAGTGATGGAGATTGCTACTGATGATGACTTATAGCACTTGACTGGAATTTGTAATGTACTTTGTGTTCTGTTTTGTAAAAAGCTCAGGCTGAGCAGCAGTGAGGAAGGCTGGCTGTTCATCTACTGCTGATGGTTGTCCTCTGATTTAGCGTGAAGATTCTGGCTGGAAGGAGGGGTGTTCTGAGAGCAACTGACATTGGTCTCATCCTATATCTGACTTAATGTTATGTTTTCATGTAGGTTAAAATGGAATTTTAATGCATTAGGAATATGCTAAGGACGTAGTAGCTGGATGGCTAAAGAAGGGGTGTAAAAGACCGGGATGAAGTTCAAGGGTGCAGAATGATTAGGTACTTTGAGACTAATAATCCAAACTAGAAACTGACATGAGTTAGATGCGATTGAAGGAGAGAACAACCTTGGCATACTCAATAATTGTGGGACTGTAAGCTGCCAGTACAGTACAGCTGTTAAAAAAATCAGATTAAGTCCTTGGATATATCAAATAAGAAATTTCCAGTCAAACAGGGAAATGTTGGAGCCATTGCAAAAGATTGTATCTGAGGCTTATTCAGTTTTGGTTAGTCATGTTGAAGAAATTGAATTTCATCTGGGACAGGTTAGATCATGCACTGGAATGGTCAGGAAAATGGAGATGAAATGTAAAATGACTGGTTTTTTTGATAATTAGTGTTAGGACCTGGAGGATGGGCGGGCATGGAGAGAAGGTGACGAAAGAGCGGCTTAAAATAAAGGAATATGTTGCCACAAACAAACAAACACTTATTATCTGTCTGTATATTAAAAACATAGTAGAAATTTAAAAGTTAAGTATCAAGTGGTGACATTCTTTAATAGCTTTCTAATCAAAATAATGAGGGTGAATAATGCATATGAGTTAGGTTTAGAAGAAGGATTCTGCATTGTGGTTTCCATAGTAGTGAAAATTATTTGATTCTTAAGGGATTTTAAAGTTTATGTAATAAGGAATGGAGGACTAGATATTTAAATGATGTAAAATAGAGACAATTACAAATCCAGTTTTTAATTACATTATCATTCTACTCTACTCTACAAGGAGGTAGTAGCTAAACATAGCTATGTAATAAGATTCTTTCTCTTAGGCTGTTGTGTTTTAATGTACCACTAGCGAGGTGAACTAAGAGGTATAGTATATTAGGAGTATATTAGGAGTTATATGATTTGGTGAGGGCTGCCTACATCTAGCACAAGCAAAGCAAAAATAAGTCAAAAATAAAACTAGTCTCTTGCTCTGCTGGATGTGACTGTGACTCTAGGAGGCATAAATCTATCTAAATAATGCTAATTTGTGCTATGTTATCTTGTAGGATTTCTGACACAGATATAGGCTGTCCTGTGGGATGCAGTACATAGAATTATTAACAATTGTTCAGTATATTATCACTGGAAAGCACAATGTACGTTATTCTCAGTTTTATAACTGGAGAGGAACACAAATTCTACATGCTAAATACGTATAATAACAAAGAAAAGCTTGGGTCCTCTAATTTTGACAGCTAACTTCCGTTTCAGTGCCTAGGTTGCAGTGATTTATAAGTTACATGCCTAAATATCCAGACCTAAACCACACAGCCTAAGATTCCCTCCTCTCCTCACTGCATGACACTCTTGGATCAAGAGATGCACACAAGTGTCTTACTTTTGCAGTTTTAATTTGGTAGTTCAGATTTTGCAGGATACTATCATGTTTTAACCATATGCTAGAAAGCTCTCAAATTTATTTTTAAAGTAACTAAAAAAAAAAAACCACAGCCCATATGACAATTATGATATTTGTCTTAACCACTTCTTGTATTTGATGGTTGATTCTTTATTCAAATTACAGCATAAAAAAGTGAAGCATATGGTATTATGCTACCTGGGAGAAGCAACATGTTTGTTTTATTTTAATCTTTCAGCTACACCTCAGGGCAACTGATATGAGACATACTATATTTCATGTGCTTTTTATCTCCATGGAATTATATATTCCAGGAACAAATTAATATTTGCAGGCTCTCCTTAAATAACTATTTAGGTTATTTTCATTTTTAAATTTAATTTATTTAGTTTAAGAAGTATTATAAAAATTTGCTGTCATCAATATTGCAAATGTATTAATTTGTTATAATTACATTATGCAAGAAATACCTCATAATTTACATTCAGGTTTTTTATCTGCTGAAAATTGCATATAAAGTTTCTTTTTAGTAGAGAAAAAAGAACCTAGATGACCCGAACTTTATATTGCAGAATTCTTGTTTCTTGTTTAAAAGGATGATGTTAATTAAAGACACTTAATGAAATCAGTATACAGTATATTAATTGCATGGGGCAAAGATCTTGTATCCTTTTTTTTTTCTCTTTCCTTTACCCACCGTTCTGTGCTTTAATCCTGAACTTCCAAGGTATTTAGATTTTATGTCGTCTTTCATGTAATTTAAGACTAAATTACTGATCACTAAGAGACTTTGAAATTCCTGATTTCCAGCCCTTCATACTCCTCTACACATAGAAGTCTTGTCAATACAGAACTCAGTAAATGGATCTTTTTCTTGACAGGTACATCACAAGAATGGGACTGTTTTGTTTTGTTGCAAATTCCCAAGCAACATTTATTTTCTTAATGTTCATAAGATGTAAAGCATGCAATGTTATTGGAAAAGGAAATGAGTAAAAGAATGAAGTAGAAAGTTTTACTATAACTATAATATAGAATGAAATTATAAACCATTAAGTTTGCATCAGCATGCTGTATCTTTTCTTGATGACTTTGGAGATGATAAATTACATTTGATACGTGCTGACACTTAAGTTAGTAAATAAAACACAAACCCAGTGAATTTGGCTGGAGTAGAGAGAGTTCAATGCTGAGCTCTTTCCGAAATTTTCTTTGAAGTCAGGAGGAGTTTCCCCTTTAGAAGATCCAGTCATTAAACTCATGCCAATTTTTTCAGCCAGGTATTCTTTATGCTGCAGAGTAAGAGCTCAAGAGCATTGGTGGATAAAATGTTGAAGAGTGAATGTCTGAAAAGGCTAAGTAGTTGGCTTGTTAAAGGTGCCAAACAGGATGTTAGAAGTTGAGAGGCTGATAATAAAGTGTAAGTTTGACCTAAATGGAGTCACTAACTTTTAGTTCTTTTGTGCCATTGGGTTGCAAATAGTGGAAAGATAACAGGAGCTTTTTAGTTGATACAGATTTATGCTATATTGGGATTACTATGTGGGTTTAGAACTTTATAATACAGCTGGAAATGTTGTAAAGGATTTTACAGATCTTGCTCTGCAAATTTGGGAATTAAAAAAACGCACAGGAAATTTCTGCTCAGACCCAACATCTGTTTTTTGGTGAGATCCCGTTTTTGACTTGTCCCACCTCCACCTCCTTCAAAGCTTACATATGGGCACAGTGATGTTCATTTCCTTTCTTGCCAGCTCAAGGAAAAAGATTAATTTCAGACACCCCATGTGTCAAATCATCATTTTAAAATTCATACGTCTTGAGATCATTCTTCTTAATTCATTTTCTCATTGCCTTGGCTGAGAGTGAACATAAGTGACTTGCCTAAGATCAACTCGATCCAAATTTAATTCCTACTTAAATAAATGGGAATATTATCTTTGTCTCAGGTTTTACTAAGGATTTTATTTACAATTTGTGGATCTTCTAGCTTCTAGTTTGGGTAAGGAAATCTCACAAGTGCTTATAAGAGTACTGCAAGGCTTACCAGTTGGTCAGACATAGAAGTTTTTATAAAGCAAAATATTTACTGCTCCTCGTTAATCAAATTTTGTATCTTTGAACTGTCTGACAAGGTGACTAATAAATAGTTGTAATGGTTGTCTCTATAGTGGATCGCAAGTTAGGATTTTTTCACTTAGACTTGGCTTAAAGATGGAATGCTGGGTACCTAGAATGAAGTTACACTTAATTTCTCGTAGTTTTAATGCTTTTTTTGGTGTTTCAGAGGAAAAAAGGTAGCTCCAATTCTTGCAGCATCTGGGTTGCAAGAGTCACTTGTTTATGCAAATGTGTGTTTGAATTTCAGTTTCTATGTGAATATCATGGAATGAGAAACCGGTTCAGTGTAGGGCCGTCCAGAGATAAAGCTGAAATTAATTCTTGTCACCCTCTGCTCTTTCACAACATAAATATTTGAGGCATTTAACCAAGGCGATGATTCTCTGAAATTTTAGGAATTGAACGTTATTAAGATCCTTTGATGTGTCAAATGTGGAAGCAATTATATTTAAAGAAACTGGGGGGGACTTCAGAAAAGTAGTTATTCAGTACTTCAGGCTGTGTTGAATTCTCTTCTATTGTTTAGCGTGCTCATTCATTTAACAAAGATGAAATATTTTCTTTAGCATTCTTCTTTTTTAAATATACATTTGGGGAAAAGGTAGATGAAGTATGAAAGAGAAGTGGGTATTAAAGATGGTGTGTGGTATTTTGAACTTGCTGCGGAATGTGTACCATCTTACAATGCGTGCCAATGCATAGTAATGCATATGTGTACCTTGACATACAGTGTAGTGAAGGACCATCAATTAACTGAACCTCAGAAAATACTGGAACAGAAAAATATTAATTTTAAGAATGGGGGGAAAAAAGCTATCAGCCACAATTTTATAGGAAAAACTTCCCTTTGGCTATCAAATCCATCCATCTTCTGTCACAGAAAAAATCATCAGGATATTGAAACTATGAGAAAAGTTACTTTATTGGCTTATTGGAATTTCTGAGATAAGAGCATGTAAAATGATGCCTGTAGCTCCATGATCAAAATCAGGCTTTCATACTGTGCTAAATAACAGTAAAGCTAATTCAGCATTTTTGCTTTTCAGCAAAAGGAAAATATTTTATTACTGCTGTATTAGTGTATACTGGTATAGCCCTTTTGGGGTAGAAATGTCAAAACGGTGCGCAGCTGAGATAATAGTTTTTTTCTATTTTGTAATATGTTGGTAGTGAAATAAGTTGTAATGAATAATAAAGAATTTATTAAATATGAGATTGTGAATCACATTCAGACTTTATTTTTTTGACTGTCTGGTCTTTTAGTCAATCTCTCACTCCGAAGCAATCAGAA
This sequence comes from Rissa tridactyla, assembly GCF_028500815.1. NCBI lineage: Eukaryota > Metazoa > Chordata > Aves > Charadriiformes > Laridae > Rissa > Rissa tridactyla. The sequence continues at coordinate 100,241,446 of NC_071468.1, forward strand.
AACTGATAAATGCGTGATTTACATTTCAGGAAAATACTTTCAGGGATAGTTTTAAGGGTTGTTTTTAATCTTAAGGCGTTAGAGTTGGAAGTAATCAGCTCATGACTTTTCAGAATTTTACTGTGTTAGACATAATAATTGATGGCAAAGATTTCAATCATAGTTTAGGACAAATTTCTGATGTTGCAAAAGATGACAGATAAGTTGCAGGTGATGAGAAGAAAAGTATACTTTCAGTCAGAACATTGTAGCTGATACTATTTTTAGATAATTGTCTTGTTAAGTGGAGATTTATTTTATCATTTGGTGTAAATGAATTGAAAGTTACTCCAATTGTTATATTGCATTTGAATTTGTTATTTGCATTAAATATACTTATAAGAGTGCTTCTTAACAGCTCTTGCAACAAAAAAATAGATTTATTACATGCAAAAATTGCTCAAAGGTGCATTGGTAAAAAACTGTGCTGGGTAGACATTTCTTCTTTGTTTGGCTCGGTTTTTTTTGTCCACAGATGTTAGCTGTTTTGTATGGGAATAAAGGTGTTAGTTTATGAGTTTCTTGCGAAAAAAAAAAGTTTAAAGGCTTTGAATGCATGAGATGTGTGGACTGAAGCGCCAGAGGACATTGGTGGAATGTTAGGTGAAGCCCATAGGGAAATAATTCAACAGCAGCATCTGGAAAGGAACTGTATGTGGCTTTAGGGTTTACTTTTAATGCAAATAGTTAAGATGAGATTAAATATAGGTGTTAGTATGTGAGAAATGGGGGAGCAAGGTAAGTGATGAAGGTATATCATGTGGAACACTGGGATTAGGAAAAAGATTTAACAGAATCCACAGCTGATCACAGCTGAATTTTTAAAAGCCTGGAAACATAATTTGAATTGAACTATATTTTGGCTTCATATAAAGCAAAACAGCTTACATGAAGAATTTATTAGGAAAGGGAAGAGAGAGGATAGGCAAGTTCCTTGGCCCAGGCATGTCTCACTTTTGCCTGAATAGTATGAAGAAGACAGAAAGTTAAGCTACTAAGCCAGCTGGCTGATGGCTATACAGAGAGGAATCAACTGGTGATTGAGAACTGTCTTGTCTCCCAGCTGTTTTTTGATATTTAGGACTTGATTCAATTGCATAAGCACAGTTATCTGGTGCCGTGTGAGATGCCCTGGAGTAGTTGAGATGGCTTATAGGATTGGCAGATGGCACAGATATTCCATATATACCTGTTGATCTCTGCTGCATTAACTGGAAGTCAAGTGGGATGCATCTCAAATGCACTAGGTGCCTGTAATTAGCCATCTGACTTGTACCCTTACTACTCAGCTGAGTTGTTTCATATGCTTTTGGCCATTGATGATAGTGCTGAGAAGTGGCTTGATTCAGCGATGCACACTTCATTGCTGATGCCTTTTAAGATGTCATGTTATTATCAGTTAAATGGGCAGAAAATTTTATTATCTAAATATGCTCACATTTGACTGTTTCCGTTGTGAAAATGAAACATTTTCATAATGTCAAGAATGGTGTAGCATTCGAGATACTGTAATTTCCTTCCTACTGTTGGAAAATTATTATGGTAACACTTTGCAGATGTTATTTTTCTAAAGAGTTTTATAAATTGTAGATTCTCCTGAAGGATGAGTTGCCAACTGTGGCTAAATAAATAGCCATTAAACTACTGTAATTTTTATCAGAGTCTTTTGAGAAGGGAGGTATGGAAAACATAGTGGTGAGCCAGCTGCACTTGAATTAAAGATTTCCTTGATCTTTTAGGCACTGCCTTTGGACGCAGAAGGTGATTTCGATGACAACAATAATTGAGAATAGTTGAATTACTTCCAACTTTTTACTTGAGTTCTTAAAGATCTATACATAACTCACTTTTATTGACAATGAGGTATTTAAAGAGACTTATCTGATAGAGTGCATGGGCTGGCTTGTCAATGTATTTGTTTTCTCCATTGATATCACAAAGCATTATAAAGGGCGAATGACTTTCACGTGTTGGTCTTGTAAGGATGATCATGCCTCTGCTTTTTCAATGTGTGGAAAAACACCACTGCTTCTGCCTTCTAGAATTCTGTCTTCAGTCTTGCCTGTAAAACACCATGCACACCATAATACTATTACCATAAATAATAGTAAAGGAAAGTGTGGGAGGTTTTGGCTCCAGTGTCATCAGTATGCTGTTGATCTCAGTTCTCTGTATCCTTTTCATCCAGCCCAGATGGTAGGGTGTAATTGCTTTTCCAGGCTTTGACCAAGATAGGGATATGGATGAAAGTGAGTTGGCTGCAAATCAACTTGGTTAATGGAGAAATGCTGCTTGTTAGCCAAGGGAAGCATTTAGGGAAATAGAAAGTAGAAAAAGGTAATGTATACACCATGTCATGAAAACACATTTTTAATTTTTGCTAAAGTAGTCATTTTAGTAAGTAAGAGGCTGTGTTGTCCTCTTACTAACAACAGAGACTTCTAGTACCATTTATTATTAATTACTCCATTGTAACACAAGTCTAACTGTGGTTGTCTATGCCTCTGCTCCCACCTGACTCTAATAATATATTCCCTTCATCATTATTTTGCGTTATCTGAAATTATCTGTGACTACAGCACATCTGTCTGCTTTTAGGTTGCATGAACTGTTAGCTGTATTTGACACTTATATTCAAACCTCTGCAATTCCAGGTGCTCTACATTTGTTGAAAATAGCAACAAGTGTTTTTTAGAAGATGGCAAGTCAAGTTGTCAGTGATAATTCAGAAAGTTCAGACTCATCCCGCAGACTGTTATTTGAGCGATTTGGTCTATTTTTTTGTTCTGTCAAGTTGTGAATGATTTTATGTAAAGTAGACACGTGAATATTAAAGAAGGAATTTCTTTGTTTTATAAGATTGTGAACAGCCTTTGGGCTTGATTTCATCCTTCCGAGTATTTGTCCTGTAATGCTACTACTTTTTTTCAGAGCATCCAACGTCATGGCAGAGAATTGGACGTGATTTGCAGTTACTCTTAGAACTAGCTACTCCTTCTGTTAGACATTTAGTCCCCAGTTCCTGAGATTTCCTTTTTGCAGGGCTGTCAGAACAGCAGTTTCAATAGCCTGCCTATGGAACTTTCTGATCCACTGGAGCTCACATTTGACAAATTTTAAGTCGTGACCACCAGAAATGGTTGTGTGACTCTCAACTGACATGTAATAAGTTGTCCTTGGCATTATAGTTAGAATGTAGCATGGACTGTCATGATTTAAAATCAGTAACTTTATGCAATTCAAGTGTTCACATTTCTTACCTTTGCTTACTACAGGGAAAGGCTTCTAGGGGTCTGTAATTATCTTCACAGCATAATAATTTTTATGCATATTTTCCAGTATACTTTCACTGGCTTTGTTTAAATTGGAGGCAGCCTGGGCTGCAGTGATCATGCACTGGTGGAGTTCACAGTCCAAAGGGATATGGGTCAGTAAAAGACTAAAGTCAGGACCCTGAATATTAAGAAAGCAGACTTCCAGCTGTTCAAGGAATTAGTCAATAGGACCCCCTGGGAAACTGCCTCAGGGACAAGGGAGCAGAACAGAGCTGGCAGATCTTTAAGGATGCTTTCCAGAGAGAGCAAGAGCTCTCAATCCTCAGGTGTAAGAAATCAGGAAAGGAGGGCAAGAGACTGGCATGGCTGAGTTGAGACCTGCTTGTCAAACTGAAGGGCAAGAAGGAAATGCAGACACAGTGGAAGCAGGAGCAGGTATCCTGGGAACAGGGATGCTGCCCGGTTGTGTAGGGATGGGGTCAGGAAGGCCAAGGTGCAGTTGGAACAGAACTTGGCAAGGGGTGCAAGGAATAACAATAAGAGCTTCTACAGGTAGGTTAGCCAGAAAAGTAAGGTAAAAGAAAGCGTACCCCCTCTGATGAACAAGACTGGTAAATTGGTAACAATGGACAAGGAGAAGGCTGAGGTATTCAACAATTTTTTTTCCTCAATCTTCACTGGCAGCCTCTCTCCCCACACCTCTCGAGTAGATGAACTGCAAGGCAGGGACTAGGGGAGCAAAGTGTCTCTACTGTAAGGGAAGATCAGGTTCGTGACCACCTGAGGAACCTGAACATATAAGTCTATAGAACCTGATGAGGTGCGTTCCAGAGTCCTGAGGGAATCGGCTGATGTAGTTGCCAAGCCACTTTCCACGATATTTGAATAGTCATGGCAGTCAGGTGAAGTCCCCGATGACTGGAAAAAGAAAGGAAACATTATACCCATTTTTAAAAAGGGTGGAAAGGAGGACCCTGGGAACTACTGACCTGTCAACCTCACCTCTGTGCCTGGGAAGATCATGGAACAGATCCTCCTAGAAGCCGTGCTAAGACACATGGAGGACAGGGAGGTGATTTGAGACAGCCAGCATGCCTTCACCCAAGGGCAAGTCCTGCCTGACCAACTTAGTGGCCTTCTATGATGGAGTGACTATATCAGTGGACAGGGGAAGAGCTAAGGATGTCATCTGTCTGGATTTCTGTAAGGCCTTTGACATGGTCCTCCACATCCTTCTCTCTGGATTGGAGAGATACGTATTTGGTGGAGTGATTACATCAGTGGACAAGGAAAGAGCTACGGATGTCATCTGTCTGGATTTCTGTAAGGCCTTTGACATGGTCCCCCACAACATACGTAAACATATAATGCATATCAACTTCTGTCTCCATGGCTGATGGCATCGTGAGAGTTTTGGCTTTTATGACAATGGAACATTCTTTGCTGACTGTAAGCTGTTAGGGAGGGATGGAATCCACCTGTCTAGAAGAGGCAAGGGAATCTTTGGCAACCGAATGGCCAACTTGGTGAGGCAGGCTTTAAACTGAAGGACTTGGGGGTGGGGTCCAAAATGGCAATGCCATTGCATCTGACTAGGGAATAAACCAGGCCAACCAGAGCACTGTCAGACGTTCCTTGGCTGCTTCCCAAGATGACAACGAGAAGGCCAATCACCCCAAGAGTGTGTATGGCTGTGGTGGATCCTCTTGCACCCCTCCAGGGAAACCCGCATGCTCTGTTACCTCTCTGAAATGCCTGTACACCAACACACAAGCATGGGGAGTAAACTGGAAGAACTAGAGATCTGTGTGTGGTTACAGGGCTGTGATCTCATTGCAGTTACAGAGACATGGTGTGGTAGATCACATGACTGGAATGCTGTCATGGATGGCCACGTACTTTTTAGGAAAGACAGGCCAGCAAGGGGAGCTGGTGGAGTTGCTCTTTATGTGAGAGCAAGTAGAATGTATCTAGCTCTGAATCTTCATTTTCTGGATGAAGAACGAGTCGGGAGATTATGAGTAAGAATTAAGGGACTGGCTAATAAGGGGTTGTTGTTGTTGATGTTTACTATAGACCACCTGATCAGGAAGAGGAAGTCAATGAGGCCTTCTACGGACAGCTGAAAGTAGCCTCACCATCTCACGGGGGACTTTAACCACCCTGATATTTGCTGGAAAAGCAACACAGCCAGGCACACACAGTCCAGGAGGTTTCTGGATGATTCAGAATGATAGCTTTTTGAAACAGGTGGTAGAGAAGCCAACGAAGAGAGATGTGCTGTTGGATCTTGTACTAACAAAGAAGTACTAGTTGGGGATGTAAAGGTTGGGTGTAGCCTTGGCTGCAGTGACCATGGTGGAGTTCAGAATCCTGCGTGGAAGAAGCAAGGCAGTAAGTAGGATTACAGCCCTGGACTTCATGAGAGCTAACCTTGGCCTCTTCAAAGACCTACTTGTATGAATGCCATGGGCTAGGGCACTAGAAGGTAGAGGGGTCCAAGAGAGCTGGTTAATATTCAAGCACCATTTCGTCCATGCTCAAGATCATTGCATCTCTATGAGTAAGAAATCAAGCAAAGGAGGCAGGAGACCTGCATGGGTGAGCAAGGAGCTTCTGGAAAAACTCAAATGGAAGAAGGAAGTTACAGAATGTGGAAAAAGGGACTGGCCACTTGGGAGGAATGCAGGAACGTTGTCAGAGTCTGCAGAGATGCAACGAGGAAGGCTAAGGCCCACTGGGAATTAAATCTGCCAAGGGATGTCAAGGACAACAAGAAGGGCCTCTTTGAGTACATCAGTAGTAAAAGGAAGACTAGGGAAAATGTGGGCCTGCTGCTGAATGAGGTGGGTGCCCTGGTGATGGAGGATACAGAGAAGGCAGAGTTACTGAATGCCTTCTTTGCTTCAGTCTTTACTGCTAAGGCCAGCCTCCAGGAATCCCAGACCTCGTAGGTGAGAGAAAATGTCTGGAGAAAGGAGGACTTTCCCTTGGTTAAGGAGGATCGTATTAGAGTTCATTTAGGCAAACTCAATACCCACAAATCCCTGGGCCCCAATGGGTTGCACCCACGAGTGCTGAGGGAGCTGGCAGATCATAGAATCATAGAATAGTTTGGATTGGAAGGGACCTTTAAAGGTCACCTAGTCCAATGTCCCCTGCAATGAGCAGGGTCATCTTCAACTAGATAAGGTTGCTCAGAGCCCTGTCCAATCAGATGTTATTGCCAAGCCACTCTCCATCATCTTTGAAAAGTCATGGAGGATAGGAAAGGTGCCTGAGGACTAGAGGAAAGCCAGTGTCACTTCAGTCTTCAAATGGGGCAAGGAGGACACAGGAAACTACAGGCCAGTCAGTCTCCCCTCCATCCCTGCAAAGGTGATGGAACAGCTCATTCTGCATGTCATCTCCAAGCATGTGGAGGAAAAGAAGGATATTGGCAGTGGTCAACATGGATTCACCAAGGGGAAATCATGCTTCACCAATCTGATAGCCTTCTATGATGGCATGACTGCCTCAGTAGATGAGGAAAGAGCAGTGGATGCTGTCTACTTCAATTTTAACAAGGCTTTTGACACTGTCTCCCATAACATCCTCATAGGTAAGCTTAGGAAGTGTGGGTTAGATGAGTGGACAGTGAGATGGATTGAGAGCTGGCTGAATGGCAGAGCTCAGAGAGTTGTGATCAGTGACACAGAGTTGGAGGCCTGTAGGTAGCGGTGTTCCCCAGGGGTCAGTATCAGGCCCAGTCTTGTCAACATATTAATCAGTGGCCTGGATGAGGGTACAGAGTGTACCCTCAGCAAGTTTGCTGATGATACAAAACTGGAAAGAGTGGCTGATACACCAGAAGGCTGTGCTGCCATTCAGTGAGACCTGGACAGGATAGAGAGTTTGGCAGAGAGGAACCTAATGAAGTTCAACAAAGGCAAGTGTAGGGTCCTGCACCTAGGGAGGAATAACCCCATGCACCAGTAGAGGTTTGGGGTTGACCTGCTGGAATGCAGCTCTGTGGAGAACGACCTGGGAGTCCTGGTGGACAACAGGATGACCATGAGCCAGCAATATGCCCTTGTGGCCAAGAAAGGCTAGTGATATCCTGGGATGCATGAAAAAGAGTGTGACCAGCCGGTCGAGGGAGGTCATCCTCCCCCTCTACTCTGCCCTGGTGAGGCCACATCTGGAGTACTGTGTGCAGTCCTGGAATCCCCAGTTCAAGAAAGACAAGGAACTACTGGAAAGAGTCCAGCGGAGGGCTACGAAGATGATCAGGAGACTGGAACGTCTCTCTTATGAGGAAAGGCTGAGACACCTGGGTCTGTTTAGCCTGGAGAAGAGAAGACTGAGAGGGGACCTCATCAATGCTTATAAATACCTAAAGTTGTCAAGAGGATGGGGCCAGGCTTCTTTCAGTGGTGCCTGGTGACAGGACAAGGGGCAACGGACACAAGCTGTAACACAGGAAATTCCATCTGAACATGAGGAAAGACTTCTTTGAGGGTGACAGAGCACTGTAACAGGTTGCCCAGAGAGGTTGTGGAGTCTCCTTCTCTGGAGATATTCAAAACCTGCCTGGATGCGTTCCTGTCCAGTCTGCTCTAGGTGAACATGCTTTGGCAGGGGAGTTGGACTAGATGATCACCGAAGGCCAGAAGGCCAACCATATCCTGGGCTGCATCAAAAGAAGTGTGGCCAGGTCAGGGTCGAGGGAGGCAATTCTGCCCCTCTGCTCTGAGCCCTCAGCACAGGAAAGGCATGGACCTATTGGAGCGGGTCCAGAGGAGGGCCACAAAAATCATCAGAGGGCTGGAGCACCTCTGCTGTGAGGACAGGCTGAGAGAGCCTGGGGAAGAGAAGGCTCTGGGGAGACCTTATTGCAGCCTTTCAGTACTTAAAGGGAGTTTATAAGAAAGATGAGGACAAACTATTTAGCAGCGTATGTAGTGATAGGACAAGGGGTAATGGTTTTAAACTAAAAGAGGGTAGATTTGGACTGCATATAAGGAAGAAATTTTTTACAATGAGAGTTGGTGAAATACTGGAACAGGTTCCCCAGAGAAGTGGTAGATGCCCCATCCCTGGAAACATTCAAGGTCCAGGTGGACGGGGCTCCCAGCAACCTGATCTAGTTGAAGATGTCCTTGCTCATTGCAGGGGGGTTGGACTAGATGACCTTTAAAGGTCGCTTCTAACCAAAACCATTCTATGATTCTATGATATTTAGTTAATTTGAGGCAGGGAAGTTCCTGTGATTGCTAGTGCAGACTAGGACAGGTCTCAGTTGCCTAAACATAGGTGACTAGTGCCATCTGAAACACCTAGCTCTTCACTGCTCATTAGATAGAATTCTTTTTACGAAATATTAATTTCTAATTTCTAAATGAAAGTCATAGTTTTTTCTTATTATTTGTTAGTTAATATTATTTGAACTTTATGCCCTTTGTCTTTACCATTAAAATCCTCTTTGTAAAGATTAGATCAAACAACTGGCCATGCCAGCAGCATAAGTATTTATAGTTCAGTTGAATTCCCTTGTGTTTAAAATCATATTTCTTTTGTTGTCATATGAATGACTTGTATTTTATTGTAAACAGCCCTGCAACAATTTAATAAGTGTACTAGTAGCTTATATTAGAATTTAATAATTAATGGTAATGACAGTAGAAATGTTAGAGTTATTACAATAGAAAACCCTACAGTGAATTCTCAGTCAGTTCAGATAATCTCCTGATATATGTAAATCACTGCTCTTTCATGAGCTCGCAGAAGGCCTCTAAATGAAAGTTGTAAGCACGTTCAAATTAAATTTGAAGAGCTGGACTAAAGTAACAACTGTAGGTGTAATCCCCAGTATAAGAGAGATGTAGACATACTGGATCAGACCCAGCAAAGGACCTTGAAGATGGTTAATGAATTGGAGCATCTGTCATGAGGAGAGGCTGAAAGAGCTGAGTGTTTAGCCTGGAGAAAAGGCTCAGGGGGATCTTACATGTACAAATATCTAGTAGGGTGAATAAGGAAGACAAAGTCACTGACAGGATAAGAGGCAGTGGGCACAAACTGAAGTACAATAAATTCCATTTAGAGATCAGAAAAGTCTTTTTTACTGCGAGGGTGGTCAACACTGGAACAGGTTGCCCAGGAGTCTCCATCCTTGGAGATACCCAAGGCCCAACTGAACACAATTCTGGGCCACCTGCTTTAGTTGACTGTGCCCTGAGCAGGGGTGACTGAACTAGATATCTCCAGAGGCTCCTTCTGACACCAACGATTATTTGGTTTATTATAGATAAGTTAACTCTGCAACTAACTATTATCATTCTGTAATGATTTGCTTGCATTTTATGTTTTGCCCTCCTATGGAGGCTCTCCCATTGATTGAATCCTTTTTTTGAAGTAGGAAGTGCAAAACTAGACACAGTATTACTACTCGTTAAGTGGCAGGCCACTGTTTTTCTATGACATCCCTGTTTATAGCCTAGGATTAGATTTGCCATTTTATTTTCTTCTTTTATTTTTCTTGAGAGCAAGATGTTCCTGACTCATATTCAGTTTGTTATTTGTTTTAATATCTCAGTCCTTTTCTATAGAACTGGTTTTTCAGGTACTCTCTATCTTCTATTTTATAGAAATCTTTTTTTGGGAAGTCAGAATTATTAAAACGGAGAAATAAGCATGATACATGATAGAATTTGTAAAGGACAAACGTGCAAAAATTAGTCAGTCAATGTCAGATACAATAAGGATAGTCTTAAGTGTTATGTATTGTTTTTATTGAAATGCATCATATTTGTTTCTTTAGTATGTCAATGGAAATTTGAATTCCAGTCCTGTTGTCTAAAGCACTTGCAACTGCTTTGTTTGTGGTATTTCTGTGCTATCATTCAGGTCATGAATATGCAGTGATATCATAAGAAAAAATTACTTAATGAAAGCCTCTCAAGGGCTGATGAGTTTTGTTGGTAGTCATGGCCTCTTCCTGGCTATTGTTTTCCCAGTGGTCATGTCAGCAGCATATGGCAGAAGTTCTAGGATGTATACTCAGTTTATATTTAGTGAGGGATATTTACCAGGTATGACCCACTGTTTTCTGAATATCTGTATATATTTTTTATATCTCACAGGTGAATCTTCTTCATTTCCCCCCTAGTTGCTTCGGGAATGAATATGTTTTATATCTGCCTTCCAGCAGTGTGAACTATATAAACAAGTCTTTGCAATACCACTTCAATCATTATTTGATTATGTACTAAGATTTTAATGTCTTCCTGTTTATTTCCTCTATGTCTTGTAAAGTTCAGAGACATCTATGTGTTCAGAAGATTGACCACTGTTTTCTTTGTTCTCCTTCCAGCAATTGTATTATTTATCTCAGAGCCTTCTCCCAGTTTTTGGGCATTTGTCCTTGTCACTGCACATATATATATGGAGTTCTGATGCCACCACCCTGCTGATCCTTGTTTAGAACTGCTTTCCTGAATAATTCTTCCTTGCACTTCCTTGCACAATTCTTCCTTGACCTACCTTTGCTCAGTTGTCCTCTGTGCCAGAACACCACCTTGTGGAAAAGGAAAGCAGAGCTTCCTTTTTGCTTGGTTAGAAAGATTGAAAAGACCTAAACCTTCAGATTCTTCTTCTTTACTTTTGTGTCCTTTCAGTTATTTCTGAGCAGCTCTGGGTAATATTTGCCTGTGCCATTAGTGGCGATATGAATGAGCTGCATAGAATAAAAATCTGAAGGCTGAATGAACCTCAGCACCTTTACTAGAAGTTCTGAAGCAGTGACAGAGCTTAAAAAAGTATTTTTATATAATTTGATTACATTTATGGTTATGTTAAGAAGATTATACTGCTCTAATTAAGGGTTACTAGGATTTTCTATAATAAACTTGAATATTCAGCTATTTATAACTCAGGGAAAATGTTTCCATACAGAAATTTGGCATTCAATCTCTCAAGCTGAATGGTACGGTTTTCCTTTTTTAATTTTTTTTTAAAAGACTCTGTGGCTGCATTCTGTTTTGAGGGAGGCAATATTTTGTGGTTTTATATGCTTTTTGTTCTCCCTTGGCAAGGCTCAATACATGGAAAAAACAAATTTTCCAGGCCCTTATTCTTTTATGTCAACTATTTCCTTTTTGATATTTCAAACATTGTACTTTGGTAGTCATTACTTTTTAACAGAGCCACTGTATAATTCAATAAGCAGTCACCTCTAAATATCTACCATAACTACTTTTTAATACTTTGTTACGTGAAAATACTTCATACAATACAATTTCATAAATACTTTTCCTGAAAAAAAGATTGTTTACCTGGCATGTTTAGTGTTTAATGTGTATTTATGTAATGTTCACCTTTTTTGGATTCTCTTATAAAAACTACTTCTCATTTTTCTGTTTATTTCTGTTTATATTTTCTATTTATTATCTGTAGGTTATTTAATGCCATACTTGATGGTGTCGAAATTCTCTAAGTTTGTCTCATTGCTGGTTCTAGCAATCCTTCCTTTTACCTAAGGGGATGGTGCACATTTGGAATCCTCCAGTTAGAGTTCGTGACATTCAGTCCCTCAATTCAGGAAGCCCAAGTCCTGGTTAAGGTCTAATGCCATCCAGATAGCAAACAGAGACATGTTTAAACTCTGAATAAGTTCTTAAAGACTTCAGTCTGTTCTGTGGATTTGAAACTTGCCTAGTGAATGCAGATGCCATTGAACCTGGCACAGAATGTGACTGGTGGCTCAGGTGACTTCTTCAGCTGTGTTTCAAGTGATGTCCAAACATTCTGCAAGTGTGACACTGGTCAGAAGGCTTCCCAAGAAAGCAGGGAATATCTTTTTCTTCCCGACAACATAGTCAAGTACGTATCTCCAAAATTCTTAGCAGAATGGCCTAGCTGCTAGGTTACTGAATATTCATTCATAGGACAGGTGAGATTAAGGTGAAGAGGTACTGTTTTCCTCCTCTGATTTAGCTTGGACCAGAGAATGGTGAAATGCTAGAGTCATCAGAAGATAGTACATGTACTCATGTAGTCTCTGATTTGTTTCTGAGTTTTATCCAGTAATTACACACTGTAAAATGCATAAATAGTACACAGGGGCCTGAACCTAAGTATTCTGCCTCCCTTTTACTTGCTTGTTATCAGAGCTTCAGCAATGCAGCACAATAGAAATTATTAGTTAAGTTGGGGAAAGAAATGATCAGAACGGGATATGTGAGATGAGTAAGAAGCTGTCTGAGGAGGAAATAAGAGATAATGTTGAATACAGATTTATTAGACCAGTTATTAAAGAGACATTGGTGGTCTTTTTTTAAGATGTGTTTCTTCTATAGCACTAACCCAAATTTTTTGAGATAATATATGTTTGTGGTAAAGTAAGGTAATCGTGTTAGTCCAGATGCTTTCACCGGGAAATATCAAAGTAATGTGATATGCCGATGACAGAAAGACAGGAGGAGACTTTATCAGTGCCACACTGGGATACCACACAGGAGGAACTGAGTTGACCTCGAAGACAGGAGCAATCAGTGTACTATAGATGAAACTAGATGAAATTCAGTGCAAAGCAAGACTCTTCTGGACCACGAACCAAGATATTTCCTTGAAACTGTTAGTTCATCAGCTCAAAGAATGGAAGGATTTGTCTGTGGTACTGCCTTGAATTTCCACTGCGTGGCCCTTGTGAGAATCATCCTGTACACGTTTCTCAGTGTCGTGTTCAAGAACAGCAAATTGCAGCTGAGACTGACTAGTGAGCAGGAAGGCTATATAGAAAATCAGAGGATGAGAGACCTGGACTATGGCTCAAAGAGATAATATCACAGCTGGAGAATAGAAATCAATACTTGAAGGCCTTTTGCAATGCCCATTCCAAACTTCTGTCTCCTCTGAAACCCAAGGGCTGCAGACATCCTCTGAACGGCCACATGAATGGCTATTGCATGTGCTGTAGCTGTGTGAACTGTTCTGTAAAGACAGGTACAGCTCTTTGATTTCAGCAGAAGTTTTACCACAGTAGGAGCTGAACAGGATTTACAGGATTTGGCCTAGAAATAGAACATTTTTGCCACTGAAGTTTTATGGACATTTTTCATGCTCTAAATTAAGCTTTGGCTCACATAATCTATTTTAGCTCCTTTTTTTTTTAATTTTGTTCCAGTCACAGCTTTACTCATAGTGCAACTGTGGCATTTGTCTTGTAACAAGAAGGATCTGATAATCATGAAATAACCCAGATTTATGCCTGTAGTGCTGAAGTGGTGCCATATTTGTGAAAATAACTTAAAAAAAGAGAAACAATATGCAGCAGATGTGAAGGTTTTACCTTCACATTTAAGTAGGTTTATACTGTCAGCGAGTGTGGGCTTAGCACAGCCTGACAGAGTTTTAACTTACCAGATGTTCCACGTGATCAAATAGATACTATACAGCTGTTCCCCATTCTTTTTACTGGGCTCAGATAAATATACAGTAAATGCTCTGAAATATGTTTATTGTGTTTTGGCTATTATTGTGCTGTTACTGTAGAGAATTTACTTTAATCCACAGGCACTGAGAACGTGGGGAGAAACCAAAGGAGCTGTAGAAGTGCTCATTTTCCATTACCAGGAGGAGAAATTAGCGTCTGCTAATTAGCTGACTGATGATACTGGACAGGGAGGGATGAAAAATGGAATTTTCATCTGGTTGTGGATGATGTGAGATTAGTGGCTGTATTTACACACTGCAGAAGTGACTTCTGGTCTCTGGGCAAACTGCGACTCCTGTGGGTGGGAGCCGTCCCCCTGGGTTGACGGTGCTGCTGTTCCCATGGGCTGTAACTCTCCAGGGAGGCAGTGGGCGCAGCGGTAGCAGCTCTCCGACTGGTAGCTAGTGCTAATCCCAGCACAGGCTTTCAACACCGGAATGGAGACACTGGGTCAGATTCCGTATTCAGTGCAATACAGAAAACAGGGAGCCTGCAGAGCTCCTGGCGAGGCTGCCTCCCTCCCTCACTGTCCGCTCCTGCAGGCGCAGGCGGCCTGCCCCAAGTTGTCCATTTGATGTATTTTTGAAGACACACAGCTTTTGGGGGTCAGTCTAAGAAACTGCTCTGAACTGTTTCAGGATTTAAAGGCCCGGGTGACGTTAACTACCACACCTGTCAACTTGATTCAATAACAGAGCAGCTAAATAATGAAAAAGGAAGTTTCATTTCCCTTCACCTGCTTTTCTGTTCTTGTTTCTCCTTCCTCCCCCTCCAACTCCCCATGCTCTCCCTAGCCCTTTGACCTTACCACTGCTTTCCTTCCCTCTTGTCACCATCAGCCTCCTGCCTTTCCAGAGCTGCTCTTACACCTGGAAAATTCTTCTTGTCTACCAGGGGCCTTCCTTGTTATCCTTTAAATCCTTCTTTAAAACCATCATCTTCAGGAATCACTTTCATCTTTCATTAATAATCTCTTCAGCGTTTCTTGGCTGCTCGGTTATTTTCAGATTTATAGCCTAGTCTTGCAAACGTTTACAGAGAAGTAACCGTTCAGTTAAATTGAGAACATTCAGTTAGAAGTTTGGAGGACTGGATCATTCGTTGGGAAGCTTTTTGAAATGGGAATATTTCTCACTCTGTAAAACACAATGTTCATTTATGGTTTTATGTACATTTTTATAATAAACATTTGTGGCCTCAGAGGAGCAGTGGAACATGCACGTGGATAACTTCTGCTTTTAACTTCCATTCCCTAACTCAAGGTGTGGGACATGTTCTCAAAGGTTTTTAAAGGCCTTAAGCAAACTTAATGTTGACAATATGACTTTATACCGAGAATCATATGAGAGGACAAGTATAAGCTGTACCTTTGATCTTGGTGACCTTCATTGTTTTGTGTTTCAGTATTGATTTTTATTTCAGGAATCTCAAGCATCTGGACTGCCTGAGTACATAAAGATTGTAGAAGTTGGGCCAAGGGATGGATTACAAAATGAAAAAGTAATTTTTCTCTTTTTTTTTTTTGTGTGTGTTTTGACATGGATACCTGTGTTATTTTCATTGTGTAAAACACAGCCATCCTGCTAATCATGTTTCTTCCATTTTGTACTATAAATATATTTATTTCTTTCTGTATTAATAACTGTTTTATATATTAGAATAAAAGTATATTACTATTTAGCCAGATATTAAACCATATAATTTCTTTCTATACTTGGTTAACTAGCTTTTCTGTTACTCAACTGACGTTTCTTTTTCTCAAATTTGTCTTGTCAGTCAATAACATCATTGGTAAATGCCATGAAACACTGGCTATCTTCATAGTATGTGTTTGTGCTACAAGTGCTGCTATGGTAGGAATAGTACAATAGGTTTCATCATACTTTCTGCTGAACAGGCATGGAAAAAAAAAAAATATTACTCTTTTGATAATATTATTTGCCTGAAGGGTGGTAGGGAAGCATGGATGAAGATTGAAAGAGACTATCTAAAATACGGTACATGTATGAAAACAGTCATCTGTTTCCACAAACAGGAAGATAAGCTTACGTGTATTGTTGTTACTGGTGTCAAAGATGTTGGTAGTATTAACAGAATGGAATTACTCAGCCCCAGCCGTGGAGCTTTTTTCCCACATTTTTCTCTGGTTGGACTAATTTGGCTACTTCGTTTGTCGCTTCTTTGCTAGGTTGGTGGTTGGTTGCTAACAATTAGTGAGACCAGATCTATAACCATTTACACAGAGGAAGTTCCTTATTCTTTTGTGGTGGACAAAAAAAGGAGTAGGATCATGTATACTGTCTAGTGCTTTGCTTATCCAGTAGCTTCCTACTGTCAGGAAACTGTATAGTTATGGTATAATGTATGACTATAGTTCATTATATAAAAGAAAAAGTATTGATTATGTACTGAGAACATTTAACTTACAAAAGTTTCTTACTGCATGAAATACTTTACTTTAGTATGTCTTCATGTCCATAGGTGATAGTGCCAACTGATATCAAAATTGAGTTAATCAACCGGCTTTCCAAAACAGGCCTGCCTGCAATAGAAGTGACCAGTTTTGTTTCATCCAAATGGGTCCCTCAGGTATGTAAAATCATCACCATTCAATTTATTGAAACTGAACTTTTTCAATTTAAATGCCATTCCATGCAGTGTTGTTTTCCGGTAGTATTGCCTGTATACAAGAAAATGGAACAGAAATAATGTTGCTTATTTGTAAAATCAGATGCCGTTGTCACAGTTTTGAAGTTTTATGCTTTTATTCAGGTCAGTTGAAATTGAGCTAGTTACTAAAAAGTAGTCAAAACTGAAGTAAAGCCAGTAAATTGTGGAGAAAGCTGGTTAAATCCCTAACTCATCAGCAGCAAGAGCAGATTGCTCCAGAAGGGAAGGGGAGCTGGAAACCAAGCGTGATAACACGGGGAGCAGAGGTTGTAGCCTCCTTGACCATAGGGCAGTCCAGCAGTCTGTGAAAGCAGAGCAAGTCTGGTGCGGGTAACCAGGGCAGGCAAGAGGACACATACTCAGGTGAGTCTGCAGTGATGTGGCAGGTCCCAGGTTAAGCCAAGAATCAAGTCTGGGAGATGTAGTCTGGATCCAATCAGTAAGGTACGTGGCCAAGTGCAGCTGCACTGTTTCTCAGGCAGGGAGGAAGTATGAGGGTGTCTCAGCTTAAAAGTTGCTGTGAAGCAACTTTTGCTGTGAATTTGAGTGAAAAGGGAGTGTGGGCCGTGTTAAGACTTCTTAACAGAGCTGTTTGGGGGAGCCTCTGCTGATCTTCCAGCTTTTATTGGTGAGCTCCAAGGCTGATTGAGGCTTCTCAAGTTGCTGTCTTCTTATCAGTGATCTGGCCTTGAGTGCAGGCAGCTAAACTAGGAGGGGAGCACTCCAGGTCCTGATCAAAAGAAATTCCAGGAGTACAATTTGCCACGGTTACAACATAGGATGTGAGAAATCTTAAATATTGTCATTGGTCTCCAATCAGAAATAATATAGCAGGTGATTCCCAATATGCCCCTTGCAGCACGAGAGTAGGAATTTGTATGTGTGTGTGTATCTGCAAGGGACAGCAGTAAATGGGGAGTGAGAGAACTGGTCACAGGATGCTGAGTGGGGATAAGAGGTGTGGAGAGTAAACACTGAGTAAAGGGCAGACAGGATATAGGATGCTGGGTGTACGCATAATGGTAAAGATTTGAGAACATGACACAGTTGGGATGCAGAGTCCTGAGTTTGAGTATCCAGATGAACAGCAGTGGGGCTGATCTCTGGGGAACAGTCATGGTGGAAGGGACTTCTTGTGGAAGCAACACCAATTCAGAGACCTAGGATCAGGGCAGGAAAACCTAGGCGGACAGGGCTTGTGCAAAGTGGGTAAACTTCTCAGGAGTGCTCCCTAGCACCAAACAAGGGAGTAGATTCCCCAGGCCTATAGCGTGGACTTTCACGGAAACTTGACTCTTACTAGAAGCCAAACACTATTTTTAAATGTCTGCTGCACTTGGTATGTTTCTGTGTAGCTATCCAGTGTGCAGGTCCTTCTTTTCCAAACACTAACATAAACACACGCATACAAACACAGACACACTTACATGTTGAAGGATTCTTGCTAAGGAGAGATGTTGCAGATTCTATCCTGATTTTCAGTTTGCTCACAAAAGTGCAGTGACTTTTTGCAGTTAATTATGTAGAGAAAATTTTTTACAATCAATGTGGACAGCTGTGGAATGGAGACAAAGAATGTACTTGTGCATTTTATTTTGCTCTTTATGTAAATACTTGTAACTAAAGAATTGAGATGGTGACACATCATTAGTATAATTTAATGTTCTTCCTAGCTCTTTTCTACTCTTCTGAGAACTAATATTCATTGGTGTAAAAAAGAAAGTTAGCACACTTCTTTTTCTTTTCACCTAAGTGGAATTTCATTTTCCACATTTGGAAGATGTGTTTGAGAGATCTAAATTTGGGACTTTCATGTATGTAGTAGTAGTCAGGCACATTAGTTATTTTGCAGATCTAGCACTCTATCAGCAGCCATACTGAGTTTTTGATTTGCTCATTATTTTTCGAAAATTAATTTTACATTTGGTACAATTCAGCAAAAATCCAAGCCTTTTGGAAGTCAGCAGCAAAACTACATTGACATTAGGAGTGCCAGGTTTTCGTTTAACCCTGCAAATTCAGCCTTAGTCCTGAAGTATACGATGCAGCTCCTGTTTGTGCAAACTTAATTATTCCTGGCAAGTAAGGAAATATCAGTACTTTAAACTCATTTTCAAGAAATGACGCACTTGTTTGCACAGAGGCATTTGAGTGCTTATATGTTTAGTACACACTACACAAGATATTTAAAAAGCAAAACATGAAATGAATTGATTTGAGAAAATACTTCAATTTTTAACATTGTTTGTTGCACATCTTCTGTCAAAATGTATATAAAGTTTGTCCACTTTAAACTGAGAATGCATCCAGTGCCTGGACTGTATTCCAGGCTTTCCTCTGAGAAAAAAATGGTATGATCAATGTTTTTCTTATTCATGAGTCAGCAGAGCAAACTGGCTGTACAGCGCTCTGAGGGACTCCTTTGATTTATTTCAGTGTTCTTGGGATCACCAGGGAAGGGCCTAAAGGAAGGATAAAAGGAAAGGGGAAAAGAACAGCGACAATGCAGAATGTCTTTGGTGTCAATGCAGGGGCAATGATGCCGTGCCCATTAAAAGTGGCGAGGCTAAGTTTTTCGAAGTGCCGTCAAACTTTAGTAGTTACAACAACAGAGAATAATGTAAGTTTTTAAACACTAGAAGGAAAAGTCTAAAGCAAAGGTGGATTTCTTCCTTTCTTGTTTAATTACTTCCTTTTCATGTGAGCCATTAGGAGTACCAAGTTTAGCAAAGGTTGTCAGTTTTGGAAAAAATGACCAATCCCTTCTTATCTTAAATTCATGTCTGAATACTTTATTTTAATAGCTTAATTTGTGTTTAAAGTGTTTTTTACTTAAAAGATAAGATTGTGTTGCTTTGATAGGGTTTGCAGTCTTGACTGCCTTTTCTTTGCTCCTTTCTTTTTTCTTTTTATAGGTCATGGGAATAGAATTCACGGTTATGTTTAGATCACTCATTCACTTATTTCTTTTTTTAGTATTTTAAAGCTCTTTTATGGCTTCCCATCCATGGTTTTTTTTGGCAGTTTTTTACTGAAAAAAGCTAAAAGAAAAAGTTCCACAGTAGCTAGGTGCCATATAAAACAGGATCCCACACCTATAACCTAAATGGCCAAAAATTATAAATACCTACTATTAAAAAGCTTATTTTTAAAGAAATTTGGAAAAGAAATATTTTACTACAATTTAAAATCTTATAACATGCAGTATGTGTTAAAATGGGATTTTACTTACAGGAAAAATAGTAATGGGACAAATGTAATACATAAAATATTATTTGGAACTGGCAGCTTTATACTGGTTGAAAAAGTGTCGTTTTGGTTTTCTAGTATATTTTAAGTCAGGCTATAATTTTAAAGTGTGGAATTAGTTCCAGCATTTGCCATTTAATTAATCATTTAGTTTCAAACATTATTCCTTACCCTGAGAAATGTAGATACTATTTTTATTAAATTAAGGAATGAAAAATTGTTCTTAAAAAACCAAGGTTTTTTAAGAACAAATTTTTTTGTGAGGCTGTCAGATATGTTAGTTGCTCAGACTGGTTTAGTTTATGTGGAAGCAATTACAAAAAGTTGCTTTATGCAATCACTTGTCTCCTGATGAGAAGTGAGTTGTGTCTGACTATAAGACACTTTTCATACCATATATCCACTTCCTTACAGATACTTGTTGGGCTTACATTTTCTGCTATTTTTAATCCATTAATTTTCATAGTAGGAAACCAGTGACAGGAAGATTCCGGGTTGCCAGTGGTATTGTCAGTTAATAATCCAGTATAATTTAATGTAACATAATTAGAATTGTGGTACTGCAAAAATCAATAAAGTATCTCTTGGAAGTAAGGAGTAATGAAAGCTTTGTAGTTCACGTGTCTTTTCTTACTGTACTCCTCAAATGACTTTTCAGCAGTGTGGAAAGAATCAGAAATCCAATTTAATACTGTTTGCTTGGAAGATTTTCTTTTATGAAAGCTGATTTAAAAAGCATTTAAAGTACACTATTCATTTTTTAAAACTCAAAATCTGTAAGACATGAAATATGAGGGATATGTTTTATTAACTCTATTGTTTACAGGCAGACACACCATTAAAAAATAAACTAATTTTTCTTCCACTTCTTTCAAGAAAATGTACCTGTGTAAATAATGTACAGTTTATTACATGAATCAGTCTTGATTCATCTTCTTGATTAGTACATGGAGTATGTTTAATCTTGAGTGAGAAAAATGTAAGAATATCTTAAAAAAGGCAGAGTTTCTTTTGTGAGGGGAGGCTAAAGAAAACAAATGCTTGAATAAAATAATGGTGTTTGCCTTTACTATAATGAAGATTTTCTTCTTTTGAAAGAAAATTCTAAGTATACTAAAATGTTACACTATGCAGAGAACTGGATTTTGCTGTATTCTTACGGATAGACTTGTGAGTAGTCTTTTCAAATATGTTGGTTACAGTGTTGAGTAATTCAGGTTCGCTTATGCTTAAGATTGAGAAGTTGCATTTATCAGAGTGCTGAAGTTTTCAAGATTTGGGTGGTTTTAATATATCAGTTATTCTGTTATTTCCACCTATTGAGCCCATTGAGGTAAGTTTGAAGTTGCAATAACAGTTGATGATGAACTTGATCACAAGTGATCATGCAATTTGATCATGCAAAGTGATCAGTCAATTTGAAATGATGCAAATTGTGTTTTTACATATACACACAAAAAGAAACACCGTAGAAGTCTTAGACCCAATTCTGTATTCATATAGACCTGGAAAGCTTGCAACTCAAGTACTCAAAAGTTAAGAAATACAAAAGAAGAGTGCTTGTACATCATCAGTTTAACCCCTTTGTTGTTACACTTTTTGTATGAACTGTATTCCTAATGAAGGCAAAAAACCAGTCTAAGCTAATTTCTGCTTAGCTGTATAAAGTCAGAAAATAACTGCTGATCAGTACAAATTATTTATATATTTTAGATGGCAGATCACAAAGAAGTAATGAGGGGTATTGAGCGGCATCCTGGAGTCCAGTATCCTGTTCTCACGCCTAATCTTCAAGGTTTTCATTCTGCTGTAAGTGCCTTCATAGAAGATATCCACAATTACCTCTTCCATGTTTCAGACCATTTCAGTTCAATACCGTAAACTAGCTATTTAATGTTCTACAACCTGTCCTGTTACAACTAAGCTATAGTTTTTTTAATTAAAACCTCTCGGTTTTCGTTGTGAAAAATGGGCAAATTCACAGAGTGGTGTTAAGATCTATATATTTGTATTTTAATGGAAGTATTGATCAAACAGTCTTTGCAAGTTCCTACAAGTGATGCTTGTGTGTACAGAGAAAGACAGTTCTTCTGTTGGCCCTAGAAAAGTTTATGAAGAGTGTCTTCTTATTGGAAGGTAGTGAAGAAGAATGAGGAAGGAGTCAATTAAATGAAATGAACTGTCTTTCAGTTTCTACACTGCATATAAAATCTCTGCTAAAACAGAATCCTGTACATAGACGAATTAACTATCAATAGTCAGATTTATAGTGCCAAACTTTGTCTGCAATGGGAGGTTGTATGAGTTGAATTAAGTCTGCTGTATCTCTATACTGTATTTAGTGACATAATGAAAGGAAAACAATGCAAAAATAGTTGTAGGTGATTGCTGAGTTCTTTCTTGCTGCTATTTTTTTTTTCCTTCCTTCTGTTTGAAAGGATATTTGTTCCTTTAAGGGTTGCTGAAGCTTAGACATTTATCCTACAGAAGCAGATGAGGGGATAGAGTGCACCCTCAGCAAGTTTGCTGATGACACAAAGCTGGGGGGGATGGCTGACAGACCGGAAGGCTGTGCCGCCATCCAGAGAGACCTGGACAGGCTGGAGAGTTGGGCAAAGAGGAACCTTATGAAATTCAACAAGGGCAAGTGTAGGGTGCTGCACCTGGGGAGGAATAACCCCATGCACCAGTACAGATTGGGGGCTGACCTGCTGGAGAGCAGCTCAGCTGAAAGAGACCTGGGAGTCCTGGTGGACAACAGGATGACCATGAGCCAGCAATGTGCCCTTGTGGCCAAGAAGGCCAATGGCATCCTGGGGTGCATCAAGAAGAGTGCGGCCAGCAGGTCGAGGGAGGTCATCCTCCCCCTCTACTCTGCCTTGGTGAGGCCGCACCTGGAGTACTGTGTCCAGTTCTGGGCTCCCCGGTTCAAGAAGGACAGGGAACTGCTGGAGAGGGTGCAGCAGAGAGCTACCAAGATGATTAGGGGACTGGAACACCTCTCTTATGAAGAAAGGCTGAGGGATTTGGGTCTCTTCAGTCTGGAAAAAAGATGGCTGAGGGGGGATCTTATCAACACTTATAAATACTTAAAGGGTGGGTGTCAGGAGGATGGGGCCAGGCTCTTTTCAGTGGTGCCCGGGGACAGGACAAGAGGTAATGGGCACAAACTTGAGCATAGGAAGTTCCACCTAAACATGAGAAGGAACTTCTTTCCTTTGAGGGTGGCAGAGCCCTGGCACAGGCTGCCCAGGGAGGTGGTGGAGTCTCCAACTCTGGGGACATTCCAAACCCGCCTGGACGTGTTCCTGTGTAACCTGCTGTAGGTGACCCTGCTCTGGCAGGGGGGTTGGACTAGATGATCTCCAGAGGTCCCTTCCAACCCTATGATTTTATCAAAGGGAAAAGCTCCATTCTTTTTCATAGAGCAAGAGTATTATTTTCATTGTAGAGTTAGAATTAATTAATAAGCTATTCTCCTAAGCTTAATTGTTTTCTTCTCCTATAATTTCGCTTTCAGGATTCTAGTTAATTGATTTACCGAGTACTGAGGTACTGAGCTCAGACTAATTGCCCCTTCAGTGAAGTCACCACATTTACACATTTTCTAGACTGGTATTTGCTCTGAGACTATTTCTCACCAGACTGTCACATACACGTTTTCATATGATCCATATCGACTATGGCACCAGGGCCAACGGAGCCCTTGGTCCTTGAGTTGGCTCTAATAAGGAAATCCCTGTTGGTTCTTGTTGCTGCTATAGGTGCATGCAGGCACAGAGCTTTCCTAAGCATGAGAATGACTTCCTGGCGTTCATGAGGAACAGGCTTTGTACAGAGGTTGGATATTTCAGGGTTGTTATATGATCTTTTCCTTTTCTGAAAAATGAATATAAGTATCAATCATTGTTACTTTCATAGTTGGTTCATAGGATTTCCTATATCTTAATACCTTTATCACTCTGAAAATATTTTTACCTAATTGCTAAGAAGAGGAAGGAAATATGCCATAGTGAATGAACTCAAAATTTGATTCAATCTGTATGCAAAAAATTGGAATGAAACTTATATTTTAGATATGGATGATGTAATGTACTTTAAAATTCTAGAATGTCATACAGAATTAAATGCTTAATCTAATCTCTTAATATAGTGTTATGATTCTGTTTTATTGAAATGTATTTTTCAGATTGCAGCAGGAGCTACAGAAGTCTCAGTATTTGGTGCGGCATCTGAATCTTTTAGCAAAATGAATATTAATTGTTCAATTGAAGAAAGCATAGAAAAATTTGAAGAAGTTGCTAAATCTGCAAGGAATATGAATATTCCAGTGCGTGGGTAAATATAAAGATTCTTAAGTAATACAGAGTTATTGGAGTTGATCTTAGAGGGTTTTTTTTGTACGAGTAGAAAAGTACACTACCAAATTTTTACATTTTAGATGAACTGAAATAATAGTCCTTATCGTGATTTTTTTTTTTAAAGATTGAACATATTTAGTAATTTTGCTCTGTGTTTTGTAACTACTAATGGTGACTAGTTTTCTCTGAAAATTAAAAAAAACCTGTGTGTGTAAACATTCCCGTTCTATTATACAAATTTATTTTTATCATCACAGATGACAGAATAGATTTCTTTTTCTGCTGAGACGTCATAACACTGTTGCCTGCGCCTTAAAAATTACCCTGCATACTTTTATTTTGTTATAGTGTTGATAATATATCACCTCATACACTGTAGAATCAAGGTATAAAAGTGATAGAACAAATTTACTCCTAAAAAACCGACTTATTCTCAATATAAGTTATTCTGAAAACTCTAGGCATTGAAGAGTTTGGAATCTCTAGTGCATGAAACTCTGGAATTGGCCAATATTTATTTTTCTCTAGATTACCTTCTTTTAAACTTGAAATAATCCTGAATGGTACTTGGCGTTGAACAGTCTTTCTTTTTCATTTCCATTTTCTTTTGCATTACACAGAGTTACTTATCTAAGATTATTTATTTGTGAAGGTCCTTGTGAATGCAAAAAGGCTTACATAGGTTCAAGGAGAAACTTAACAGTGAGATTCCTTGAACATTACTAGTAATGCAAACTATATCATGCTCAGAAAATACCTAGACTTGAAAATAGGTAGATACCTCAGAGACTAAGTGCTTGAAAACCTGTCTGGGAATAAATACTGGGATCTCTCTTTCCTTCAGAAATAGTGATGAGGTAATGGTACTCTTCACTTTTTGCACAGTAATGTGGTATTTTGAACATTTGTCTTGAGAAAGGGATATCTGACATGTAGTTATACCTCACTCTCAGAGGATCACAGAGTAACAGAATAGTTTAGGTTGAGAGGGACCTCCGGAGATCATCTTGTCCAACCCAAGGATGTTAACACACATACACGTCCAACTAAGGATGGGTCATAGAAGCTTGGGTCCTTTTTCCCTAGCCTGGTTATACATTTCAGATAGAAAATCACTGCATAGAGAAGTAAGGACTTTCACTATATTAAGAAACAATAACTTGTACCAGAGTTTAAATACTCTACCTAGCTGCTAATCTGTCAGGTAGAGCCAGGGTTTGCCTTCCGAAGCAACTTCTCTTATAAGAGGGCTGTTGTCTAAAAGGTCTCTGCTACTGTTTGCCACATTTTTGTGAAACTATATTCTGAGCTGCAAACATAACTAGCAGTTTGAGTTTTCCAGGAGGATCAAGCTCAGGGATGCCTGAGTTTTAGGTCCCAGGTAGATGTGGATAAGGGAATAGGCAGTCAATTCATAAAAGACAGCACGTGTATTGCAACAAACCTTAGGCAGTGGTGAACGTTTTTGTGCTAAACTTTTGTTTTCTGGTTTTCTCAGATGTCTATGCTAGGCATGTCAGGCAATATTTCCTCTTTCAAATTCCTGTATTTCACTAACAAAATTCAACCAAATGGCACAACAGAGGCACCCAACCATCAAGGGAATCCTCAAAGCCTATGCATTGTATATGTTTTTGGATAGTATGGGTGTCAACAAATGGATTTTGCAACTAGTCCAGAAGATGTAAACTGCAGATGATGAAGAACCGCCTGTGGTGTACTCTAGATTGATGTTAAAATGTTAACTTACCTTCTGTGCGATAGTTCTCACATGTTTAAGAAAGTGGAAACCTGCTGCTTTTTTTCTTCCCCGCAGATTGTATGTCTAAGGCATTTGTAATAGACCAGTAGCAGTTATTCTGGCACTCATACAGTGACGTGATGGAAATGACTGTTCCCATGGTAGGACTCTACAACATTCCCATACATTTATTGTCTGCTATCTGAAGAACAGTGTGGGGCAGGTTTTTTTCTGCACGCAGCAGAAAAAATTGATAAAGCAGCAGGATGGGAAGGCATGTACAGAGAGGAAGAAGTAAAGGGTGGAAAATAGTCAAACAGAAGCAGAGCACAAAAAAAATTATAATAATTCAAAACAAAAAGAAGGAAAACAAAGCAAGGAGATAAAAAGAGAGGGGAATCAAGAACCAGGTAATGAAGCAAACAGAAATAACAGCAGTACAGAGATGAAGAGAAATAGGATAATTGAATTCAAAGAAAATACAATCAGATTATGTTTTAAAAGTGCTTACTTTATGCATCCAGTACAAAGATCTCCAATTTCACTTCAGCGTGCAAACCTAGGCAAACTTCACACAGTACAGGCAGGACAATTTTATTGAGTCTGTTGCGCCAGGTGCAGTATGTTACACAGCGCTTCAACAGTGGACTCCTTAATATCAGATATGCTACAAAGCGAACAGATTCAAAGTCATGAATGAAAATGATGTAAGTTCACTCCAGCTATATCTTTCTTCCTCAGGCTTACAGGTCTAAGAAAAGTGAATCATTCAGAAGTAGGAAGCCACTGACAGCATCATTTGCTTTGTGGGATTATAACCAAGTAAAGAATCCAATTAGAGAGGATATTGAAGATAAACTACATTTATGTTTATGTTACAACTGTCTTCATCACAGGATATTAGCTTGGGAACTAATTTATCCAGTGAAAATTAGAGGTTGAGGCATCAGCAGATAAAATGCTGGACTAATGTTACACTTGAACACATCAGAAATTTTAGGAGAGGACTGTCTGGTATTTGCCCAGGGGATCTAACATAATTCAATAATAAAGTAGCTAATTGTTAAAAATCTGCTGAGAATCTAAATTGCAGAATATGGAGCCTTATTTCATAATAAAAAAACCTGAGGTAATAATTCTGAGTATCTAAAACACCCACTGAATATGGATTTCAGTATATGAAAATGTGAAAAGAAACTTTTGAGTATATTAATAAGTTAGAAGATAAAAGCAAACTGGTTAGCACAATCCGATTGGACTTTGAGTGCACTTTCAAAAAATCCCTCCCATGGAGATTTTGAGGAGGCAAAATAGTAATTAATGAGAAATAAATGTTGCTATGGGTCAGTGTCTGGACAAATACCTTTTCAAGAGAATAATTACCAAGTGTTGTGCGTTATTGAGTCTTGTTCGTGCACGTTCATACTCATTCAGATGCACTCCTCATGGGTTGCAGAGTTACAGGAATCTGTAGGAAGCTCCGAGATGGAATGATTGCTCAGAAATAAATAAAAAAAGGATTTTTTAGTGTCCATCTGCCTCAGTACTTACTTTTAAGCTCCAGTGTACTGTCTTTTGTTGAGTAGAATTCCAAAAACCATAAAACTAATAGCAGCAGCACAAACATAGAAATGCAGAATTCAGAAGGATCTTTTTTTAATCGTGGATCTCTTAGCAGTTGAACAAAGCTCTTTAAGGTGGACTTAAAACTTTTAATTAGTTAAAAAATTAAAAAATATCCGTAAAGAAGAAGCATCAGATTTGAATGCCAAATCCAGGAAGTAAGTACATCTGTTTACAACATTTCACCTGCTTGTGAGTGGGAAGGTTATGGAAGCAGATTGTCATTTCCAACTTCATTCTAGAAGACTAAACCATAATTTTCTTTGGTACTAACACCCAACAAAAGCCTGCACTACTATAGGGAATTAATTAGGACTTGAGTGGAAGTAATTTTCATTAGTTCCCAAATATTTCGGTACATTTAGAAGACTTGTAGAGTTTTACATTGTATTTAATGATATAAAACACAGGGCTTCCATTCCTCGATTAAAAAAGGTGTGGAAAAGATAATCAGAAAGTAAAATTTAAACAGAGATTTCATAGAAATATTCAGTGCAACCAAGGTGACTTTTTCCTGGAGATAAAACAATCAAAAAATAATTAGCTGTCAAAGCCTGCGATTTATGATCTTCATTTATGATCCCATATTTAGCTGCTACTGAAGAAGCTGCTTTTAGTGGCAGATACAAAAATGCCATTTATTCTATCCCAATTCCATGCAAAATTCTCTAAATGCTGAGACAATCGAGGCTTTGTGGCAAGTTGTTCTTTATGCTTTATATCCTGATCTGTATTTGAAGTATCGCATAGGCAAGTCAAGCAGGGGCAGAAACTCACAGTTACAGAAATTGAAATATGGGAGTTTCTGTTGAATGACCTCAAAACCAGCATTTTGGAAACAAAAGGATAGGATGTTACATAACTCATCGGTTGACATTCAGTATTTAGAATTGGTGCGCATGGTTTGACTGGTTGTTAATTAATTTCATGGAGAAGATGGTTCTCAGGTTTTATTTTGTTGTGTGGCTTCTACTTACTGAAAATAATTACATATTATTTACAACTATTGTTGTAACATGAGGCAGATCTGAGCATGACCACATGACAAGTCTGAGCTTATCATCCTAAATGCGCTTGTAGTTACTAGAGAGAAGCAGGCAGCCTTCAGGCTGTGATTTATCATATGTGCTTTCTTAAGTACCTGCCTTAGGATAATCACAGAATCACAGAATGGTAGGGGTTGGAAGGGGCCTTTGGAGATCTTCTAGTCCAACCACCCTGCCAAAGCAGGTTCACCTAGAGTAGGCTGGACAGAAAAGCATCTGGGTGGGTTTTGAATATCTCCAGAGAAGGAGACTCCACAACCTCTCTGGGCAACCTGTTACAGTGCTCTGTCACCCTCAACGTAAAGAAGTTTTTCCTCATTCAGATGGAACTTCCTGTGTTCCAGCTTGTGTCCGTTGCCCCTTGTCCTGTCACTGGGCACCACTGGAAGAAGCCTGGCCCCATCCTCTTGACAACTTTAGGTATTTATAAGCGTTGATGAGATCCCCTTTCAGTCTTCTCCAGGCTAAACAGACCCAGGTCTCTCAGCCTTTCCTCATGAGAGAGGTGTTCCAGTCCCTTGATCATCTTTGTAGCCCTCTGCTGGACTCTTTCTAGTAGTTCCCTGTCCTTGAACTGGGGATTCCAGAACTGGACACAGTACTTCGGATGTGGCCTCACCAGGGCAGAGTAGAGGGGGAGGATGACCTCCCTCAACCTGCTGGCCATGCTCTTTTTAATGCACCCCAGGAGACCATTGGCCTTCTTGGCCACAGGGGCATATTGCTGGCTCATGGTCAACTTGTTGTCCACCAGGACTCAAAGGTCTTTCTCTACAGAGCTGCATTCCAGCAGGTTGGCCCCTAACCTGTACCAGTGTATGGGGTTATTAAACTCTCCGGGTGATCCATCCTCTTGGCTGCAGAGGAGCTTGGGTCCTATCCTATGTTAGTCATCCTATAGATGGCCTATCTAAGGCATAGGTTGTAGATTATTATCTTTGAATTCAGAATTTAGAACAGATGAATCCCATCCTGCTTGTGTATACGCTAAGGATTAGCACCTTGTCATTTATGTAAATAAGAACAGATACAATAAATGTCTTAATAGGGTTTGTGATGCAAGGTAACAAAAAATGAACCTGTGGACTGTATGGACAAAGGTTTGTACTCTGCACGGAGAATCGACATTTTGTTTTTAATCACCCTTTCAGAGATTGGCTACTTTTAAAGAACCATGGGCAAAACCTGCAGCCGTTGCTTAAGCAAGCTCCCAGGACTACACGTTTTGGCTTCTAATATCAGTTATGTAGGCTAAATATTTTGCTTGAATCACTTAGGTAATAAAAATATTAATATGCACAAATTGTATTTCTATTAATTTCAATACAGAGATTGTTTCCTTTCTAAAGCACTATTATTGTTTAAAGTGTTATTTATTTGCAGGAAATGGATAATTTAATGCCTTGCCCTAACTCCTTATTTGTGCAGTTGAAAAATACTTCCAAAAATAATTTTAAAGGGTTTAAATTTTATTTCCTATTTTTACTGGCAATTCAGAATTTATGTAGTGAACGTAAATCATTGGCAATCCTTGAATCTTATGAAAAATGCACTCAATCAGTTGAAACTAAACTTTAAGCTTTTGCATGTCTTACTGTTGCTACAGCTGCACTAACATTGACTCGATCATCATCCAGAAAATCTATGTTGTCAGCTGTCACATTTAAAATCTGTAGCACAGTACACAGTTTTCTAAATGTTTACTAAATTAGTTCAAATGTTTATGAAGAACTGAAATCTTGCGTATGGTCTGAGAAGTTAAGAGTATTTATTAGCATCATAAAGGGTTTTTTTATTTTTTATTTTTTTGTACATTCATAAAAACTTTACAATAACATCTGGGACATATTCTGTGAAGACACGGGGCCAAATCAGTTACAAACTATGTGGTCAGCTAATTATTCCTATGCATATTTTGCATGTGAAATGACACAAAATACTGCTGGTTTTAGAATGGCACCTTTTAATGCAGAACTGAGGTACTATTAAAAATATCACATCTTTTTCAGTGATTAAAAATGACGCCAAACAGCCAGGATTGATGAAAAACTATGGCAAATGGTAATTGCAAGTAGTCACTTTAATTCTGCTTTAATTTAAATGCATTTTTAAATGAAGTGTACATGTGAAGAAAATGTTAAGTAAATTCTGATTAAGCTAGATTCTTCCAAGTTAATGTCTTCCAAAATTTAAAAAGACACAGAAATAAATTGCAATCAGTACAATAGAAGAACCGTAAGGAAGTAAGGACTTGTGTTTCCCCCTTTTCAATGAGGGGTACTTCAGTACCTACTTTTGGTCCTGTTACAGTGAAATAAAGTCAGACTGTCTCCCTCTGAAGCATTCAGTTCTGTGTAGGACTGTCTTAGTCCTAATAAAAATTAACTGACAACGTAAGAGCTGAAAGGCTGTAATTTTTTTTCCTCTACCAAAAAACACCTCTCCGTGACCAGCAATTAA
This sequence comes from Rissa tridactyla, assembly GCF_028500815.1. Taxonomy (NCBI): domain Eukaryota; kingdom Metazoa; phylum Chordata; class Aves; order Charadriiformes; family Laridae; genus Rissa; species Rissa tridactyla. The sequence continues at coordinate 100,272,384 of NC_071468.1, forward strand.
AAGCTGTATTTATGTCCCAGTCCTGAAAAATTCTCATGTGAATAGCCCTTTTGAGGCCATTTAGACTATTTGCATGTGTAAATGTGAACGTGTATGCAAATGTTTAGAGGTTCAGCTTTAGAAAAACAGATGGAAATGTTTGCTGTAAAATAGAAGCATTTCCTTACAAAGCTGCTGCTTCATAAATTAAAGCGTATGTAATCACACATTAATTCTAAACTGGTGTATGCAATTCCTTTGTTTATAGTCTTGTGTCTTTTAAGAATGAGCAGTATGGTGAAGTTCACAATACGTAAAAACATATTAAAATGTATCGATATTTGACTTACATCTGTGTTTGTATAGAATTCAAATACCGGTTGATATACTTGAAATACAGCAATATTTTTTTGCTATGACAAATAGATACCAAACAAATGATTGTATGCAATATTATTATTACTACCTTTTGTATTATGTTATAATAAAGGTTACAGGTTATGACATACATAATTCCTTGTTGATTATAGGAAATAATTATTGTTTTACTTTGATGCGAATACACAAGGTAAGACACAAAATAGTGGAAACTTAAAGAGAAAGAATTTATTTTTCTTATCTTTATCTTGTGCTAGTGCTATTTGGATTAATTTTAAAAAGCAATACATGTGGAAGAACACATCAGTTATATTTATATTTATTATATTTATATACTTTATAACAAGTAATTCTGGAAACTAATAATGAAATCTGTTTTGTTTATAAAAAAACATCCTGATTATCTGAAACTTCTAATTATCAAGACAATCTGGTCTTTATAATTCAGTTCCATAATACTCTTTATTTCTTTTATTACAGTTCTTAAATACCATAATTCAGGATATTTGGATGGCCTTACAATATTGTATTTTATATACCTAATTAGAAGTACCATGAGATAAACGCCAACAATTCAGTTTTGCACAAATCTTTGCACAGTTTAAAGCTGTGTATGTTTTATGAATACAGATGGAAACTTTGATCTTGTATTTTCTGGTATTCTGGAATATTTAGTGCTGGAGTACATATGGTTTTTCACATTACTTTAAAACTACATTTTTAGACTACACTGTTTAGTTTAGCATAGCCACAATTACACTGATAGTAGCGTGATGTATACCGTTATCACTTCTTTAGATAGTAAAACCAATTTAACACCTTCATATCACTGTGAGTGAGTCTACATTTGGATTATGAGAACAACAAAATGTAGATGAACATTTAATAGACTTGGAAGCAACACATTTTAGTGTGGGAATGGTAAACAAGTTTACAGGGTTACACTGTATTCAGCCAGCTGGTCACGGTCCCCTGGAGAAGTTGGAGAAGCCGGAGAAGCGGAGATTGCTGGGATGTGGGGACTTGGTGCATTTCTCTGTACTGGGGACAGGTTAAGGACATCTACTTTTGGATGTAGGAGCCATTGTATTAACTCTATCATGCTGGATTTTTGCAGTAAGAGGGGAGATTTTCCTTAGGAATAACTTTATACCAACTTTTACCTATTTGTTGTGTGTCTGCAGATAGAAAATTATTAGTAGGCCAGAAGAGCTGCTTTTTTTTTTTTTTTTTCCTTAAAAAAAAAGCAATACCTGTGGGAAGTAAAAATGATCTCTGTTTCTTCTTAAAGGGTAGCGGAAAATTAGACTTGAAATGTTAGTATGAAATTATAAGGTAACAATACAGTGTGCTTGCTATTATGTTACTGATTGCTCCATGGATAATTCGATATAGTTATTGAAATTTAAGTGGTTAAGTGGCCCTTCATTATAGGGCCCTTCATTGAGCAGTTATTTTCTAGAACATAGTTCAAAATTTAATGGTGTTTTCTGGGCATTCTAAAAGTAATAACGAATATTATTACTGGAGGATTTCACTTTGAATAGCATATATATTACTTGCAACTGGGCACTAAATACGTGGAGACGTTGTTGTTTCGTTTTTTTTTAAATCAAATGTGAGAAAAAAAAAATCTGGCCATATTTACACATTCTGGGCTTGGCTTGGAGAGTCTGTTTCTGGAAGAATCTCCTTTCCCTCCTCTCTTCTTTGTATTTCCTCTCTCCTTACAGTAAAGATTGCCTGTTTTTAACAAATGGCTTCCTTTCCAGAGAGACAGAATATATCAACCTTAATATTATGAATTCACCAAATGATAGGCATATACATTTTAGCACGAACATCCAATAAAAATAAATACATCTGCAGTGAACATGGTAAATTATATGCGAACTTACACTATAATAATAAACAGGAAACAGCAGCATCTGAGTCTGCAACTGGCTTCTCAGGAGGCTCCATGCTTCCAGCTGTGGTAGCAGCTGTGGATCTGGCTCTGGAACTCTTGCTGAAACAAGCTGACAAAGGGCTGATTACAACATGGAGTTCAGTTTCTGCTTGGATTCATTTTCCTTTTAACACACTTTAGTTATGAAAAGTTTGCTCATTTACCCTGTTTGCGGTTTTATATCCAGCACTTCACAGTCATTGGGCTGGTGTGGTGATTATCACCATTCCTAGTGACCTTGATCGTGGGGACTTTATACTGTCTATACCATTTGTGGAACATTCCAATTTGGTTTTGGCTTACTGGAAGAAATTGAAAACTCTCTTCCTCTTCCTTCTCCCTCCCCATCCCCAGAGGCTGCTCAACATTTTTGTCCAAAATATTACACAGTAAAGTTGTTGGGTTGGGTTTTTTTTAATTGTTTTTGTATGCATAGAAAATTATTTAGGAGAAGACCAAACGATACTCACCTGCAGTAAAATCTGTAGAGCAGGCAAGGTACTGGGTAAACTCTGCCAGGTGAAAAAAGTACAGAACTCCTTTTTATCACTTTTTATTAAAGGGAGGAAATCTGATTTCACAGAACTAAAGGGAGCAAAACAGCATTTACCCGTGTGTTCCTAAAGCAGCTGTATAGATACATTTACTTACTGCACGTCCTTTTCTGGACCTCTGGTTGCATGGGCTCTTTTCTTGATTGCATGCTAAAGACGTAGTTAAACTACTAAAATGTCTGGCCTTGATTCCGCAAAGATTTAAGCACATACTTAGAATTAAACACTTCCATTGCAGAGTCTGCTTTGTGAACTCCCAGATATTTTGCTTCTGCTCTCATACTGTGAAGTGTCTCTGGTGAATATACTGAGACCAAGACAGTCTTTTTCATTACAAAGTCTTTTTTTTTCTTTCATTCTTGCCATCTTTTTAGAAAACAGCTGTATTCTCCGACTTAATTGAATCCCCAAATTAAATCCCAGTTGCCTCTGTAACTCGTTGCTCAAACTCTTCCCTCTTTTTCCTTCTGCTGTTTTCTTCACATAGGATCTTGCTTTTTCTCCTAAGGAAAAACAAAGTATGCTCTTCCTTCTGTCCTCTTCTGCCTCCCCTCCCCAAATCCTTCTTCCTCTTCTCCCTCCCCTCCCCAAATCCTTTCTCCGCTGCTGTCAGAGCACCAGGAGTTTCTTGTCTATTTTCCTTCAGTACCCCTTCCACTTGCCCCAGTGACCCCATGTTCTGTTCTTCCTCTTATTTCTCCCCTTCTTTATTCTCTTTCTTAACCTCTCACTATCTTCTGGTTCTTCTCTGATGCAATATAAGCAAGCATTTGCCTCCTAAAAATTGCATCTTTGACCCTACTTGATTCTTCATATCATATCTCATCGCCTATCTCTTCTTCATTCCTAAGCTCCTTGAAGGCGCTGTTTATAATTACTGTCTGGAGACCCTCTTCTGTGATTCCCTCCTATAACTCCTACACTTTGGCTTCTGTTCCTTGCTTGCAACTGCAACAGCTCTCACCAAACTCCCCAATGACAAGATCTCAGAAACAGTAGTCTGTCCTCATTCTTCTTGACTTGTCAGTAGTGTTTGCTGCAGTTGACCAGAGTCTTCTTTAAACTTACGTCTTTTGTTGCTCTCTGAGGCTCTGTCTTGTTAATTTTCTTTCTAAGCAGTTCTTCAGCACGTTATTCAAAGCTGTCTCCAATTTCAGAGTTGTGAGTGGAGGTCTTGGGGCTCTGCTTTGGCTGGATTCTCTTGTGCTTTTAATGCCTTATGGGTTATTTCATACACAAAAAAGAAAGTGTAACAACCAAACGTTATCTACAAGATAACAGGTCTACCTTCCTATCAAAACCTATTTCTTCTCACTTAAGCTTATTAAGTGAGAAGATGCAATTACAAAGCATCCCAGCCGGTGCTGCCTTAAATGTAGATGTCTTGGCAAATGCTCAGACCAGACACATGATTATCTTCCCTCTTTCACATAGACATGCATATTTTCTCCTTTCATATGGAAGGCTCTCTGTACCCCTTCTAGCTGTACTCAGCCCTCGCCTGCATCTGTTCCAGCTTGCATTACTTTTTCTACAAATGACTCAAATTGTATCTCTTATTTCCAATAAGAATATAGCAAGACCTTGTCAAATGGAATTAATATTTTATGTTCTCTATTAAAAATGCTTATAGAGGTTTGGAGTGCATTTTATTCTTTTACAGCCTCATTTTAAGCATTTTGCTTTCTTTGTCACTGCCATCAACTGAGTCCCATTTCTATTGCTCCTGTCCTTTCTCCATGGAATCCCAGTGCATTTTTTTTTGTATTGACAGTACCAAGAAGTGTAATGTTTTCACCACATCTCTACTTTTTATGCCAATTCATTAAAAGAAAATATTAGATAAAATTCTGTCAAGCTCATCCTTGATGAACTCTACTGAAAAACAGTTCTTTCATTCTCCACAGGACTTTGTTCTCTCTCTGGTAGGAGGTTCTTTACCTGTCAAATTCTTTCAGTAATCCCTATTTTCTCCAGTTTAATATTGAATATCAGCTGCCCAGATAGATTACATCTATCATATTTTCCTTGTTTAAAATGTCAGTCTAGTCACAATGGTGTAAGCATGCAGAGAGTTCATAATCTCAAACAGATTTGTACATTGTAGTAGGCAGATTCCTCAGGTCACCACATACTTTCATACCCCAGCAGGCCCAGCTGAATTATGTGAGCTCAGGCGAGTTTCTGCTTGCTGGTGTGAACCACAGGGAGTATTCCCTTGTTCTCTAGATACCTTTTGGCCTGCTTTTACTTTTGTTTGCCCTACTCCATTCCAGATGTCATTTTATCACTACCAAATGCACGTCTTCTTGATCTAACATATGTAGCCATTAGGAACATGTAAAGATATATATAATTAAAGGGAACATGTGCGTATACGTAGTGCATGTTTTGCATTTACTTTGTATTTAGTACTGTTCTTGCTTACTTCATAATAAATGCTGTAGCTGATGTTGCAAAATAATTTCAGTAAAAATCTGTGTATTCACTAGCTCTAGGCACTGCAGTGTTATATAAAAAGCAGTCTTCTGGGTCTGAAATTTTTCATGCTTGGTTTCATTTGAAAAACAGTGTATGTGTTAAAAAAAATTAAGGAAATTATCCTGAATTGTTTTTGAGTTCTGTGTCACTGAAAAGCAGGACAGTATTTAACTGTTAACAGTAGCTACTTTTTTTTACCTTTAATGTAGATAAGAAGATTCAGAATTTTGAAACTTAAAAAGTGACATCTAAATTGGGGGTGATATTTAATGAAGTCTATGGCCAAGTTTCAAAAACTTGGTTTTCATAATGACATACAGCTAATTGAAATCATGCCTAGTAGGCATCTGGACTAAAATTATAAGCAGGATGTAATGGACCCAACCATTTTTGCGGAAACAAAATTAATTTCCACTTCTTTGTCAGGGCTAATCAAGTTCTTTTTAGGTTCAAGGTTTGCTTCATTCTTACTGCTGTTTCCAGTGTGCCAACACCGTGCCTTCATATAAGGGATGGAGTATGTTCTGTGTGTTAAAATGTTGACTTTTTTTTACAATTTGTTTTTGCCTGTTACTCACCCTAATTTCACATTCTATCAATCAGTTTCTCCTTCAACTGCAAAGAAACAATACATCCTTTACCCTACGGACCTTGACTACATACAAACTGACATCTGTTCAATCCCGTTTGCATTATACAGTGTATAATTTTACATTATATCCTTCAGTGTTGAGGGAAAGGGAATGATGGGGGATTAATGAAGGCTGTTGTTCTTCTATTAAGCAGTTGAGCAACCTCCCACTGGGACTGGGGCTCTGCCTGCCTCTGAATCTGTTGTAAATCCCTCTACAGCTACACTTATTTTGATTTTGAATGGCTGTTTCTGGTTAGTTTAATCCTATTCCTAATCAATTTAAGATAAACAATTAGAAGTTTAATTGGAATTTCATGGCTCTTAATTGTCATTAAAAAAAGGAAATTTAAACCAAATTCTATGCTAACACAGCATTAAGAGTGAACAATGGAGGCTTGGTTGCGGCTTTCAGTTTTTGTGCTTTGTGCAGCTGATAGCTGCTGAGAGACACAGTCTGGCTTCTCAGTTTCTTCTTGATACCTAAACTACAGCTTGCAATGGAACTATAACTCTTCTGGGACACTGGAACAGAAATGCCAGTACAGAGATCGAGGGTGGAAGCTACCCCATTCACCACAATCTAATGACTTACGAGATGGTGGGGTTGTTGTAAGTTGCTTGCGTCCACATGTTGCTCTCTATGATCTGGGTAGCTAGTACAAGGAAGAAAGTGATATCTTCCTCTGAATACCTTGTGTGGGCCAGGCAAGGAAAAACTTGAGCTGGCTCTTACAACTTCAGAAGGAAATACCAAGAAAATTTGAAGTCTCCTGCAGCAGCATTAGCTTGGCTGCTTTGCCAGTCCTTTACAACTTGTGACATACTTTGAGCATAAATAAAGCTATAAATCTCTGTTCTGTGATTTAAAAAGAAAATTGATAAACCTGCTGTTTTCATCTGCTGCAATTTTACCTTTTCATTCAAATATTTATTCTACGTTGGCTGGCTTAAATATTCAAAATTATATTTAACCTTTATTTTTTATGTAACATGGATGGATACAGATACGCATATATAAAACAGAAGTATATTTATGTGTTCTTTTTATTCCAGGTATGTGTCATGTGCATTGGGATGCCCGTATGAAGGAAACATCATACCAGCTAAAGTGGCAGAAGTAAGAGTGAATTTATGGCTTGCCTTTTTAATGAATCAAAAATACATTTTAAAATGTCTATAGGTAGTGTTCTCTATTTAATCCTAAAAAGTCTTTAATGGATAAAATTTAAGGAAAACAAACACAAAACATAGTATATTATGATTGTTATCAGTTATGAGGAAAAATACCATGTGCTGTTTCCTCCAACAAGAAGGTAAGGAAATGCTTAAGGAAATAGACTCAAGCATATATGTCAGTGGCCTATGTTGTATGAGATGATTTCCAGCACAACCTCTTGCAGAGGGTATCTGCTTTTAAATCTATTTTATGCTGGCATAAGCATAAAATGTGCTGTCAGCTGGTAGAGCCAACGTTGTGCTTCTGGTGAGTGTTGTGATCACGAGTGTGACACGTGAACCAAAACTCATCTTCAACATGATTTCCTACTGCTCAACTTGTTCTGCTGCTGTGGGGGAATAAGCTACACCTTCCCTCACCAGCCCCTTTTCCCATTTAGGATAAAGGAGAAGAAGGACGATGTCTTAGTCCAGCCTTTTTTTTCCAGCAGAAGAAGAGATGAGTGAAACACAAGTGTTTAATTTTGCAGGAAGGCAAAGAGGGCACGAAAGCTGAAATGGACAGTAGAAAAGAAAGTGGAGAGAATTCAGGAAGCACAAGGCAAAACATGTTGGCCTTCCTCCTGGAGAAAGACTCGTCTTCTTTGTTACACTTAATCACCTACTTTTGGTGATGTAGCAGAATCTCCGAACCACTTTTTTTTTTCCTTTGTAGCACTAACAACTAGTCAACATTTTTCTGATGTATTGTGTTCTGCGTTTGTGGCTTTCAGGTCCTGTTGTCCTGCATCTTCCAGTAGACATTCCAGATGGAATTTATGATAATACTTCTCCCACAGCAGCCACATGCACTCACGCTCTTTGAAAAAAATCACTAAATTGGAAGGTGCTCAGTACTTCTAAATTAATTGGGTTTAATATGAAGTGAAAGTTAGAAGTGACACAGCTTTAGTTGGAGCGGTGATGACAGATTCAGCTGTGCTGTTGGTAAATTGCTTACTGCAATATCGTGTTCCCCAACAGGCTTCTTTCCATGTGTTGCTTGTTTTTTAACTACTCTCCTTGCACAGAAGAGCTCCTTTTCAGTTTGCCAGCGGGAGTGCTACTTAATGTTCCAAACCTGCAAAGTTTTATTTGCACAGATATTTTATTTTCTGTCTTCATCCTAATAAGTGTCTTCTTGTTTACCTCTGCACCATTGTGTATGTGTTTAAGAATAAAAGCTGCCTCATTTGTTATTGAGGCCCTGATTCAGCAAGCACTGATGTTTATATAGAAGCATTGGATTAGCTGTTAATGGATTTTACATAAATACATGCACTCATCCTTTGCTGTATCAGAATTATCAAAATTACTGGCCGTGTTGCTAAACGCTTTCAAAGAGCTGCTACTCTCGTCATCGTCTTTCTCGGGATGGAAGTGTGTGACTCCCTTGACAGCGCATTGCAATCAGCAGCTCTGATTGAAAGGTTTAGACTTGTTTCTTCTGCAGTCAGCGACAGTGATAATTTTTTTTTTTTAAGTGAAAGATCTTTTAACTGAAGCAAAACCAATTAGGAGAGGTGGCTTTTTAACCAGACTACATGCATTTCTAGCTTACTAGATACATAACTGTTTCACACATGGTTATCTAATGAGCGCAAACTTCAGATGTCTTCAGACTTCTAGAATCCATCTGGTACATCCGTATGGTTCCCTATTTAAATAAAAACCCAATGATATCTATTAAAATAAACTACATCTTTTATATCACACTGCTTTTTTTTGAAATGGAGTTGCTGTTTAACCATTCATCATCCCGTGGTTTGTGAATGTCCACCTTTAGGCAAACAAAGCTTGAAACTTGTTGGAAGCACCAGATAACATCCGTGAAGCTCGTCGTGTTATCCATTGTCTTCCCGACATATACTTGGCTGTTTTTATCTTTCTGCCCGCTTCTTTCTCTCCTTAGCTTCCTTTTAACCTAGAGCAGTGAATTCATTTAAGTATTATCCAGCATTCAGGCTGAGCAGGCTACAGAAAATGTGCCTATTCTTATTTGAATGCTATTGTATTATTACAAAATTTCTCTTACAGCGCAAGGACTGCAGTTTTTATGTTGTTATTTGCTTAAAATAATCTGTAACTCAATTATGACCTTTTGTATTCAGTTTAAGAGTATTGTTTTAGATATTATTTCCAGCAGAATGATTGTTCACATGCCAAAGGGGTTGCAGTGTTGGGTCACCAGCTCCCATTTTGATCAATGCTCGGTGTCAGGGCAGTGCTCCCAAGGGAAGTAGCACAAGACTCATGCATAGTAAAACTGCTCAGTGGTGCAGAACACAACCCTGTTCAATCAACAAAGCGTCAAGCTCGTAATCACATTCTGATTGCACTGACAAAACAGTGTGTTCTCTTCTCCCCTACCCTCCTCCCAAAAATCCACATTGAAAACTTACAAAACTATAACTAATGGGCTGCCTCCTACTATGGTAGGATAGAAAATCCAAGATGAAAAACTCCCATTCAGCTTCCAAGCATGCACATTCTTCTTGACATTAAATATAGATCTCTTTTTAAGGGTCAATTTAAGGTTAGATCATGACAAGGCAGTGATGATGCTCAGCTTGTTAGCAGAGTTTCCCCGTCTCTTCTTTCATCTTTCGGAACTTTATTTTCAGAAGCTGAATGACCTAAGGACTGAGCATGGGAAAGAAGTAAATACAGGGTGATTTCTAACAGTTTATATAGTCTCTTTGTCATCACTGAAATGCTCATCTAGAAAAACTTCAAATCATGAATGAAAAAGAATATGAGAAAAAAAGTGCAGTCTGCTTCTTTTATCCTGATCTTAAAGAAAAATTGAAGTTTGGGGATTAACTAGAGGTAATCAACCACTAACTGCAGATATATTTTTTTTTCTTACAACAGTAGTCCAGTTAAAACACCTGCCTGGTGTTGATGATATAAAAATGTGCTGCAAGATAGAATCTTTTTTGTAATCTGATGAATGTCCCTTTCGTACAGTGTATATTGAATTTATGTTGATGCAAAGCAGGGGCTCTTTGACTTTAAAGCACAAAGAGTTCTACTCTCTTTGCAATAGTCATAGCACTTCCAATCTTTAGGCAGAACGATTCAGACTACTTGAAGTTCTTTTTCAGCTGTTCTTTGAATTAAGTGAACAGCAATATTAATCCAGCACTTCCGAGACTGCTGGTGCAGCACTTTGTCAGCTTCCTCAGACATATTCACAGCAATCCCACTGATGAAGTTCTGGAATTGCTTTAGCAGCAGAGTGCAGTGCAACTGAAGATGTCTTGGAAAAGAGTCGTATTTTTTTCGTTTCTAAACAGTTAATTTCCAGATTGTGATTCCATTCCAGTGGAGTGGCCTTTCGGGATTGCTGATACGCAGTGGGGAATGGTAAAGGGGACAAACAAACATACTCAGCAACTGAAAATAAAGTGAAACCCTTCCCAAATAAATTCAACAAAACTAAGATGGAAAGATCTTACATTCAATTTCCAAAGCAGTATTTTTGGTGCAAACATAATTTTGTGCTTCAGAGTGTATGTCTCCATACAAACACTATGAAGCCAGACTTCAAATCTCTTACTCATGCAAAGAACACCTCAAAGACGTAATTCCAGAAACATTTAGGGCTCTACTTACATAAGTAAGAGCTACTTGAATAGGGTTTTGTTTAGTGCTAAGAAAAATTTTAAAACTTAAAGACTAGAATGTTAAGTTACAGTTTTGCTTTGTTAGTATTTTAATATTTGATTTCATGAAAAGCAAGCAAAATTAATATTAACTACAACATGTTAAAACGTCAGTTTCCATTGATGTTTTCAGTGCCAAGAAAAAGCAAAATCAGGCTTCTTGTTAATTATTTATTGTCTTTGTTCAGCCATGTGCTTGGCTCCGTGTAATAAGCAAACAAAAGGGCAGGTCTTTACCCTGCACAACTTGTAAGCTGAAAAGTACATGGAGAAAACCAAACAGCTGGGAAATCCCCAAAGAGAGGAAAATGTTGGGAAAGGGCTTGACAGAAACTTAATTCATACTGTAAAGTCTTGCTTATTTGGATTCTGTGGGAGACTCAAAAAGCAAGTTTTTGATGGATTTGACTTGGTTGGTTGTTCTGTGTACAGGAGCAGAACTATAAATTTAAAATAAGAGGATCTATGGGACGTTATTCTTGGGTGTCAGTTTTCAAGAATGAATAGTAAGTTTCTGATACATAGGTTCGCCTCAGTGAGTCGAACTCTGAAACCTGTACAGAAGTGTGTCCTTTCTAATGTATGTTCTTGATCCTATTTTATATTCTTTCATCTCGACCATTTCATGTTTCTCTGTTTCTAATCAGGTATCTAAGCGGCTGTACAGTATGGGCTGTTATGAGATCTCTCTGGGGGACACAATTGGTGTGGGGACTCCTGGAAGTATGAAAACAATGTTGGAAGCTGTTATGAAAGAAATTCCTCTGAGTGCGCTCGCTGTTCACTGTCATGACACATATGGCCAGGCGTTAGCCAATATTCTCACAGCCATACAGGTAACTCACGTTCTTATTTTATAGATATGATATTAGTAGTCTTAGTTTAATTCAAATGCACAATTTAAAAAAAGTTACAGCCTTAAAGACATTACTAGAAAAGGAAAGAGGCACTCACTAAACTTTCAGAAAGTATTGCTCACACACTGGACTGTCTATTACTGCTATTGCTTTTGCAAGAAAATTTTAATTCTTATCTACTTATTGCCTTCAATTCCATACAAAATCACGAAGAAACAGTGATGATTTTTATATTCCATTGATTTTGTATGAATGAGGGAGGTAAAATATAATTTTTTTCTGATGTCTGTCTCAGAGTCCACTTTTCTTTTGAACATCTGTATGTTCGTTGTTCACTAAACTAAGATTTCTGTTTTACAGAGGTGTATAATATAAAATAGAACAATGCATAATTACATCTTGATTTCAGATGGATACATCTAAATTATTGGTAACTGTGTACACAGAGTGGTCTAGATAAGTTGTTCACTGCTAATGTGCCTTCAGTATGCTTTTTTGTTTCTCAATTATACCTTCCAAATAAGATGAGCAACAACTTTATATCCTATTTAATCTTCTTTCAAATCTGTGGCTAAATAATCAGACATAGTTAATGTCCATAAGAGTTATTTTTACCTTTGTGTTTATATGTTTTTAAGAATAGGGCACAATACAAGAAACAGACTACAAGTTCTAATGTAGTTTTTGTAAAGATATAATCTTGAAAGAATCATAATGTATGCATGCATTCCTAAGGCAACCTATATTTGCTAAATATTACAGAATCAAAAGCTGTTTACAAATTATCGGCCTTTATTGTTCTATTTTATACGTTATGGCATCTGCTTCTTTGCAATCCAGGCAGCCATTTTTAAGGTCAGTTTTCTTTGTCCCAACTTGTTATTTTGGCAGAGCTTATATTATGTTGTTTAGAAATAACAGCAATGTGTTAACAGAGTTAATGATACAAGCAACAAGAAGGAACCAGGAAATGTTTCATTATGGGAATATCTGCAGGTATTTGATTAAATACTGAATGACAAAATCTGTTAAAAAAGGTTCTAACTTTTACTCATGGTATTCACTTTGACCCTTACACACTTTTAGTGTTGCAAATGTGTGTGTATGTACCATGGGATAAATAAATTGCTAATTTCACAGTTAGCTTCAGTTGCAGATGTAATAGCTAAAAGCATGAAAACCCCTGAGCATGGGAGGAGTTCGTCGTAAAAATACTTGAAGCATTGTTTTTCAAGTCCTTCCTTAAAATAATGGCTGTCATGGTGCCTACTAAACGCTGAATGATGGCTATGCTTTGTTAACCCCAATATTTGTTGTAAGTGATTCTTGTTTCAGGTTTAGCTCCTGCTCCTATCTTTTTATTTACTTCTTAAATCAACTGAGTAATAGTTAAAGGGGGAAAAAAGCTCTTGGTTACCTAACATGCAGTTCAGGCTAATTAACATGTAAATTCAAGAGAGCAATAGACCTGAAAAAAAATCCCTATGCAGCCTTCTCAGATTTCTGGGAAGCCAAGAGTGCCTGAGACCCACCAGAAGACTTCCCTATGTGCTCAGGTTCTGCTACAGTGCATGTTTGAAGGTGTGGTGTTTTTGGCTGAGCTGAACTTGTCGTAGATTTTGCCAAAAGTCCTTGATGAAGCAGGCATTACACAGTCTCTCTGACTGGCTTTGTGCAGGCAGCTCCTTGGCTTGCTCTAAAGGTAGGTCCCCAGGCTCTTGGATCCTCAAACAGGGCCCGCAGGTCACAACAACCTCTCCTGTGTCTGGTCAAAGAAACCAGGCAGCTAGCAGTGAATTATAGCTAAGCAATGCTCTTTCTAAAACAGGACAACTTTTACTGGTTAGCCAGACAGCAAAGTGCCAAAGCCAGCGGATCAGAGTGCCCAGGTCACTTGTAGCCCCCGCTGTCAGGCTTGTCTGTGCTTTCCTCTCTGCCAAAGATACACGAATGGCAAAGTACTGGAGTCAGACCCCTTGTCTTCAACTCAGACGTTCATTTCAAAGACCAGACTCTCCACAGACACAATTGCTTACCTTTCCTCCTTTATGGGGCTGTGCGACCAACACGGTATTTCATCAGGAGTGAAATGTCTTTGAGGGGTTATAGAAATAATGGGCTATGGTTATTGTTTAAAAACAATTTTAAAATAACATTCGGCAGGCAAATTACGCTCTTCCTAAGACATTGCAGACTACAGCCTCAGACTGAGTACTATTGTATTCTATATTGTATTTCCTAAGAATTAATGAATGACAGCTGGAAAGCCACAAATCACTCTGCACTAATTCAGGCATTGCTTCGATGGGAGATCTCCTAGGAGTGGAAAGAGGTGCTGGTGATTCAGTAAGTGATTTTTATACAGATCACATTGTTCCACGCAGGGTTATACTACCCAGAATATTTTCTTTTGTTTGGGGCTGATCCAAAGTCATCTAGAACTGACAGGCCGTATCTGTATAAGAAATTAGCAGGGAAGTAGTCTTGTAATTTTAGTATTTGGTTTTATGTGTGTTGTTTTAGCAAAAGGATAGGTAGTGAAAGATGGGAGAGAGATTAGCCAACTTTTAAAGGATAAGTAATTTTTCAAGTTGTTGAAGTGAATAATATAGGTAGAAAGCATTGCCTAGAGAAAGGAAATTCACTCTCTTTTATGAAGAGAAGCTGTGTAAAAATGTGAGGAACATGAAATTAAGTTTCAGAACAAAATAGTAAACATTTAAAGTAGAAACATGACTGGCTCTTGGTTAAATGGTTTAATATAAAAATATCAGAGTATACAATTTACCAAAGAGACAAATTCAGAAGGGAAGTGATGTGGCGATCTAGTTAGAGGTTGTGGTATTTTGAGTAAAATTACATATGTGGGTTAGCTAATGTGACAAACTCAAAATGTAGCTAAAAGAAGTAGTAAAACATTTATAGGAAATGGTTACAGACCTCCAAGGAAGGCTAAAAAGATGGGTCAGGAAACTTCTGTCCTGGAGAGGCCCCAATAAGGTAGACCGCTGGTCCGGGGAGATTTGAGTTACCTTGACAATTGACTCCCTTAGTGCGTACAGAATGGGTAAGAGAGGGGAAGTTTTTTAATGGAAGTGATACAGAACTCTTTTCTTGCATAGCTTGTGTAGTTGCCAGAAGTAGCTTTGTCTGTTTTCATAGCATATATCCGAACATGAGAAAGAATATGCTAAGAGGCAAAGAGGAGTTTTGGCCAGCAGTGGGGCCTCAATGAATGAAACAATCACATGGTAATCTCATAGAACTTGATCAAATTCAAATCGCTATCATAATTTGTTAATGTAAACTGATCCCTGCCCTACTGGGGCACACACTGGTTGTGTTCTGCACCTACCGGGATCAAAACAAGCATAAAACTCTAATGACTTACAGGGAGCAAGGATTTTTACCACTTTGTGTAATCATTTCCACCTTACTGGAAACAATGAAATGAATGAGATTGATGATATGCCAAATGAAATTACTTTTTATTAGTGCTTTCTTTTTCCAGAAAACAGGAATTTTGAAATAAAATCCATACTTTAGTACCAGAAACACAATTTAGCAAGGTTCTAATTAAACTTTAAAGGTTCAGACTGCAAAATCCAAACTTGTGAATAGAAGTTTTCATTGCAAACATTATAATATATCACCTTACAGAGAGTTTAAAACATTTAATAGTATTTCATTAATGTCTTTAAGATCTTTGAATTTTAAAGATGAAATAAACTGTCTTTTGTTTTGATTTTTTAAATCCAAATAGAAATGACTGGCTGCTGATGGTCTTTCCTTCGTCACTTAAACTAAATAGATTGCAGCTCCTTTGGTGCAGGCTGGAGAGACTAATCAACTCGTGAATATTGTTGTGAATCCAGTTTACTTATGTTGTAAGAACTGGGTTCACAAAAAGGCACTCAGTGTTGATATGGCTAAGTTTTAAGTGCTAGAACCAGGAGAGGAATCTGAATGTAGATGCTGAAGTTCACAGTTTGTTAATTCAGAAGGATCATTGTGCTACAGGAATAGAGTTAACAGTGGCCAGCAGCCTGAAATGGCAGAGCCTAAGTTAAGCAGTTGAAAAAAGACTTGTGTTTAAAATTCCCTCCCCCATGATTCATGTGAGCTTACATGTGAAGCCTTAGGTGACACGAATTTTCCACCCAAAGCGAGCTCCTAGATGTAAATACCTAGCTTGTCCTTCTTTTTCAAATACAGCGTTGGCTGTTTGTGGGTGTTGATCTTGCCTCTAGTGACGGGCTGTCAAGACCCCTTTCAGCTGGTGGTTAAAGGCCATCTCTTTGTCCAAGAGCTGCTTGCTGCTAAGGAGCCTCGGTGGGGGCTCCCCATCCTTCACTTGGTGGTGGCTTCAAACCTGGAGCTGTTGTGCTTGGCCCCCGCCTAAGCAATTGCACTTGCTGCCAGTCTTGTACCTCCCTCATTCTCACCTGCTGGCTTGATTTACTGGCTTAGCCTCAGACCTGGCTGATCTGTGACTGATCCTGGTTGCTGTCTCCAGACCTGATCCTGACCTTGAATCGCTGGCTCAACTTCCTGGCTCTTTTTTGGCGAGGTTGCTGCTGCTCCCCGCCTAGCTGTGACTCTTGGCTCCTCTCTTGCCTTCCTCTATGGAACAGTCTGTCCTTGCTGCTGCCTGAGACAGTCGAGTCTTTAGAGGAGGGACTAGCAACCAATATCTTGAGCTTTAAGGATGGCTCTGAATGGCAGGTGGTGGAGTGGGTGCTGAGCTGGGAGATTGAGCAGCTGTGAGAGTTAGCAGGTCTCATGTGCTTTGATGTCGGAGTTCAGCTGGAGGCTTTGTCTTGCAGAGAGGCAAGATATTGCTACTCAGTTAAATCAAGAAAGTGTTTCATGGTGTCCAGGTGTACACAAAGCCCTAACAGTTCTGCACTGGGAACTCTGTTGGGTCAAAAAAAGAGTCCAGAAATCAGCCTGAATAATTGGTGTCTGTGTCTGACAGAACTTAAACGTCTCTTTTAGGTGCCAGGCTACTTTCACTGCCATTCTCCTCTGAAGTTTTCAGACCTGTATTTCTGTGACTAAATCACCTAAAAGAATATACCCACAATGATGCATTTCCAAGTAAATACAGAATCTGTAAGAATATTTCTGTAGTAGAAAACTCACTTAGCATTTGTATCCTGCAGTCAGTTCTTTCACCTTTGATTTATCCAGCTTATTTTAGTAGATGTCTGCAAGGATACAGGGCTCATGCTAGCTTATCCCGGTGAATGATGAGGAGGTACTGCTAGAAGCCATGCAAGTTAGAGTAGCTGAACAGAATAGAGAAGTGATAAAAAAGAATAATGGTAAACCAGCATGAAGGTATGGATAGCCATAGTGGGAGGCCGAATGGGAAGAAGGCAAATAGATGTATATATGCATCACATTTAAATTGTTCTAGGGTGTCCATTGGTGATTTGTTACCTTTTTACTGAGTTACACATACAAACATATATACAGTCACAGTTTAATCTCTTGATTTAAAAAGAAGCAACAGGATAATTAGTTTCAGGTACAATTTTATGAAACTTTATGTTGTAAAAACTCATAAGCATTTTTCCTTTGGTTTAGTTTTCATGAGCTTTATGTCCTGATTTCTTCTTTGGAGTTCATTTCTGAAGAGACACAAAGTTAAGCCCAGCAGATTTCTCCTGGATTTATGTTGAAATTCCCCCTTCTTCATAATTTTAATGCAAAACCATAGTTGGGCTGTGATCTTCTGGATGATTGCTTGGACAGGGCCACAAAATTAAGAGAGCTTTTAGAACTAGATGAGCTTTGTTCCAAAATGCTCTATTAGAAGAGAGCAACGAGGACATGATACAAGTAGAAATTAAACAGTAAAGCTAAAAACTCTTGGTTCCCTGATTTTCTATGAAACAACAATCAAAAAACCCACAGCATGCTGGGTAACAAAACAAAGACTTTGAGAGGGAACAAAAAAAGCAGGATTAACTCAAAAGCATAATTAATTCAGGTATGCACATTTATTTATGTCCTGACATAAATGGTCACCATTTTGGAGGATCAAAATGTAGCACTGCTTTTTATCTGCCTACAGTCTAGGTTTAACCAACATCTGAATTCCTTCACTTTCTCCCTGTAAAATGGAGAACAAAGTGTATCCACAGGCCATGAATAAAGATTTAAATTCTTCTGTCCGGCCCCCACCTTTATCTACCATTGACTCCTGTGCATTATTTTCATCATTGGTATTTCAACAACAACTTCTTAATGACCATTGGTAGGATCATAAATTTGCTTATACATCTACATCTCTCAACTCCTGTCTATATCATTAACAACCTAAAATTGAACATTCAAGATGGTATCAAGAAAGAAAAAAATAAAGATGCCGTATCATTCTTTATTTATAAGAAATGCTCTCTTTTTACTTCCCCACAAAGCACAATCATTCAGAGCTATAGAGCAGTAGAATAAATTGACATTTCTTTTATAAGGTAGAGAAGATAGATAAACAGCCATGAAAATCTGTGAAGCCTTGCCATGTACGTATTGTGCTAGGCTTGAGCTAGGAATTTCCTATGTAATAGTAAATATGAACTTTCTAGTTGAGGAATGTAGTCTGGCTATATTTTTCTGTTGCTACACCAATCAAAAAATACTGGGTTTGGGGAGTTACATAGTAATTGAGGAAATGAACTTGTATGTAGTGGTCTGCCAAAGTTCTTGCTTGAATAATACATTTAATACCACTAGAATTTTGTTTTATTATCAGCAGTGTGTTGGGGTGCCCACTGCCTGGCAATGAAACTATTTACGTCTAAACTAATTTTTAACAGAGCAAAAATAGTCATGATAGTTTAGTTAAAAATTCGACACTGTACTACACACAGTTTTTTTAAAGCCAATAGGAAAGTATTGTATAAAATTAATGAGGTACAGGAGGCAGGAATCATAATATCTCGACTTGTCTTTTCTTGATTTGACATGTCACTGTGCACACCACTTTTCTTCGATTTTTTTATGTGTAAAACAGGAATAAGGCTCATCTCTTACTTTGTGAAATGCTAAAAAAAATCTACAGAGGAGGAGCATCAGACAAGTACAAATTATTTTCATGAAGTCTAGATTTCAAATTTATTTTTGAAATTGAAGTTTAGAAACTGAATAGATTTTAAGTTTGGTGTAGAATGTAATTTTTGAGATTAAGAAAGCTAAGGTATATGACTGAGCAAGTGATCAAAATACAAACATGCCCAATCAAATTATCTGAGTTCTGTAACACTCCATTTCCTTTCCCCTGCACAGCCTGGCACTCTGAAGAATTTATGTAGCACAAGGTGAGGGCAGGAAAGACTTGCGTATGAAGCATGCACATATTTTGGGATCTTGAAAAACTGTTAATATTTTTGCATTCCTGTTTTGAGAGACGCTTAGAAATGGAGAGGTTTCAGCAGACCTCGCAAGTTTACTTTCCTTTCCTGTTTACAAAGATACGCTAGGAAACTGCAGAAGATTTAACAGAGATCTCCAGAAACTAATTTCAAGGTTCAGATAGGGAAACATTAGAAAACACAGCTTGACTGAGAAGAGCTGTACAGGATTCAGGAAGGGCTGGTCATGCTTCAGTATTTCGCTGGAATTCTTTGAGGTAGTCACTGCCAAAGAAGACAAAGGATATACAGTGGCCATCATATGCTTTGATTTTTCAGAAAACAATTTACAGTGTTCTGCACTGAAAGTTAATATTAAGGCGTGGAGGTGTGTAATAAGTGGAAAGTTGGCTAAATGGCAGGAAACAAATGGAGTTATGAAACGGAATTTCTTCAAGCTGGAAAGCACCCATCAGCAGGGTTGTGGAAGTATTGGCCTGTGCGTCCCAGGTTTTCCTGCTTAAATGAGTGATTCACGATACCATAATGCTCATGGTGACGGCAATTTTTCTAACTTGTAGAAATTAAACTTTTCAAATTTTAGATTTCCATGGTAAGAAACACGATAACTAGCATAATTTGTAAATGTAAATCTATGTAATACTCTAAAACATGCAAAAGAAAAATGTTGGGATCAAACGTAAGAGCATAAGAATACACATAATTTTAGGTAAAGCAAGAGCTTATTTATTACAACATACCTGTCCTTCTAAGGAAGGCTTTCCTAGTGCTTTCTACTTTTGGATTTCTATAGGAACTAATTTATCCTAGGCGCTTCCCAGGTATTTTCTGGGTTTGAAAGCATAAACGATACCTTTGAATTATGTGTCAGCAAACTGAAAGAGCTGTTAGCAATAACACAAAATTCTTTAGAAAACATCAGTTCGTGCACTTTATTCCTGTTTGCTTTTATTCCCTTTTCCTCATAGAAACAACATAGCACTTAGGTAAAGCTAGCAATTAAAAATCTCAGACGGTTGAGGTGAAAGAATATGTGATATTTGGAAAGAAAAGAGTGAGTAAATTGTTTAAGATTGAAAGCTGACAGGACAGAGGTGATTAACTCTGTGTATTTGAAAGCAGATAAGTTAGCGAAAAAATGGCAGGTGAATTGTGAAAAGGTACCAGACTGCAAGGTTTCTGTGAAGAAAACTTAAAAAGAGGGTGTGTGCTTTAGGGAAGTAGAAAAACGCTTGCGTTTTGTCAAATAATATTGCTACTATGAGCAGTCAGCTAGTTACTTTTGTAAGTGAAAAAACATACTGCACAAATGAATAAATCAGACCTACATATGGGAAGAAAATGAAAACATAGGCATTCATACTGAAAATGTGAGATGTTTTCCAGTATTTTCTCTGTTCTTTTTTTTTTTTTTTGCCTTTTTATAGGTACTGGTTTTACATTGTTGCCTGTAATTTCAGCAAAATAAGAAAGTAAGCAAATGAACAGGCAGTACCACTTCTGCTCTTTTCTCAGTTCAGTACAAAAGAAGTAGCAACCCTGTTTTTATTGCTCTCTGCTCCTTTTTGCAGGATGTGCATGGTATGCAATTTCTGAGGAGCTTAAAGTTTTTGATCTTTCTCCCTATGCTTCAGAAAAACTTGATAGCCTGATAGTTCACAAATAAATTCCTCATTGCTGTTACGGCAACTGTTACACTATTAATTAAAAAAAAAAAAAAGGTTAAACAGTAGACTTTGTTTAAAGATTTTTATTTTTTGAACTTTTTAGGATAGCAAAGGGAACATATGTGTTATTCTATACTGAAATAGCAGACAGAGTTCCTGAGGCAAAGATGTATTTACATGCATATACCAATAGGTAGCCTGTATGGTTTTGTGTTTTCTTAGTTTAGATTAAACTTAGTATATTTTAAATGATTAACAGACAATAAAAATCTCCGTAGTTCTAGCTGCCTGCAATATGATGACTGAATTTCAGAAGCTTTCAACCCTAGTTACTGAACCAACAAACCTCAAGTCTAAGCCTGTTTCAGGATACTAATCAGACCAAGAGATCCTTCATCACTTATAGATTGTTCTCATCTCCAAATTCCCTTACTAGCGCTGACTGGGAGCAGTACACACAACTTCCCTTTAGCTTACAATCAAACCTCAACTGTCTTTTAAACCATCTTTAAACCTTGAATTTCTCATGCAAATCTACACATCTCTCTCTATATCTCTGCAAATTCATATAGATCCATCACCCTAGGTCTAAATGGAATATGAATGGAGAAATCACCACAGCAACTAGAGAAATAAAATCCATAGGGGTTTTAGTTTTCTATCTTAAAGCCAAAGATAATTTCAGTACTAATAGCATTGAAGCTGTGGATTTATAGAAAGAATGAAATTGGGCCAAATATTCTATACTGTTTTTTTTTTTCTGTGCTTACGTACTTCTACTTTTTTCTTGGAATGCTGTTTTATTACAGCTTTCCTAATCACATCTTAAATGCTTTCATTTCTGAGTTTCCTGTCCTGTAAGTGGTGTTCATTTGCACATTTCATTCTTCAGTGTCACTGGTACATTCCAATTTCAGATTCATTGATCATTTTCTGATTCATTAAATCTAGAACCATTTGGGCCATACTGATTTGGTTGACCAGTACCTAAAAGGCATTCTAGTACTGCTTTCATTACTGTGCATCTTTCTCTTCTTGTGAATGCACTTCTCCCCATGCAAAAATAAACACATTCAGAGAATTTACTTTAAATGATTCCTTGGTCTTCATTGGATTCTGTTCTGCTGCATCCTTCTTTAGCTGTCATATCTGGAACTCTAGTTTGTGAAAGGGAAAGGAATTAGTATTAACAGAATACCAGAAGACAATTCTGTCGTATTTCACCTTTTTCCAGCTAATAAGAGGCTTGCAAAGTTGTGCTTGCAAACAAGGCTCTCAGAAAATAACATAGAATATAATTTAGATACAATCCTAGCAGATTATAGGTGCATTTGAGGATAATACTCCATAGAGACTGTTAGTGTCTACCTCCCCTCTCCTTTGTTCTCCTTTGCAATGCCTTTTTGCCATTCTTTGCAATGCCTTTTTGCCATTTTTTGCCTCTGTCAGTGCTTAAGCAGAGTAAATATCCTGCTGGCAACTCACTGGCAAGGAGGGAGAATGATGTGGATAGATACTGTGCTCCTACATTCACCTAGTCCTAATATTTACCGTGGCACTTATGTTAATTTTTTCCTCTCTCACTATTTTCCTAGTCATTGTTTGATAGTTTTAAGTCCACATGGCCAGAGCAATAGTCTTTTTACAGACCTTCTTTTATCATCCCAACTTTGTCTTGTTTAACTTGACTATTTAAATGGCTAAGAGTCAGCATCATCCAGTTCTGAAGTGGACTGGGCAGTAATCCAGCTCTTTCTGTTAGAGACAGACATTCATTTTTTTTGACTAGAAACAAATTACTTCCAAATGCTGGAAATGTAAGAAGACTTTTCAAAAAAGGTTTTCAGGTGTTTATAGAACAAATTAGTATAAAATAGTTTTCAAAATGCTAAGCCCAATTTAAAAGAAATATTTAGTACTTTTAGGAGTTGTGAAAATATAGCACTAGAAAGCTGAAGTCACTGATCTGTAGCATGAACAAAAATGGTGAGGGCACACTGGTGTCAAATTCCCCGTGCATATTTTTATTGTGCCTCAACTGGATTGCATGCATAAAAAGGTCGTATTTTGGTGTTTTGTTTTTTTTAACATGAGACCACGTGGCTGGCTGTAGGTTTGATGAGATGACTGCCTGTAGCATAGCAATCAGAAATTGAACTTATAACTGTTATTTTACAACAGTTTTTGATTCAATTCCTGAAAATCAGTGTTTAGGTTATCAAGATGACTGGAAAATTAAGAGTTTTCATTAGTCTGAAGGTTGATTTTGTGCCTCATGCAGCATTACATAGGCACTCTCTCATTCATAGAAAGACAAGCTCTCCAGAGCTTTTGGTTTTATGGTGTCTTGCTTGTCTCTCACACACCTTCCAACTTTCACAACAAATGAAATGGGATTTCCACAGATAAGTATCCTACACAACTGGCTCATCTCAGAACTGCTCCATCCTTGCAGGGCCATCCCATTCTCCCTTCTCAGCACCCTTCCTACAGGGTGCGTTTCTTCATTGATTTCTATCTCATCAGCTGTCACATGAATTTTAGATAGGAGACTGCAGGTCTGAATTGACTTTGCACTCCTACAGCTGCTATATCACTCCTTTAAAGGGTTCCCAGTCTCAGCACCTCCTGGCCTCTCTGACACTAAGGCCAATTGATAAGAAAAGCTTGTATCCATAAAATCAAATTCTTACCCTCCAAAACAATGTCAGCACTTCCAGACTGCCGCCTATGAATGGTCCCTAAATGGTGCTCATTCCCAGACCGTGACAGAAACTGTTGGGTGGAGCATACAAAACTGTGCCAGGGACTGTGGGCAAGAGTCACACACAGTGGGCAACCGAGTTCCAGTCCCAACACCATCTGGTTTATTGGTCACATGTATATTTATAGCCACAAAAGAGCACAAGTTCCTGTGTATTAACAGCACAAAAGAGAGATTTTTGCTGTCATTCCTAGTGGCCATTCAAGGATGTCTCCAGAGCCGAGATTTCAGAGGTTCTGGTCAGCTCTGAGTGTGCTGCTGGTGTCCATGGGGATTTCACTGCGGAGCTGTTTCAGGTCTTCCTTAGACATCTGTACACTGCATCCATCTCTGTTGCTAAGGTGGGACTCCCCACATTACACGTCTTTGATTCAAGGCATGGGGGCATGAGAACTTGAGGAATCCTCACTGTTTACTATCATGACACATTTAGGTGTGCCTGTAAGTTGTTCTGCAAAGCTGAACTGTTTTGGCTGTTTTTCTGGAACAGTGTAGTTCAGGGCAGATATCCATCCCAAAGGTTATCAGCTTGATTAATAAAAGATTGGCAAAGCTCTAAGCAGTTTATCATAGGATCTGAATATGGAAAGTGTTTGCTAGAGTTTGTAACTGACATGGCTAACATGCCAGTTTAAATTAAATTTCTAGTTTAAACACACCACAAAAATCAGTGCCTATACGTAAAAACAGTCAACTAAAACACATTCTACATTAATACCAGGTTTATGTTTATTAGACCACCTATTCATTCCTGTGATTAAGATGTACTTATGATAATGATTCTAGGATACATGGTTTTACATACTTTCTAATCTAGAACTTACGAGTATGCCAGTAGCTCTGTATCTAGCTTTGTGTTTTCAGCTAGTCTTCTTGGTTGACTGCAGTGCACTCTTATTCATTTCTCTTTCCCTTTATTTTGTGCTTACCAGATGCACACTAAAAAGATATGTCGTGCAGTGACAGAAACAACGTACAATATTTCAACATAATTCTAAAAACAATTGTGAAAGAAAAATTTCAAAAGTTTGGTGAGCATACAATTATTTTAAGTACCTTTAAAAACAGATTTTTATTCTGGATTTAATTCCTCATTCGGTTTTCATGGTATTTGGAAAATAAACTATTACATAAGAGTTGCTTGACTTGTTTTTAGAAATTCTCCCTATAATCATATTGCACTTTAATGAGGCTGTGACTCTTTATACATCAGCTAGAAGAAGATAGAATCATAGAATCATAGGGTTGGAAGGGACCTCTGGAGGTCATCTAGTCCAACCCCCTGCCAGAGCAGGGTCACCTAGAGCAGGTTGCACAGGAATGTGTCCAGGCGGGTTTTGAATGTCCCCAGAGTTGGAGACTCCACCACCTCTCTGGGCAGCCTGTTCCAGTGCTCTGCCACCCTCAAAGTAAAGAAGTTCCTCCTCATGTTTAGGTGGAACTTCCTATGCTTAAGTTTGTGCCCATTACCTCTTGTCCTGTCCCTGGGCACCACTGAAAAGAGCCTGGCCCCATCCTCCTGACACCCATCCTTTAAGTATTTATAAGTGTTGATGAGATCCCCCCTCAGCCGTCTTTTTTCCAGACTAAAAAGACCCAAATCCCTCAGACTTTCTTCATAAGAGAGGTGTTCGAGTCCCCTAATCATCTTGGTAGCTCTCTGCTGCACCCTCTCCAGCAGTTCCCTGTCCCTCTTGAACTGGGGAGCCCAGAACTAGGCTTTTAGACATGTCTATTTTTCTACTTGATGGAAAAGACTCCCCTTTCCTTTTTACTCCGAAGTAGTTTTTTTTTAAAGTTTAACGGCAAATGTGAAATAAGTACAGAATCACGACAGTGCTTCCCACTTGGAAATGATTGTTTCTTCTCATTACCTTTTGTTATTTGTGAGTGTGTCTATTCTAGGTCCTGCCTGAAAAAGAGGGTGTTCCATGGAACCTGACTTTCAGACCCAAGCAAGGGTCAGAAGAGTTTGCCATGGCAGGAAAAGTCCTGGGAAATCACAAATCTCAGTGTCTCCAGTAGGGAAGCACAGTGTTTACAGGATGATGCTCCCTTCCTTTTTGGGCAGCTATGCAGACAGCTGTGTTGAGGGGGTGGAACTAAACTTCTGGCCATTCTTGCATATTTATGGCTCCTCAGAACCAATTTTGTTATCATCCAGCAAACAATGAAGGGGGGAGAGTTACTTCCTGTTGTTGAGATACATCAGGTGGCTTTAAACAAACTCTCTGGGTGTTTTCTAAGGTAAAGTAAACTGCAGAAAATCTGGAGGTACTATGAGCAGAAAGACTGAAGTTCCTGAACTCACTCTAAATGAGTGTGTTGGGTGGATCTTTGTAGCTGCATGAGAACAAGTAACTGTTCACGTTAAGTGGAATAAGTTGAAGATGAGTCTTCAGTTAAGACAGAAACCAAAGCTGATGCAGTACTTAAAGTATGACAATCATCTTTTCTTTCTGTGCTGTGCAGAAGCAACACTGAACCAGTCTCCTGAGTCAATTCATTTGACATTTATCTTTTTTTGTTTTGAAATATTACAGTACAAATTAAAATAGCCAGGCTTTCAGAAATAAAAACTTTTTGATCGTTTTTAAAGATAAATGAATGATAGTTTTATACACTCCATAATTTTTGCCAGTTTGCATGTTTTCCTGTTTGTTTAATTTTTTTCTCCTTTGTTGCTTAGTGCAAGTGCTATATGGTGACAGATTGTCAGAGGCAAATGATGTGATTTGCTTAACAGAGTCCTTTCAAATGCATAAAGTAAACAATTACAGAAGGAAAGATTTTTCTCTGATCTACGTTCACAACAGTAATATTTTGCTTGCACTGAGTTGCAACAATAGGTAAGAGTTTTTAATTTGATGTAGTATCTTTTCCTCTAAAGAATAAACTGAGCAAACAGAATAAAAGTAGTTTTAGCAAGGCAATGTAATACGGCATCTATAGTAAAAGATAAGATGCTAAGCTGAATGCATTTTTAAACAAAAGAAGATTTTTGGCTTTACTGTTGGCAGATATATTGGATGAGGAATTTGCAACTGTCTTTTTTAAAAAAAGAACTTTGTTCAGAATAAGGGAAGAAATACTGCAAGACAGATTACATTTTGTGGCTCCCCACCTTAATGTTACCATTTAATTAGTCAATGTATTGGAAGGGAAGATTCTTTTGAAGGTATTGTAATGTGATAAGGTATTGTAATGTGATGAATATTATGAAATTGATCCAGTTATAATGGAATAGTAGAAGCTGAGAAACTGTCACACTTTTTTTTAGTTTCCTGCATTCTGATGAAAATCACGGTGAAAACTTTATTTGAAATAGAGATTCACACTGCCTGTGGTGTCCAAAAAGAAGCCCTATTTGATTGCATCTTCTTCAGTCACATTACTGTAGTTATTAACTGTTTAATCCCATCCTGGAATTCTACTCAGGACATTATATTTTAGCACAAAATGGAAAGTTCTGCTTCCTTGAAATTATATAGACGAATGACTAAAACATATATTCCAGAGCTCTTAAAGGGACGTTGCTCCTTAGTTCTGAATCTTTGCAGTAGATGCTGTATTTTCCAGCAAGACCCTAGTGGTCCCATTTGTTAAATACATTTGTCTGAGTCTGAGTCTTGAATCAAATTAAGCATGTGCATAGCTGTTTGCAAGTTCAGGGGCTACTGAGTGAGAAAGAATTTTAAGGAAAAAAGTACTGATAGAAATAACATAGCTTTTTTTTGTTACAAAAGATGTAAAAGGGAATAATCAAATTGAAAGAAAACAGAAATATCTAATACTTTATTATACCGTAATGTCTAGCGCAATATTGCCATAACTTTTGCCTAACTAATTGGGAATCTAGTCTTTAGTTTCTCTACAGAACGAGGTGTGCAAGAATGAATACATTTGGTTTTGTTGTTGGGTTTTGTTTTATGGTTTTTGATGTTGTATTTTTTTCCCTTGCAATGATTTTCGGTAAACAGATACCAGTGAAGAAAAAAAGAAGCAGTATAACTACTGTAAATATTTTATAAAATGTCCAACTGAAGCCCCTCAACCTCTGGTAATTAGAGGCCATACTGTGGAGATTGACAGGGTAAATTACCAGTTAATGTTTACACAACAAAACATATGCCCAGTACAATATCCTACAC
Source organism: Rissa tridactyla (assembly GCF_028500815.1). Lineage (NCBI taxonomy): Eukaryota > Metazoa > Chordata > Aves > Charadriiformes > Laridae > Rissa > Rissa tridactyla. The sequence continues at coordinate 100,300,059 of NC_071468.1, forward strand.
TGATGTTACTGAAACCAGAGTCCGGAAATGTACAGTGGAAACAAGACGTGGTACTTTTCTTGGGCCAACACAAACAGCAATTACAGCACAGTGTGAGAGAAGTCATAAGAAATACTACTGCGTATCAGTAGTTCAACAAAGTCAGCACTTTTGTGTAATTGCAGGGGAAAAGGGCTGAAAAACATTACAGATCTCAGCAAGAAATGGCCCTTTATACTTTTAAACTGATCCTTGATAAAACAATGCCGGGGTCATGAGAAGGCTACTCTGCCAATTTTGCTTCACTGTGGGATCCATTGACATCTGGCTGAGCTGCGGAAGCTGGAAAACTTCTTTAATATTCTCTTGACAGTAAAATGGACATGTGGAAAACATTCTAATCTGTTAATCTTTGGTGCTCCTGAAGAAAAAGGACATTTGGCTTTATACTTTGTGATGATAAATATTAAGTCTCCAGATCTAGCTGTAAATAAGTTGAAAGCATTTGAATGGAGAATGCAGTTCCTATTTTCCAAATATGTGAGAAGATGGATATGCACCTGTGTAATCCAGATGACGTAATAAATGCCAGGAGGTTTTTTTCTAAGGGTAGTTTACCATACGTCTTGGCAATCAGCTTTTCTTTATGCTGAGTATGTTTTGTCAATGAATATTGCGGAGCAGAGTCTCTGAACTTCCTTACATCCTACGTACTAAAATAGAATAAAGTATTGTTTCACTCGGGGGATTATGAAAATAGAATTGAAAGAGATTCAAAATAGTAGTTATGGCTGAATAAAAAGTGCAGGTTTTATTTAACAGCATTAACTGTACAAATTATTTTTGGCCTAGACTTTAAATCTAATATGGAGTGATAGTGAATGATGGAGATATACATCTATTCACGTTAAGATGCACAGTTCATTTCTGTTGTGAACTATATCTCCAGAAATGAGAAGAGGAATCTCTCACATTAGAAAATAACTGCTATGAGCATATACTATTGAAGCATATATTGTGTATATTAATATAAAATGCAAAAGGTACCGTGGATTATGGAAAAACTAAACTAGAATTCACAATTCTGCACATCCTTGCAGTACATTCTAAATTGTTCTGAACAACTGAAACAATGCATAAAGATATCACTTTTATACACTTGATGAAAGTTGAAGTGATTTCCCCATTCTAAGTAGCAAATTACATCATTATAACACATGTACCCTGTTGAAAATGTGTGACTTCCTGTAGAAAACTTCAAGTATCTTCTTTTGCAAAATAAGAAACTCCGTAAATTAACACAGCTGTTGTTCTCCCCACCTCGTCCCCCCCAGAAGATGAAAACCATAAGAACAGTTAAAAAGACACAGACATGCTTTTGTTCTCTGATACAGTTAGGTCCTTTTCTTTCTGCTTGCTTAATTAATCAATGCTGATATTTCATTGATTGCTATTGAGACCTGCAAGAGGAATCAAATCTATGAACTCCACCTGCAGGTTAGAGCTAATAATAATAGATACAGAACCCACCACCATTCCGGTGTTTCCGAAGTAGACGAAAACTTAAGCTTCAGCAGGATCTTCCATTTAGATGTTGCCATGTGTTTGTGAAGCACAGCGCAGATTGGGTCTCAAAGAGAGAAAAGCCATAGGCAGGAGTTTTGTGGTTCACTGCCTGGGTGTCCCACATTCCCCAATAGTGGTATATTTATTTAGAAGGAAGGTGACGAAAAACCCGAGCCCTAGGTAGAGTAGTACCACTGCTTGACTACTGGATGTATTTGTGTTTGGCTGCTTGTGGGTTTTTTTTTTAGGTCCACTGCTGAATCTGCTGCATTTCTAAGTCAGCTGAATCTTTCTGTGGTGGTTATTGGGGGGGGATGATTTGACTACAGCTGAGCTTGATTCCTATTAAATAGGTGAGATGGGAAGGAAGATGTTATAATAGTTGAAACAGTAACGTGAGCAAGTTTCTGGAAAGCATAGGTACTGACATCAGAGGAAAAGCCTTGGAAGCATGAGACAGGAGTAGTCATGTACTTAAATTGTAATGTGCAACAGATCATTTAATATGCCATTACTGCCATCGTGTTTGTGATAGTAGCCAAAACCTTGTGGTATGCGGCAAGACAAGGGAGACTTGGACTGAAGGGTATTTAGCAACTGCTCCCTCTCTTTATGTATCATCACATCCAGGAGAAACAAGTGTAGGTCTAGTTGACAACGTGTGAGTGGGAACAATACTAAAAGTCACTACTATCTCAAAAGGTCTTTTAACTCTAAATGTGGAAGCTCGTTATGCAGCTGAGATGGGAAGCACTGGGTGAAGCTGAAGTAGTCAAAGAAGAAAATGTTCTTGCACTAGAGCTAACAGGCATCAATCTTAGTGTCCAATAACTTAACCTGGGGTCTCACCTTTAGTCTGCCTTAGCGTTTCTTGGAGAAAGCTACTCAGAGGAAGACAGAGAAGAGGCTGACCTTAGCATATATTTTCAGACACCTGAAGAACCCATTAGAATTCCTAAGGTCATCTTGGGGTCCCTCCACCCATGTTGGTCCATTGAGCTTCCATAGCTTCCATACCAAGGAGCCGGTGGTGGTTTTTAGACTGCGAAGACCACACATGTTGTATGGGTGATCAGCCCCAGACAGGAGCTGATACTTCTGTAGGACTCCACAGCACATCTGGAGATGAGCCCTGGGGACGCGCGGGAGGTCCCCATTTCTGCTGAGTGGCAGGTGGGTGTGATTTCAGAGATAATACAGGGAATGAAAGTCAAAACAAAGTGGTTTTTGTGGGTGGGTGATGTTCCTGGCTCTAGGGGAGTCAGGTGCTGCTGTGTGAGGGCTCTGGCTGAATTGAAGTCAGATGGGATTTTAAATGCTGTTACTATTTCGTTCCTTTAGATACCCTGATGCTGACATACCATAATACTACCGTGGAAAGAAAATAGTTCTGCTCTGCTTTCCCAGCTTTCTTATAAATGCCATCATTGCTACAAATTTATTTTATAAAAATAGAAGTTTTCTGCCACCCACCTATCTTATTTGCTCACATTGGTACAAGCTAGTGTCCTCTGCCACTTGGTGCATCATGCTGAAAGTGTTCTGTTTATACAAAGTGAGGGAAATTACACCTCCAGGAACAGTTTTGGCCACCCAGCTTGAGCTGAGGAAATTGGTCTTCCTGTAACTAGAAGGGCTGGGAGCTGGCAGAAACTAACCAGGACTGAACAACAAGATCAAAAGAATTTGTAGTTTCTTTCTAAGGTAGAGATACCAATAAAAGGGATAGCTAAAATCGATGAACTAGGTTATGTGTTTCCTGAATGTAGAAAAAAGTAGCTTTTTCAGATACTGTGATGCTTGTGTCAGATGTGACATTTTCATTGGCCGGTTCATATGTTCCACATTTGCCATATGCATTTTAAATACTAGATCAGTGCCTTTCCCTGATTCTGCATAGTAGCACCCTGTCCTTTTTCAATATTGCAACTCACAGTGAAGTGCGCTGTCTGCAGCCTGCATCTCAAACATTGATTTTTACCTGTGGTTTCATCCTTCATTCAACTCATTCTCAGCTGATGTCCCATAATTCAGCCATTATGATAGTTCAGACATTTTATTTTAGTAGGTATGTCCCTACCCAGTTTATCCTCTGTGAGCCATCCCTTGCAAAGTGAGTGGATTTTCTTTCTTCATCGAACCTTCACTGTCAGCAGTTCCAAACATGCTTTCCCCAATCCCAGCAAAATTTTCCTTTCCCAGAGCAACCCTCTAACTTTACCAACAAGTTAAGTAATTTTTTTGTCTTCCCTGCCCATTCAAAGTCCTCAGTTTATTTTCAGGTTTATTTTTAGTCATTTATGCTGGCATGTAGCACGTGAGAAAAACCTGGTTGTCACCTGGCTTGCATGTATGGCACAGACAACCTGGTGCGTTTTTTGCATCTCTCGACCTGATGATTCTCTCCCCAGAGCTGCCCTTTGCCTTTCCTCTCTGGTTCCCCCTTTCCCTCCAGGTCCCAGGATTATTATCTGCTCTGCTCTACCTGTTTAACTCGTCTTCTGACTGTGTCCAGACTTAAATCTATAACATGAATATCCTGCATTTTTAGATCAGATTATTCCACAACACATAGCAAGCAGACAAACTGTTAAACCCCCACAGGTTTACTCCAGAGCAGCAACTTCTACTGAACAGCATCAGGGGCAACAACTACTTGCTTCAAATCAGCAACAGCTGAACTGGGAAATCTGGTAATGCCCTGGGTTGCTTGGGGAGGGAAGGAAGGGAGACTGGAAAAGTCACTCAGTGCTCTGATGGTCATCGCGTCTTTCTTGGGTTTCAGGACCTTGAAATGCGTCTCCTGCTCCCCCTGCAGGTTTTGTGTCCCTTAGCAAGGGAGCAGCTCAATTGTGTACAACCCCGAGGGAGCAAACCCTAAAGTCTTGTAAATAGAACAGTGCACATATCCAAAAAGGAGCAAAATAAACCTGCATAGGCAATACTAGTAGTGATTTGTGAACATCTGCTTCCCAATATTAATTTTTTTATGGCATAGGATTTTTATTAGGCCTTTTTAAGCATTTCAAAATCTCAAAAGCAGTCTCATGTTTAATGAGACTCCAGTGGATTTCCTCTAAATATCCACGAACATTCTCTGAAGAACTGGATCCGCAACACAGATCTCAGCTGCTCGAGCCCGCCGGTGAGAGGTTTTTTGTGCAGGTGATGCACTGTCAGCCAGAGACACAGATTTTCCAGTTGGTTTCAGAGAAATTGCTTCACAGTTCTTTGTTGGGTTTGAGGAAAAGAACACGGTCAGCTGCTGCTCTCTTGACCCTCGGGCATTTTAGCTACCAGGCTGAGCAGTTCCTGACACTGAGGTGGAGCTTTCCTAAGCTCGTAACTAAGTCCAGACCCTGTGTTCTCTTAAACTCAGTATTCCTCCTGTGCCAAATTTGAGAGTGCAAAGCTACGAGAATATCTCCAAGAAGCTCGTGTTAGAATTATTGGATATTAGCATAACAGAGCCTTTTTCTTCCCCAAAACTTGTTCTCGGAAGTGGCCAGCCCCATTTTTCACTAAAACTTTCCAAAACAATCCAGCCTGAAGCAGAGACGAGGCATGGAAAATATAAGCTCCAGCAGTTAAAGGCTGACAAAGTAATAAACAACTGAAAGTAGGGCCTTATGATGGAAAGTGTTAGGGAACTTTAACTCTAGATGTCATTGCCAGCTTTGCTTATAATAAATGTGTCAGTAGCAATATGAAAAGATGTGTGCAATAAGTTAAAGGAATGCTGTATTGACCTATTTTGTGCAGCACGTCTGCCCACAAATGGCTTGTATCTCAATATGTTTCGGGAGAGAAGGATTTTGTTTTCACTGAATGTATTAATTTTCTAACTAAATGAACTGGGAAATTATAGATTTTAATGTAACAGTGACACCCTGTGGTCAGTACTGATGGAGTTAACTCTGAAAAGTGGCGTTTTCTTTTGTGATACATTAATCTTTAGCAAGAGCGGAGAGAAAAGAAGCAGGAAGGAAATGCAGTTAACTTTCAGGGTTTTCCACAGAGAGATGTTGTCTCATTTTATTGCTTTACATGTAGAAATTTATGCTTCTAATTGCTCAAATGCTAGAATAATATTTATTTACATACGTTTGTTTTATTGAAATAAAGGGGTATGGCAAGCCTTGCTTTTAGACAACTTGATAATGTAACTTAGAGAAAGGTCTCTGCGGGCACAGCCACCTTTCAAAGTGTTGCTGGCAGTTATTTATATTTCTATGGTTATCTCTGTCTCTACAGGAGAAGGCGTTTTTCCTGATGGCATACCAAGTAGTGGTGGGTAGCAGACTGGTGCCAGAGAGATGCAGTAATATGACAGGCACCACACCACACCAAGAGTTCCAGCTAGCTACTGACAGGGCTGCAGGATTAAATAGTGTTAGTCTTGTTCTGTCTTTTGTGTGGACAACCTTTGACCTAACATCTGTAGGTCCTCCTCTTACTTCTTCCTCCCTTCCTTCTCCCTTTCTTGAAAAAATGCTGAACTAATACAGCAATTCTTTGTCACAGCTACGTGCACCTATCTTTAAGGCACTGTGGTACTGAACTTTTGTGAAGGTTCAGTACCACATGATGCTGTGGCCCCTAAACTTTGTGGGACAGCAAATCTTTTCCTGTTTAATGCATACCCAGGATCCCTGATAACTATGGTTTCAAAATCTCATAGTTTAAAAAAAACCCTAATTTATGAGAGACCTTGTTTCTAGCTTCTGATTTATACCTCATGAATCCCTGGAGTTACTGATGCTGACCTTGCCATTTTTAAGAAAGGGACAAAGTTAAACTTCTGTCAGATGGAGCCAGGTTTAAAGATCAGTACGGAAGGAGACTGTCCCAACAAGAAGTTTTGGGAAGGCAGTAAAGCAAACTGAGAAACATGAAGCATTTATTATTCACTGGCAATAATGGTTTCCTGTTAAAACTGGCTATTTGACAAAGGTGATGAATTTAATTCCTTGCTCTCTCATTGGGGAATTAGGAAGATAGCATGGGACAGGAGCAAAAAGTCTTTTGCCTTCTCTAGAGAGTTAGCTAAAGCTAGCCAAAGCTAAAGTTTGGAAGATGTTCAGGAACCACTGTCAGAAATTTAGCGATTATCAAAACTCTACAAGTGTCAAAAAAGATGGGAGCGCTTAAGTTGTCCTGGAAGCCAAGTCATTGTTCACCCACACAGACATCCCTACGTAAGCAGCTCTGTGAGTGCTCGTCTAAGACATATCCTACAAAATAGCTGCAGTGCAACTTCTCATGAATCTCAGCACAATTTAGTGCCTGTCAGAAAGTGACAACGAGACTGTGGGCTTTTTAAAGATCTCATATTGACAGTGGATGTTTTGCAAGCTCAAATTGCTGAAAGGCTTGAAACTCATTATCTCTTGTAAAAGCCTGACAAATATTGGACATGTGATGAAGGAAGAAGCTTTGTTTTACACATTATGTCAATTTTTAGCTTTTCTTTTTGAGCCCCTTCTGCTTCTAATGACTGCAAAAGCAAAACAGCTTCATAGCTGCTCAGACTTGCAGAGAAGTTATTTATTAGGTGCTATTTCAGACTCTGTACTTGGACAGGCTGGGCTGTAATATTAACCTCCAAATTAGTTAGTAGTGCTGCTGAAGGATGTTTTCCAACATCTGTTTTTAGCACTGTTAGAATGGAGCTTGGAGTATGGAGTATTTAAGGACTTTTTGAATGGGGCCACACTGGAGATGAACTGCAGTGATTCTGCACATGAATCAGAAAACACATTATATTTGCCCGTACCATATGCAAAAGCAGACAGATGCAGCTGTACCTGCTGCTGAAATAGCAGTATGTTGCAGTGGACATCTTATCAGAAGCGTTATTAAGAGACTTTAAAGGACAATATCTTAAAGGCAGAGAAACCCACTCATCACGTATTAAAAGCACTGATTTGAAGACATGTCAGATTTGGAGGTCAGTCAGAGCAGCTGTATTATATACACCATGTCAAGACCTTGTCTACAACTGGCTGAATGTTAAAACAGCGAATTCATCCTGATGCAGATACAATCATTTATACAGTACTTCTGGGAAGTAATGGCTTAAGTGTCCTGTACTAGGATGAAAGCCGCCACACTGAGGATGTTGCCAATGTAAAGCTGTGACTAGACTTTCTCCTTTTTCTGTTTAGCTAGAATAGTTGATGCTTTAAAAGACAGAGCAGTTATCATGGTCCATCATCTGGAGGTTGCTGCTCCCACTGCTTACCCAGCAGAAGACGTCATTTTTTATGCTCTTACATGTACGTTAGGCTAAAATGACTGAGCTCACTCCAGTTTCCAGTGGAGGTAGTTCAAATTAACTCAGAGGAGGCTGCCTGAGAATACTAGGATGTGCTTAGCCAAAGATTTGTATTTCATGTTACCTTTATATTGCTGTGTTAACCCATACACCTCCATGTATTCACAAACACTTTCAACAAAGAATAATAAGCAAAGTATACCCAGTGTTATTAGGCTTGCACTGCAAATGCAGAATTACAGTGGCATCACGTGTATTTGTACAAGCTTATTAAGAAATTAATATGTATGTATATCCAGTGCCTTTACCAGACACACCGTTTAATGCTGGCAGTATATTGTTTCTTTTTTTTTTTCTCACAGTGAGATCCCTGTGAAGGACCGGAGCAGGCTACTGATAGTAATATAGGTGACCTAATAATATAGTATCTTTTTTATAAGAAAGCTGGAGGGAAACTTTTTACCAGGGCATGTAGTGATAGGATGAGGGATAATGGCTTCAAACTGGAAGAGGGTAGATTTAGACTAGATATCAGGAAGAAATTCTTTACTGTGAGGGTGGTGAGACACTGGAACAGGTTGCCCAGAGAAGCTGTGGGTGCCCCATCCCTGGAAGTGTTCAAGGCCAGGCTGGATGGGGCTTTGAGCAGCCTGGGCTAGTGGGAGGTGTCCCTGCCCAGGGCAGGGGGGTTGGAACTAGATGATCTTTAAGGTCCCTTCCAACCCGAACCATTCTATGATTCTATGATTCTATATGCTACTAAAGCTGTTTCTGAGCCTGTTGATCTTTCTTGGGAGTTTAACAGCTTTGCTGTACCTCAACACATTATTTGCCTATAGCTTTTATCCCTGTGTAAAAGTTACTGAAAATAAGTACATCAAGAAGAATGCTCTAGCAGTTATGACATAACCTGACAGCTGGGGGAAACTCCATGAAGGACACTTTCTTCTACCTTTTCATTCCTGAAACTGTGATTTTTGATGGAAATCTCAAAATCAGCCTGAAACAGCAGGCACAGTAGTGTGATTCATGCTTGTATCATACCAGCACTTCTACATGTTAGTCTCCCTTGTCTCTTCCCCAGACCTTCACCGTACCCTGAGTCTTTCCATTAAGAGGCCTTAGGTGTGTTTCTACAGGGACAGCAAGCCCGACAGCTGACACTGTGAAGCTTGAAGCAATGACTTCCAGAGTAAATATATGAATCTTAGCAGCTAATGCAAAAAGAGACAGAATTTCCAGTTGAAAGCTATCATAAACGCATATCCTCTGTGTATTGGACACAGATGTGTTGTATAACACATTTTCTGACCGGTGGGTTATACAAACAAAGTGTGTGACAAGTGACTGAAATGTGAAACATGTACTTTAGTGATTCACTCCATAATTCACAGATTAGTGTACTTTAAAGTACAATATCCCTTCTTAGAAAGTCTCATTGTGTGAGCAATATTAAACAGTACTGTCTTGCCTGTCACAGTTATGCACCTTGGCTCATTTGAGGTCTTTATTACAGCCCTTGAGCAGCTACTTAGCTCAAGATAGTGTTCCCTGTCTGAGAATAGGACCTGGGACAAAGCTTCATTGGATTATTCTTTATTATTGCCCTCCAGAAATGTTGGAACTTCAAAGACTCTGTAAGGCCAATTATAAAGCTATGGAAAGCACTGTTAAAACTAGAAGCAAATACAACAAAACATTAGGGAAGTTTATTTCAGAACTAAAAAACCCCACTGTTGGGTATATTCGGAAAGGGGACCTGACAACTGCTACATGCAGGACATCATCTTTTGCCTACCTTGCCAGCTAGTTGTATGCATGGCGGTGAAGGAGAAGCTCAGGCTCAAGGAGGGCAACAGAAGTCTCTGTGCCATCAGGCCTCTAAGCTGATCTTACTGACTTGCAAACGTGAGTAACAGGCATGGTTTAACCTCTGAATCTCTCTGGACACAAAGTCGAAGTTGGAGTATTGAAAACTTATCTCTGAACAGGAACTCCTGTCCTGAATTTGAGCTGTGATTGCACCCTGATTCGGTCTGCCTGACTTCTAAACTTTTGGTGCATGTCTGCCTAAATTAGCCCTAGGGGGAGGAGAAACCTCTAGTGTTCTTAAGGTAGAGAGAAGCTGGTTTCTTTGAAGATCTGATGACCTCTCTGCCTAATATCATTGCCTGCCTCTGATTATCTCTAGAGCCTGAATGCCTCCAAAAGCATCTAATCTTCTTCAAGGGGAAGTCTGAAGAGCTGTCTCTAGCAAGGGAGACCCAGTGTCCTGGATCACATACCTAGCATGTTAAAACAGAAACCAATGCTTCCCAATTTCAGCTTTATTTTAAAATCTAATCACAGAAAGAAGAGGGTGCGAGAGCTCACTAAACAAGTCAGTGGAAATCACAGGCTCTATTCCTTTCCGTCCCTGGCCAATCTCCCAGGCTAGGCTTTATCCCATAGGAAATTTAATATTATCTGTTGGGCAGAGTTGGTAACTGGTTTACGATTCTTTATCATGAATATGCTGAGAGGGGATCAGGAGAGAGAAGGAGCTTGGATGCAGTAGGAAGAAAATAAAAATCAAAGAACTATGAATGTATGACAGCTGGTTGTTTTTTCAAGTCTTAGTTTAAATGAGAAAGCTTAACACTGTGCATCAAGTAGTCACTTAAAAAATATTCAAAGATTGTAACCTGTATCTATGGAGAGCTTCCATGCTATCCAAGCTATTAGTTATTCCAAGCATCTTAAAAACTAGGCTTTTGAACACTGCTCCAGGACTGTGCTAGGGTGTGAAATTTGCTATTTTGGGGGTTGTGTTTTCTTATGGACTGGTGAATACAATAGACAATGGGTCAGACTCACCAGGATAACGTTCTTTAATCTTTTATTTCCAGTTGATTTAAACTCATGAACTCTTTAACAGGTCTGTCAAATTTTAATTTTTCCTTACATTGTGGTGTTCAGTTTGCGTGAAAATACCTTGTAGTCTTCCTCTGAAACAAGAACAAAAAATTATTTACACGGTGGTTTCATGATGTCTAATAAAGAAGAAAGAAAAGGAAATGAAAAGAGAGAAAATGCTAGGAGGGAAGTTCCTTGTGGAAGAATAGCCATTAATATAAAACACATTTTAGAGAGTAGATGTCCCAAAATCTTCTGGCTGACGTGGAAATCAGATGCTAATAGTAAGACTTCCCAATTGCAAAGACTTAGACATATGCTTAAAATCACACATTTGAATAAATGCATTGATTGTGTTTGGTTGCATGTAAGCCTTTGCAGGAATAGATGCAGGGTACTTAAAAACAACATGTAGAGGGATAAAGAGAGAAAAGACATAAAACTCTGACTCTAAAACAGCAATCATCTTATATGCCAAAATCACGTGTAATGGACTGTTAGTTCTCTGTTCCACATCCTGTGTTTGAAGAGTCTTACCTTATAAAGATGTCAGGACTGACACCGTTATAAGGAATTTTGTCCAAGAACCACATCCACTTGTGGAGAAATGTGTATTTTATCCATGGTCACTAATATGTATAGCCTGCTATGTATGAATAATTAATTATAAACGATACTCTGTGCTGATGTTGGATTTTTGTGTTGCTATCTTCCAGATGGGAGTTGCTGTAGTAGATTCATCGGTTGCAGGACTGGGTGGTTGTCCCTATGCAAAAGGTGCTACTGGAAATGTAGCCACAGAGGACGTCATATACATGCTTAATGGTCTGGGAATCAATACAGTAAGATGTTTTTACTTTCTACTTACGGCTTCAAGGAAAACGAAAATATTTTACTAGAAAACATACGATGCATACCTGAAAATTACTTATGCTGTACAATAAAATATTGGGAACAAATAGTAGTTTTTCAAACTTAATACTTCAACATGCCTTGACAGATAACATGAATGATGTTGTCTTCACTAACAATTTAGAGTAGAACTGGTTTTCATATTTAACAGAAATTTGAATTACCCCTCTCCCTACCTGGAGCTATGAGGAGCCTAGTAGCAACTGCTTTGAGTCATTGCTCTGCCCCAGTAACCACAAAACCCCCACTACTATAGACATTGCTCCAGAATGCTGACCAGCTCTTCGGTGGAAAGACTGAGCAGACCTCAGCTTTTCTCACAGAGTTTTGGATTTGGTTCATAGTGCTTATTAATTTATTGTCAATTTTTCTGGCTTCAAAGCAGAAAAAAAATGTGGTGTTTGGAGCCCGAGAAACAGGACAATGCTATTTTGTCAGGTATCCACTTAATATATTTCAAAATTTACTGGTTAGCAGACTTCACAGTCATTTTTGTTTCCAGCCCTGTTCTTGGAAGTGAGGGCAAAACAGCTTATCTGCACTGAGCTGCGCTTTAATGAACCTCAGCAGTGAGCATCGACACTTCAAGAGCACGCATTTAGTATCCCTGGTTTGGTTGGCATGTTAATAATTCTGTATTCCTGGGAACCAAGTAATGCTGCCTTCTCCAAAGAATGTGCTCTTTGGTCTTCCTGTTGGTCGTCGTTGTTCTGGAAATGTGGCATAATGAGTGTGTACTAACTCAAGCAGTAACAGTGACTTTACCTTTAACTTAGTCACAGACTTTGAGAGTCAAGCTCAAAGGAGAACATATAAAGAGCTGCCAAAACTGCACTGTGTGTGGTTTGTATTTAACCTACTGTAGAAAGCAATTGGAAAGCCTGGTGTCTGAAATAGAAAGATCTGAGTTACTGGGGAGCTTATCAGTTGTCTGTAGGTTGCAGTTCAGCATGGCATACATGCCGACTTGAGTTCCCTGACATAAAAGAATCATAGAACTTGTTTCTGAATTGTACACCCCCTGAGCACTGTCAAAGCGTATTCAGTACCTTACAGAGTTCACTGTAATATTTATCTGCTTTCTTGTGCTTCTTAGGGAGTTTTGGGTAGATGTCAGATACCTGTTTAGAAAAAGTTTAAGCACAAGTGTCCATTGTACACGTGGACTCTGTTATGAACTGTTCATGTGTGCTTTGGGGTAGCTTTTTTCATGAAGAAGGTGTTATTCTTTTGAAACAACACAGTTCTTTGGAATAAGGAGGAGAAATCATGCATTTCACTTTTCATTGCTGTGCACCTTAGACTTAGGCTTTCAGTATAGCCTTTCCTTGGGCAAAATACGCATTAACTTTTCCAACTGACTCAAAGCAAAAGGAATCAATTAAATAAAAATAGCCTGATTAAATGAAAAATACTTAGTTCCAAGCTTCTTGATAAGATTTATTAATCTGTTAGTGATCCGGTGTCCAAGCAGCATGCCCTAAAGGTTGATACCGAATCCCATGGAGATAAGGATCTCACCATCAAACATTCAGTTCTCGCTTTTTAAAAAAAATTTAGATTATGCAATAGCAAAACACAAGGTTTTGCTCCTTGACGCTTTTCTGGCCCATGAAGAAAAGAGTGGTTTACTGGATGAGAGACACAGACCCTCAAAATTACTACCTTAATATATGAGCTTTGGTCTTTGCAGTGCTGGTTAGTTTTGGTACCAAAGCCAATTCTGTAAAATCATTGTTGCAAAAATCTATTAATATATCCCTTTTTGTGTAATGGCACAAAATGAAGTTATAATTACTAATGCTGTCCATTTGCAAGGAGTGCTTTCTCATGTTCCTCTCAGCTATGCACTAAAGCTTTCATTCTGTTGACTGAAGTCACTTAAAGTGTCAACCAAAGGATGGAGAGTATTTAAGCGTACATTATTGAGTTCAGATTGACTAGATACATCAGAATAATAATTGATGCTTGTTCTATGCTGTTCTTCAGAACACGTAACCAAGAAGTGATGCGTGAAATGAATCTCTAGGAGGCTAAATGTGAAATAATTTTCTAGCAGAGCCCGTCTACAAAGAGATTTATTGGTTGTACCATGGTAATGGATAGATAATTATGTCATAGATCATTAATGCTTATGAAACTTTGTAGGGAGACATGTACTTTCTATAAAAACAGTTTCTATATGGTTCTTGTGTAATTACAGTAATAGTACTTGTGCTTATGATGCCTTCAAAGTGCTTGGCAAACAATAAGCCTTTCTGAGAAGCAACTAAGTACTGTTAGCCTCACATTACTGACACTGAAACCGAAGTTCAGAGAGATAATAGACTTGGTATTTATGAATGCCGAATGAGAACTGATTAATTGAAGTCAATGCGAGTTAAAGGACTTTGCCTTCTGGCAGAAGCTTTTCTGACTTAAGGCACTTATCCAAGTTCCCATTTACTATTGGAAGTACTTGTCTTTGTGTTTCATGGTTTCATTCCTTTGTGTCAAGGCATAATTCTGGATATATGGAGTGGTTACCAAATACTCTTAAGTGTATTTCTGAGTATCTATCTGAAGACATACTATTTTGACTCAACAACCTTAAAAACACCTGTCATGACTCTTTTCCCATCCCCATCTGCAAGTCATGCTTGCGAATGCTGCGTTTTGTGTCCCCACGGTAATCCTCTTTGGCTCACGACACTTACATAAGAAAGACAATGGAAGAGGCGGAGATGCTTGTATTCCATTTAATGAATGTGAACTGTGAACCTAAATTTCTTATCAACACATATCACATTATGCAGTATTACAATGCTGAAAATGTGAATTTTGTACAGTTTGGGGGTTTTATTTTGCCATCTTCCATAATCTAACTGCCAAGTAAGTCTATGGTGGTATGATTCTCATTCCTTCCTAGTAAAAAAGCACAGATTCTGTAAGATTTTTTTTAGATTTTGTTATGTGCAATAGCACTCTACAAACTAAGCCTAAGTAATGACCAATAAAGGATAAACAGAATGAGCTGAAATCACCCTTGTTATAAATGTATTAAAATGAGACAGTTATAAAAGGGTGTCTTTGAACAATATGTTTTAGATGGTGCTATATACTAGATCTGATTGGAAACCTTGAAGCATTTTTTTTTTCAAATTAAAAATGTTTTTGATTACATTTCTATGAAGTAATTTCTATTCTCATTAACATTTTTATCCAATTCCAAGAATGAAAAAGGCAAAGTTTACTTTAGAACATGGAAATAAGCGCTAGACCCAATTAAAGGATTAAGCATCTAAATCAGGTCTTGGTCTGAACTTTAGCGCATAAATCCTTAAGTGTTATGAAAGTGTATTTCTGGTGCAATACATCTTGTACTCTTCAATGCTGAGTGACACACTTCTGTCAGTTTTATGTCACTGCTCAGTGTATTGGTAGTTCAAAGTCCTCTTTCGAATCACTTCTACAGGAACCTTACTGGCTTCTAAATTCCAATCTTTGGAGCAAGTACTTACTTACCAGTTATATGATCTAACTCTAAAGCTTTTACTATTCGTGAATAATCCAGAAGACTAATAATGCAGTATTTTTTCCCCTTTGATCAGTGATCTGATTCCATTTCAGCAATCAGGCAGCACTGATATTTATTTTATGTTGCTTAAAAAACAGTTGATTGCTCAAGGTACATTTTTTTAGCACAGGCAGATCAAGCAGCTGCAATTTTTTGTTCAGTTGTGCTAGCAACGTAAATTGTAATTTTGCATTGAAAGGAACTTCTTCAAGAAGGAGATTATATTTATTCAGGATAATGCAGGATCCTGTTTCTCACGGAACTCAATTCCCAATACAAGTGTGTTTCCTCCATTTTCCTGCGCTCCAAATGGGATACTTATATAAGTATGAAGTTTCTTAGCATTGGGTGATAAGTACAGCACATTGTAGATGTTATATTTTACTTCCAGCTTCTTCAAGTTGTTATTCCAGTTCTTTATCCCAGATTCTTTTGAGTTTGAAAGGTACTACTAGACTATTCGTTCTGCTCCTGTTAGGATAAGAAATCACCCTCAAAGTGGTAGAACCTTCCAAACAACTGGAAGCTGTGACTATTGCGTGTGTCGCTGTAACTCTACTGATCTCCATTACCGACCTATGACATGAATCAGGCCCTTTGTTTGCAAAAATCAGACCCTGAAGTAAAAAAAAATAATTCGAGTTTGAGCATTTTCAACATATGCGTTTATTATTCTTAACATTTTTCACCTCTTTTTTAGGGAGTCAATCTTTATGCCGTGATGGAAGCTGGAAACTTCATCTGTGCAGCTTTGAACAAGAAAACAAACTCAAAGGTTGCACAAGCTTCCTTCAATAATGGAACTATCAATTAAACCAATTTTTTTTTGCAGCTTAATTACATTTGTCATCTACCTTAACCAAGGATATTTATATCAAGAAAACTAATATAAGATTACTGTTTCAGCAAAGAATCAAAATAGAACCCCTATATAATTTTTTTATTATGGGAAGAGTTACTGTACTGTACTGTCTTGTCAAGAATTGTCTGATTTGTAAGTAAGAAATGAACGACTGTAGTACAGAATCCTGTGCTTGGTACTTCTGCAGATAAGAAAAATGTATAAACACTGGCACATGTTACCATGTTTTAAACTGAATTTGTTTCTTTTCAGGAAAACTGAGTAGAAGCAGTGAATACATAGTTAATTTTTAATCAAGATGACTTTTAGGACAGTACAAATATTTGCAGTAGTTTATGAGATCCCACACTGTGTGTGGCCATTCTATTATGTGTTTTATTTATCTGAATCTTTACTTTTCATTTGTCAAGTCATTTGTGTTATGAACATGGAGCCAAATCTGAATTCACCATAAGAATTTTTTAGCAATAGCACTTTTTTATTTTTGTTTTGTTTAACATCTGTTAAGTATACGGATGACTTTATCTTGTTCCAAGACTTTGTGGTGAATGGCAGTCTGCCATATCCTCCAAATCTATTGCAAATTTCCTTATTTGTTACATATGTTAAATTTGTTGTAGTTGCTTTTTTTCGTCAACTGTATTAAAACCTAATTATATGAAGCAATTAAAAATTGGCAAGGATTTCAACCAGCATTTGGGGTAGTAGTAGTGTAGAAGGGATTTTTGTCCAAAGTCTCATAAAACAATTTGGTTTTTTATTCTATAATCTATGAATTCACATTCTCACTTATAAGTCATGAATTTTTGAGGATAATAATATTCTGATGGACTAGTTTATATGAAGGGAAACACAGTTTTTCTTTGTGCTCTACTGATAGTGATACTGTACTTTTCAATGTCTTAATTCAGCAAGATGCCAGTGAACTGCATTGTCACTTTTAGATCAATAATGGACAAATTAAAAGAAGAGCCTTATCCTATCTATAAACTGCTCAAATGCGCCATGAAAATATTGTCATTTTTTCAGTCTGAAACACAGTGCTGTTATTGTTTGTGTAGGATCCTTCTGTAATTCTCTGTGTACTTAACCTTGACTTTTTCTGAAAACGGCCTGTTACCATAAAAGTCCAAAACCTTGGACTATGATCTTTTTCTGTATTCTCCATTTTCCTCCAAAATATGCAAGGTTGGAAAAGGGTAAGATGAAAGAAAGTGAAAGATAACACATAAAGAAGGAAAAGGCTGAATCATTTTTGTCTGGAACTCAGCTCTGCCAAGTTACAGCTGAGTCTCAGCTTGCCTTTGAAATTCCACAGCAAACGTTTTCTGAGATCTTTTAGCCAGTACTGTAGTTTAGAATTGGCACAGTTTAAGAAAGTCAAACTTTGCATGACAGGTAACTCAAAGCTAGAAACTTGATACAAAACCCCTATCCTCTTTATGCTGCAATGATAGTCAAAACCAATAAACCAATATAAACTACATTGTTTCACTCTTCTCGTGGTAAGAGTCAATGAATAAGCAGAGAAATGTGTTCAGGTGAGGCAGGAAATATCTTGCCTATCAATCCAAAATACTAAATTGCACCCCTTCTTGCGGTATCTAGTGAGAGGACTTTCAAGTACTCTTAAAGACATGAAGACCCTGATTTGCTTGGTCTGCTCTGGATGGATAGTTGGATCACCACAGAAAATACTCTGTCTTCATTTTCCTATGTTTTAGCTGGGGCTTTCTTATTTAGCAGCCGCTACAGCTCATATATCAAAACACGAACTTTAGTAAATACGTGTCTTGAACCATTCACAGATCTAAAAATTCTGTAATCGATTAGGTCCAGTGAAGAAGTGAGGAATCTGCAGCGGTACTTAGGTTGTACTTAGTCTAATAATTAGTAGTTAAGCCTAAATGAGGTGCCAGTTGACATCCTGAAGACTTCCTAATTCAGATGCCATTTACCCCTGAAGGCGACTAACCACACTATAATACTTTCCTGTTTAACAGTAAAATTTCTTCTTCAGTTTGCTTCTGTGCAGGCACAGAATTAGCTCATTTTGAGCTGAAGTGTGGAGTTCTCATGTGGGGCCTGATGAGTGTTCTTCAATCCAAGCTCCTGTGAGCGTGTTTAACCAACATAAGCAAGACTGAGCTGCTCACAGAATGAAAGTGAAGTTATCCCTTGAAAAAAAAGTAGTTGTGATGCAGACCACCTTTTAAACACTAGCCTGGATGTTGGGCTAATCACTTGGTCTGAGATTAGCTGGATACTTAGCCTGAGTAGTTTCAAATGCATATTTTTTGGAATCCTAATCAATGGATCTAACAGCCAGGCTATATACAGAACTGAAAAAAAACACACCTTCTAGTAAATCTGGATGAAGTTGTGCCGCTGGGTAGGATGGAATTCAAACTTCCTGAGACCAGAAAGATCTCAGGAAAAAAATGTCTCTGCAACGGATAAGGGTTTTTTTTCCTTGAAGATGGTGGTGAGGGCTTCAACTGTAGGCCAAGTTATGAACTGAACTGATACTGTCTACTTTTTTGCTTGGTGTACTAGCTACAACATCTTAGATAAAAGTGACTGGTTTCACTCCTACCACAACTTTTGCATTAAGTAAAATACCTGTGTAGAACATAAACTATAGAATAAAAGACTTAGCTCTGTTCAGTTTTTTGAGAGTTCTAGACATCTATGTTCCTAACTACAGTGAAGGATTGCTAACATTTGCACTAGGAGACCCTTACACTCTGGAGTTGTTTTCAGATATGCCTCTGTGCATAGTGCATCCGAGGCTTCTCCGCATCTGGGCTGTCGTTTGCAATTCTGAGGCTCCTAACAGTCCTTATGTACTGAAACAGGGTACCTATTAAATCACGGGAATGAACAACCTAAAATGCCTCAGTTCTTTATTGGGTCTGTTTTAGAAACTACTTGTGGAGAGCCTTAAATGCAGATCCGTTATTCTGTAATGATGTGAGCACTGGAAAAGATGAGCAGTCACATCTGGAGCCCGTGCTTTACCCGCACATTCAGCTTCAGCCACATCGTGAGTTATAGTAATCCAGGGTGGAGGTCACAGACAAATGGATTGTTTGTCAGGATCGTTACAAGGGAGGAAGAAACATAGAGCCAGATTAAAAAAAACCCAACATTTATGTGCCAAAAGTGCCACCTGGGATGAATTTAGGCCTGTGGGTCCAGGTGAGCAATCCCCACAAAATCCTTTACTTGTAGTGTGTCTGAGAATCCTGAGACATCTCCTGTTCTCGCCACTAAAATTTGTTAGGCATGTCAAGCTCTGGTGCTCCGCTTTCCTGGGCTGGTATCGTTTTGACTGTGTGGAGCGTTTTAATGCCTAATCTTTGGCTTTACAAAATTGGCATACATTGCCCTTAAGATCAAGAGCTAATCCAGTGGCTGTACCATGAGCGTGCATCACTCATAAGCAGCCTTGAGTTCAGCACATAATAAAGCAGTTGAGACTACATCCCTTCAAAAACACGGCAAGAACTGTAAGTGGTGTGATGGCGCTACTGCTCTCCAGTGCTTCTGACCTTCGAAATCTGTATGCTTATGTTCAGAGTGACCCACCAGTGGTGGTGCCTGCTCTTTTAGTCCCTATCAGTGTGTCCCCCCCCCCGAGTACATTGCTGTCACTTCATTCTAAAGCAACCCTCTGGGTGCGGAAGGCTTGCATCCAGGTGTTTGGCTTCCATGAGCAGGTGTTGCTATTACTATGTCATTATAAAAATTTTACATATATATTTGTTAAAAGGTGTCAAGAAAAAGCAAGAGAGTTCTGAATATCATGATCGCACTGTTGGAAGGTAGGGTAATGCTGTCTCCCTGTCTCTTTTGGTGATGGTCCTCTGTAAATGCTGAAAAGGGGATAGTGGAAACTCCAAAAGCATGAGGGAGAGAAGAAGTAGTTACTGACTGCCCTATCTAAGTCTTGTTGGAGACAAATTAGATGTACCAAGATACTTACTTCTGTGCTTTGGAGACTTTCTTCTGTAGCTCACTGTATCAAATTCACTGCAGAGATCTCTCAGAACAACATGGAGATCGTCTTACTTCTGCCAGGGCTGTGGAGTACGTAAACTGGAGTTCCCAGGGCAGTCTTTGGTCTGTGTTCTGGTCTGAACTTGGGTAGGTTCAACAGCTGATCAATGTCATGTTGCTGGAATTTTCTTTAATACTTTCATAGTAGTTTTTCTTTTTCCCACGTTGTTGGCAATAGAAAGTCAAATTCCAGCTTCTTTGGCTGCTCAAGATACTATATTGTTCTAAAGGCATGGCTGGTGTGCTTTTTTGGAGAAGTTGTTCAGTTCCATTAGTTACGGGCATAATTGTTCTTCAGTGCCTTTTACGAGACAGCAATGACATGGATCCCATACATGGATAGTGCTAATGTCTTCCAGCAGCAGCTTACTTGGTAGTTCAGACTTTTATATTTTAGGGCAACTGGGCTCTGGACCAGAACTTTAATATTTCATTTTCATGTATCACCAGAGTTTATGGAAATAAGAAGTGAATATTCTGGTCTTGTGAATAAGTCCAGAGAGGCTTTGGCTAATTCTCCTTTCTTAATAGCGTCATTTCAGTTCATAAAACTTTTATTATTGTAATAAGGAGTCACAAAATGAAGACTGCAAGTCTGTGAGGTAAAATTCCTATGTTTGGGATCAGTGCTGTTGCAGTGAAATAATACTTTTCCAAAGAGTTGGTGTGAATGTTTAAGATCTGCCTATTTTTTCACAGAGTTATTTTTAAGGGGCAGAAATATTGTTTAGTTATTATGATACCTGAAAATGAGGATTCTCTGACACTGAATTTTTGTGTGATTTCTCAGACTGCCTTGAGTTCTCTTTATTGATTGTGAAATGCCTAGACAACTGACTAAACAGAAGAATCAGTCTGGAGAACCGAATGAAAGACACTTGCTTTCCAGTTCTTGACTTGCTGATCAATGCTTTTCTTCTGTTACGTTATATTTTTGAGGATTATTTTTCTCTGCAGTCCTGCTGTAACGCAGTGTTGATCCTCATTGCTGCAATAACACAGCAGGCAGAAGGACTACAGCCAAAGTCAACGTCGTCCTTTGAAACTGATGTCAAAGAGATGATATGTTTGTTAAGGAATTGTCATGCACCCTCTTGGCTAAATGCGTTTGTGATTTTGCAGTACGTGGTGTTAAAGCTGAAATAAAATCTCGGTGTTTATTGAAACTGATACGCTCATGTATTATGCCAGATTCAGCAGCTCTGAGTAACCAGCTCACACATACAGCATTAGTAAATACAAGCTGTCACTCCGACGTGTACCCTGTGTTGACTTTGTTACCGCGTAATCCATTTGGAGTGCATTTTCTTAGAATTACCTTTTTATCAGTTTTCCTGTATGCTTTTATAGCTTCTGAGTCACTAGGGAAACATTTCTGCCTTCCATTAACTAAACATTAAAAGCTACAGGCAGGAGTAGAGGTAGGAGTCGAAAAATTCAATAAAGCATTATCTAACCTCAGGTATTCCACTGCAGAGTAGAAATCTGTGCCTTCTAAGTGATGTCTAAGACCCCCTACGCACTTCATGGGAGACTGAATAAGTTCAGCGTGTGGCCTGAAACATCAGCACGTTGACCAGGGAAAAGTCAACAGTCAAATTCCCTACCCCATGCTACCGTTGAAGTGCCTCAACATGAGGTGCAGACAGCTGTCTTCACCACCTTGAATCCAAGTATTTTCCCTGGTGGAAAGACACCCCCATGAACTTTTTTGAGAGATTGGGGATGGCGTTTGTGCTGCTTCTGTCCCATCTTTTGTGTTACTAGCTTGAGCTGACATCTAGCTCAGATGATTCCCACAACAGCCTGACCGGCTGTCTCTCCAAGCAGCCCATTCTCTCACCTCACAAACAGGTGAGACGGCTGAGGAAAATCTTCCTTTTGAAGAATTCAAGACTCACAGCAGAAGTGGAGACTTGGCCATTACAGCTTTGTAGCTTCAATGCTGCGTAAGGAACAGCTAGTCCTGTGTATTTGTCTCAGAAACTCTACACACTCAATTTGAAACAATCTTTAGATAAACTGCATAAGAAATCTTGAAAGAAAAAACTGGAACTCAGTATGCCCCCTTTCAGATGAGAGTGTTGTAAGGCTAAAATTGATGCTTTCTCCCTCTAGCCCAATCAGTCTTCATTTCTTCACTCCCTGACGTCCTAGCTCCCGTGGAAGGGGGATGAACACCACGTCCGTACCCACAATGACCTATGGCCTGGGAATCCCGAGTCACCAGTGAGACTTAATTTTTCTCAGCTGGGAATTAGGTGCAGGTGTGTCGCTTTAGAGGAAAAGATTTTAATGATGAGGCTGTTACAAAGATAGTACTTCCACCACAAAACTGCTCATGAAGCAGTTAGAGTCTAATCATGATCACCTGAATGCAGATAATCCCAGCAGAAATTCTTTTATTTAGTAATTAATGCCTAGATACGGTTAACAAAATCCAGCGTCACTAGGAAATATAAATCGAATACATATTACATGTATAGTGGAGGAAATGTACTTTTCCACTAAGCAGTAAAGTCAGCCCTAATGAAGAAAGCTTGTAAAATTACGGAAGCAACGCAGTAGCTGCTAAATATCTTGCTGCCTTTCAGAGTAACTCACACACTTACCTTCCCCTTCAAATAGATTTTACATACTTGCGTGTGCGTGTCTAAGCACGTGTATGAGGAGAGTTCCTAGCATTTAAATGTAAGATAATAAGAAAACAAAAAGTTTGTAAGACAGAAAGTTACAAGAGGTGTTTTTATAATTGAGGTTTAAATAAATAAGAATTTAAATGGATTTCTTCAAATTTTGTGACCCAGAGGGTTGAGCATTGCATCATTGTTTTTTGAAGTCAGACCGAAAACCAACACACGGTTCACTTCATATTTCCTATATAAAGGAATGCTTTTATCCAGCACTGATGAGAACATATGCTCAGCAGTATTTTCAGTTTGAACTTTTTCCTCTTTATGGTTTTAAGATGAAGAATATTAATATGCTACTGCCAAAATACCTACATGATGGGAGGTAAACTAAATGCTGCAAATTGCTGGAATGATGAAGGAGATCGTTTTGATTAACAAACTAAAAATCTTTCCACTTTTCTGTTACATTTTTGTCCAAGGGCTGATTTAGTAATGAGATAGTACTTGATTGCAAAACAGGAATGAATTTTTGGTTTTATCCAGATCCTAAAGAAAGAGGAAATTCATGTTGTAATAGTTGTTAAAAAGCTCTTAATCCCTCCCCCAACCAACTGCACACCTGAGATCTTGATTGCACAGTGAATCATTTCACACTCCCAAAGCCAGAAGCAAAAGTCACATTGAAGAGCTCTTCTGATCACACCATCAGTTTGCCACCCTAGATCTGAATCAGTCATGGTCAAAACTGGAACAGAATTCAGTGGAACCAGTATTTCAATCCTGATGCTGTTTGTTGCGTGAGTTACGTTTAGTGGGAATTCAAAATGCAAATTAATCGAATTCAAAATAAAATTAATTCATCAGATGCTATCATAACAAGACAATTCATGTGCTGCTCATGGGAACGGTTGTATAGGAAATGTCAGTCTATTATCCTGTGCTGACCAGCACCAGATCATTACAAAGATATAACAAAGACAACCAATTGCTAGTAAATAGAAGCTTAAATCTAGCAAAAGAACTCAGCTACGGGGAGAAATCCAGAACTCATAGCCAGAAGTGGGATCCAGAGTGGTGTGTTAAGGACCGTGACTCCCAGTACAGTGCACGGGGAGAATTAGGCACTTCGGGTATTGCCTAGAGACAACGAATAGGAAACACAGATGAGATGGGTTGTGACACCTCTCTTGAGAAGTAGGCACTTCAGCCCCAAGCAAGTGGCTCTATCCACAGGGCTTTCGGACCACAAAAAGCTTTCTAAAATTGCTGCATTCGAATTGGAAAGGCTCACTCATTTCTTCTTGAAGGAGGAGCAAGAATAACCAGTTTCATCAATAACATACTGGAGTCAAAGCACCAGCTGAGTCAGAGTTTAATTCCTTTTCATACTGAAAATGGTTGTAAGCCTGATCTCCTCCTACCCTACCAAGTGCTCCACCGTCAAACTCCAGGCAGCCCACCTGTGAGCGCTGCCTTACACATACGGCATTAGGTACTTGGGAACCTCGTGTACAAAACTACCCCATATGTCCTTTTTAACAGCTCTCTCAAATGTTTCTGAGTGGATTTTTTTCCTTTCCGCCAGATGAGTTCAGATCAGAAGGGTGGGTTTCAAAGATTGCCGCTGCTAGGCGGATTCATGCTGATACAGCATTTATACCGTTGCCATGTGCATCTAAAGATACGGGAATTGTGCAGCTTGGGACAGATCTGTGAACCTACACAAATGAGAGAGAGTAAATTCTACTTTTTTTTTTTTTTTTTTTTTTTAGCTTGTGAAAGGTTTAATATGTGTTAATAAATATAAAAATCTTTTGTATGCTCAACTACAAAATTCCATAATTTATAGTAGTCTTTCTAATATATATTTTATTATCGCATATGTACAACAGGCCGGCTTTCAAGAATAGCCTTAAAAAGCATAAGCAACCGAGCAGCTCATCTGTGACTTTTATAATGGACCATAAATGTTTCAGAAGAATGGTCTGGCGAGGGACTTCTTGACGCATGTTTTGTTCTGCAGGCTCTGAAAACAAAGAATGTGCATGTATTTAACAATAAACTATACAGCTTTTGGTTTGAACTTTGGCTTAATTGAAATCAGTGGCAAAATTCCCCTCTTTTTATGATGAACACTGTGGTATAAAATAATTCCCTTCACCGTTATTAATGTACTGTTCTTTCTTCCATCCCCTGTATTCTTTAAATCTGAGTTTTATTTATATGCTGATATTCCTTTAACTGCAAAGCTAAAGAGAAAGCCTCTGTTCCCATATATCCTTGACTTGCCTTTTGCATTTTTCTGCATGATTCCTCTTTGATCTGCCTCTGAATTTAATAATGAAATTTGACTCAATATCCCTCCCACTATATATAGCTCCTGCTACATCATGCTCTGTTACCTATCATCTGACAGTGTAATTCTTGAAATCTGGCCATTTAATTTGGTCCAAGAAAATGTATCATTTAAGAGAAGGCCATGTTCGTTTGACTAAGTGAATGCACATTTCTGTTTTCTTACCAAGCACTGGTGTAGGGGCAGTTTCTCATGCTGTGTGTGGGGGACTGTTTACAGAATCCTATCAGCAAAAATGGCATTTGGCAAGAATATTAACTACAATAGCAGCATTCACGGTTTGGTTTCTAAATATGTTATAATGCTGAATATTCTCATTTCCTTTCTGCATTACCTCTGCCTGCTACAGGGCTGGGAAGGTAGCCTCACAGAATTTTTGAATTCAGATTTCACCTTCTCCTGCCATGGGACAGGAAATGAAACCTCCTGAAGCCTGGGATCTCGGCATGAATGGGGGGCATTGTAGATACGCATCGTATTTCACTCCTCCCTGCTGACACCCGCAATGTCAGTTCTTTCCATCACTGGGGCACGCTGGACTGTTTTTTAAAGACAATCGCAGTGCCAACCTCTCAGCTAAGTCAAAACATTTTATTTTCTGCTTTTCCAATTTCCTAGAACCAATGATTAATATCCCTATCGAATTACCTGATCTTTAGGAGAGTCAACAGGACTATTCCTAGGATGAGAACTATGCAGGAGGAATAGGCAATAACGTAGACTGTTTCACCTACAAGTGAAAAATAGAAAGCAGACATGAAACATTTACTTCTTCAGTAATCAGAATCAGATTTGAGATCTGAAGTGGAATGCCTACTTACGTAAGCTAAATTAGCTATCAATTCTCACATAAGTAATTAAAAGGAGGAAAAAAACCTAGATGGTATGCCAAGGGTAGGAATAATTCTGCCTGCACCAGTTGGTGCAAAATAATTTTTAGACTCCTTTCAGTAAATACCAGCTCCAATAGCACTTCCTATGTGTAGCACTACCTTTTAGTCTACTCCAGGGGAACAGCTTGTTACTCCGATTTGTATTTTGGAGTGTTCTCCCCATGGATTTTAAGGTGTTAATTTTATTCTGTGTATCAGAGGAGACGTGGCTCTTACTTACCTGCTAGACCTCTTTTCCTTTTTCGCATATTACCAAATCGCAGTGTGCAGCAGTACTTGATCTAGAATCAAATTAAAGTAAAATGGGATCTAACACTGTGTTTCTGGGCCCCGTGCCCATGGAGTTTCCTCTTTCTCTTAGGCTTCTCACCAAAAAGTCACTTAGGCAGCTTACGTGCTAAAGATTCCAACTGTTGAAAAACTGGGAGTTGTTTCAACTTTTGTTTTCCAAATAAGAGGAAACTTATTTTTCCTGGAGGAGTGAATCCATCGGTTTTTGATCAAATATTCTGAAGGAAAAGTTTCAGTTGAGAATGTAACGTAAACCCTGAACCTGAGATGGAGAGGTGTGGACCTTAGATGACTTGGCAAAACGACTCAAATCCAGAGCCGCAAGCATAAAACGTGAGACCCTTCTGTTACTTTCCTGTTGCACTGATTCTGTCATGTTTATACAATTAAATAAGTTTTGTTTGTATAGGAACTTACATGCAGAGAGCCTTAGCTGTTCCCAAGCTGCTCCACCTTACATAGTCAGTGCGACATTCACCGAGGAAGAGATGGAGTCCCGGCCCCATCACTGGGCCACTTATCTGGGCTGTGAGAAGGCCAAGTTCTGGTCTCTGAATCAGTTATCGTATGTTCTGTTTGTTTGATCATACATATGCACACACAGACCCTAAATGAGACATTTCTGTCTGCGCTACATATATGCAATGTATCTAGCGTATAGTGTAACACAAACGCAGGCGGTATGGATACTGGAGCAGCTCCAGTAAGAGAGAGTGAATATCTGTTCTACAACGAGGCAAGACATGGGCAAGAGCTGAGCAGGGGGTTGGACCTGCCTGGTCTTTATTGCAGGGTGCCACTCACTTTTTCTCAAAAAGCTATCAAAAAGTCAAGTTTTCCAATAAAAGAAAAATGAAACCAATGATTGAACCATCACAAGTTGGACAGAATGAACATACCACCTAATGTAGCAAGCTACTGAAGGATATTTCATGTGGTGAATTTTTGAAGGAAGAGGGGCAAGGTCACAGTGCAGGACCCCTAATATCATACATTAAAAATGGATCAGCAGTTGCTCCTCCTCTCAAGGTACAACATTTCTTTTAAGATCCTGAGTTTTAGGAAAAGAATAATTTTGGGGGTTTTTTTGCAGTTTCTGATCTTAATTGTACACTCAGTCATTTATTAAATACTTTTTAGAACTGCAGAAGCAGTTGTAGGGTCAAAAGTTTCCAACATTTTTGAAGTGGAAAGTGAGGTTCACACATATTTATGGCAAATAGAGATTTTAAAAGTACATAACTTATCACAAGACTAGGAAAATTATTAGGAGTAACGGTCATGCATAGTTAAAAATGGGCTAATATAATTTCACCAAAACAACATAATATTTTTTTAAAAAACATTGGAAAAAGTGTTTTATTTTGATAAAACACTCTGAAATGATAAAATGAAATAAAAACGTTCTACTTTTTGTCGAAATCTTATGCTATGGTTTTGGTGAAGTAATTGCTGGTAAAAGAGATGTTGATTATCACATTTTCAGTTCTGTTGGGAACACAAGAAAGATGTTAATGATGAGAACATGCAAGAAACCCCATATTTTCTCCTAGCTTCTAAGAACTGAGAGAATTCGTAAAGCTAGGAGAGGGCACAATTTTGTGGCTGGAGAGTTAATTCTTCATTTTGTATTTTATTTTTGTTGTAACTGCTTGAATGTGCTTATTCATCTTCCCTTTCAAATGTCATTGGGGTGCGTGTTTCTTGATAGGCACTCTGCTCTTCTTCAAAAATCCAGAAGATATTTTATGGAAATTTTCACCATGAATCTATATCCAATCAGTTCTTGAAATGTGAAATAGTGCTGGGGGAGTTAAGAAATATAGATATGAAATTTTGGCTCTGTTCATCCAAATGTTGCCCATGAAAACTACCAGAATCCACATTTCAATTCCTGTATGACATAACGGGCTGTATTATCCCATTTTGATCTCTGTATACATGGTATTGATCATCTGAACATGACCTAACTATCAACAAGTTAAGGCTGAAAAACCAGTGCCCTGAAGGAACAATAAAAGTACTGACTGAAATTAGGCAGGTTTGTAGTTACGGATCGGTAAACAACCTTAGGTCTCATGCTGTGTGCCCATTCACAGTTCACTGGGATCACAGAATCACGGAATTGTAGAATCATTTAGGTTGGAAAAGACCTTTAGGATCATCGAGTCCAACTGTCCAACCTGCTCTGGAGAGCAGATAGATCCATCACATGCATTAAAAACGTATTTAAAAGTTAGAATAATTTCCTGTTCTTAGCAGAAATGGTAAAAAATGTATTGCCTATGTCATTACTCTTCTAAGAAACAGCTGTCCCTATTTCAGCAATTCTTTTCAACTGAGGTACAGAAGAGCAAATCTGGTTTGGGTTCTCTGACTAGATGGGGAAAAGGATACAAATACCTACATGTTCCATGGAGAAAGAAAGGCACACGCAGTGTCTAAAGACTTTGGCTAAAATACGAGATGTTTCCAGCTCGGTCTTGTAGAAAGTGAATCGACAAAAGTGGAGAGCAGTCACTTCCATTGCAAAGGGAAGGGCTGCGAGGCACTGGGAGGTCTGCTCTGTCCCACAGAGGTGGCCTGCAGTCATGAGAAGCTTGTGGACCTTCTCACCACGGGGCAGGCCTATAGCAGGACCACTGCAGCTGCGTGATGCATGTCTTGCCCTTCCTTGGATGGGCTGCAAACCTCAGGGACGCGATGGCTGGAGCGGCAGGTACCACTGAAGCACTAGCTGGAGCTGTCTACACAGACACATGGACATTTCCAGTGGTGAAGTTTGGTAGAGGATAGCTGTGGGCTCAGCAGCTGGAACAATTAGTGAGATTACACTCTTGTGTAAATCTACCTGCTTATGTATACATAATGAAATGGCTGTGAATATTCATCAGACAGATTAATTCCGGCTGGTGCTCAGAGGTTTCTTAGCTACCCACAGCTCGTCACAGGCTTTTTGCTACATTTATAGAACAATCAGATTGACAATGTTTCATACCTTACAAATTAAAGTCACTGGAGCTGAACTAATCTCAGTTCCCACAGCAGCTGGTATAATTATAGATAAACCCTGCCAATTACTTGTTTATCTAGATTCTCTGCACGGCAAAAACTCCTCAGTAGGAAATATAAGTCTACAATTTAAGACAAAATGAGATTAATTTCAACAGTTTTGGGTCAAGCCCAATTTTATTGTATCTCACAAGAACAGGATAAGAGTGCTGTATTTCTAGCCTTCTCTTCCAGGCAAAAATACTTAAGCTCCAAAGCACTCTGCTGATGAAAGCAACTGTTTATCTTCACACATGAATCATTTTTGAAATTAAAGTGTGGGAAGCAATCTTTTGAATTATGTGGATCTGTAAAATCATGGAGATAATTTGCATAGGATAAAGTCAAAACCAGGCTGAAAGTGCATAACTAGGTAAGCAATAATAACATTTTTGAAGTTTGGAGATTTTTTGTTTGATTTCTCACTTTTTGATGTTGTTTCCAAAGTGCTATAAAATTCTGGCCCCATCTAAGCTTACAGCAAAAGTCTCATTAGCTTTTATGTGGTTAGGACTCTGCCCACATCACATCTCGTTAACGAGGTTGTATCAGCCCACAGACGACTGGGGTGACCTGTACCCTGCTGGGTATGTGAAAGAGTGTAAATCCAGTCAAGATTTTCACGCAATCATATGGTTACACCAAAAGCTGGAATAATATTCTTCCAACTGAACAGAGCTATCTTTATTTGCAACTATATGTGAATATATGTATATATGTTTAGATTTATTATTTATTATGAAAGACTCCCTTTATTAAAACCAATCTTATCTAGTGTCATAATTTGCAGTGCCACTAAATAGGATGGAGAAATTTTACTGGGTTTGAACAGTGTTTTTTTGAATTATAAAATTAAGAAAAAGTTGAAGAAATACTGAGTTTCTTCCGAGCATGTTCATCTGTAGACAGTCATTAGTTTAAATTGGTGAAAGACATGCATGCATCTTTCAATGACAAGCTAACGAAAGGATTCTTCTGAGATTTTGATGTAGGGACAAGACATCAGCAAACCATATCTCCTGCTTTCCAAGCAGAAAATAGCCAAGAAGCAAATATCTTCAAATATCTTCACATGCACAAAAGGACATATTTGATAATTTAACCGTTTTGCCTCTGCACCCTGGGATTCTTCTTGGGATTTGATTTCAGTTAAGATAAATATTTTGTAAAGATGATAGCTCCCTTTGCAGCCTGAGTAATGCACATTTACTAGCATATGAATCTAGGATACCGGGTTAGATTTTTGGCAGTGGGATTTATGAAACAATTTGCAATATGGTTTTTATCATCAGGTAGATATCCTGAATCAGATTCTTCTCCTTGACCTCGCTTCCTATGAGACATTTATAGCTCAGAGAGTTCCCATCTAGTGTATATGACAGCTCCAACAGAAGGAATATTTTATTGTATGGTTTAGGCTGGTCAGCATTCTTTTTATTTTTCTAAAGCCATCCAAAATTCTGTTAAGAGTTCAAGGACAGGTTTTTGGAAAGTATTCAGACTTCAATGCGAACAGAATTAACTGGGTGCAGGCTGCTTTTTGCAAACATTTATCTGAATCTCTGAGGGAAATGGATAATACATTTACCCACTGAAAGGGTCTGCAGTTAGACCTAGCCACAGGGGTGAAATATCTCACATTTTACCTTTTCTCACTTAGAGCAGAGTTTCTTGCATTATAACTTGCATTATTTAACCACTAGAGTCTCGTTCCAGCTAGAGATTCAGGCTCCCTCTGTAGTTGGCAAAAAGAAGCCAACACTTCCAGCAAAGACAGTCTGAAAAGGTGGGATTAATCTTACTCCGAGGGCCCCTGACTTTCTTCTCTGGCTACACAGAGCACTTGGATGGCGTGCATAATTCTTAAGTAATTGTAATGCTAAAATTACAGCTGAATGCTTAATTATTCACATAGGGGTCTCAGGAATCCCATTCCCTTGAATCTATTGTTATCCATCCCAGGTTGCCACTTCAGCAATAGTTAAAGGATGGAGAGGATGAAGTCCCTTCAGTTTGTACTGCATACAGAGCTTGAATTATTTTTTCACTGTTAAAGGTGCTCAGTATGAACAGTTCTGGGAACTAATTTGTAGTAATGTCTGGAGTATTGTAATCTGCCCAACACAAGGTAGAACAGGTCATTCTCATTAGAGTTGATATCTGTGCATTAAGCTCTTTAGTGTTCTCACTCTGTAATGGGGTCCTTCAAAAGGAAATTTAGAACTAATATTATTTCAACCATGAGAAAAATTGTATATTAATTCAATATCCTTTAACTTTATGTCACTTAATTGCTTACTGTAAATGCATGGAAATAAAACCAGATGCAGCTCTTCAGCCCATGGGATATCACGATCCGCAATTGCATGCCCTTCTGCTGTGTGAGGAGGTAAAGTCTGATGGACTGTAACACAAGCCCCTTCTCAGACCACTTACTGTGGCTTCCCAATTTCGTTGTTGTAACTACCCCGGCACAAAAAGTCAAGAGAGAGAGGAGAGAAGTAGGTGTGACATCAAAGCTAATAATTTGTATTACACATTATGACTACTACTCTCATGACTGTACGGCGAGTCAGGCTCTGGCAGGCTTAATAGCTTAATTTTCTCCAATTATAATATAGTGATTGTGAAACATCTATTTCAAAACCACTTATCAGAGAAATAGGTTCAGTCTCATTATCTTTATTTGGTGGTTATATAAGCCAAGCCAAACAGGTAGAGAGATTTTTCCACATTTTGTTGAACGGGGGAGCAACAGGTAGAGCTCACTCGCATGGACCCACCCAAGGGACCCAACCTTTAGTGTTCTCTATGATACAAGAGGGAAATTTCAAGAGTACTTCTATTAAAATCATGGAGTGGTTTGCCCAAACTCACCATTAATTGAAGAAGAATGGAACTGTGCTCTGGAAAGCTTTTCTCCCGGCATTTCTGTGTTTACCCAATGAAAACCTTTCTTCTTAATGGGAATTTGACCTGAATATTGAAAATTCAATATATTACTTTAATAAAATAATTTAAGTAAATATTGCTGTTTTGTGTTTTGATAAGAGTGGCAGAATTTATAAAGGCAGCTATTTAAAAATATTGTTTACTGATGCTCGATGAACAAAATGAGTGAGTGAATGACAGTTCTTCCTTTGACATCTCAGTTAAGCCTCCCCTGTAGCTTGTTTTATGAGGGTTAAGCATGCTTTTAAAATACTCTCTGCCTCAAAACAGCTTGAATTCTCTTTTCACATAAACTATTTTAGAAATAGGCCTACCAAAAGAGTTGGGCCCACCAAACAAAGTGATGAGAAATGTGTAGTAGTTTGAAGTCATTTCCAAAAGGCAGAGCTTATTCTCCAAATGAATTGCTAGACCTCAATCAACTCTTTCACAAAGGCCTGTCCTCTTAGTGGGCATGATTTCATGAATGTATCTGAAAATACACGTCTTCTGTTGAAATGAAAAATAAAATGTTTACCTAAGTAGAATAGTTTACAGACCACGAGGCTAAACCATACAGGACTATGCATGGTCACTCACAGGAACCGTAAGCTGAGAAATTTTTATTCCCTAGAGGAATTAAACCAATATGACAAAGGTTCATGTTTGCAGCCTGAAACATTGTCTAAATAGCAATGGACTAAATCTCCTTGAAATGTATTTTTTCTCTGAGATCCAAAAATACAACCCAGAGTTCAAATATTTTGGAAACTTAGGTTTTTACTTTCTGTCACTGGCATTTTTGCTTATTCCTGTTGTGACACTGATCCTACATTGGCACTGATCCACGCCGTGCTTCTGTCTCATGTAGCAGCCAGTTACTGACAGTTCTTGCCTTTTATTGAGTCTGCAGCAAGCTTTAATCTTGTAAGCACAGTCCCAAGAGCAAACACTCGTAGCCAGGCAGTGCTACACAAGAGTAGGAAGATGTGATGGTGTAAACACCACTTTGTGGGTCCATTCACAGCAGTTCTAGAGGCAGAGATCCTTTTTGCTAGCCCTGGGTATTTGTCTATTCAGAAAAACTTCAACGTTAAAAATCGTCACCACTGCAAGAATGAAAGTTATCCAAAGTTCACACTCAGGGCAGATGAACGCGTTAGCAGAAAGGGTTGGATGGCGTCTGTAACAGAGCACTCATTCACTCCACGTCTCTGAAATGCCATGCAGATACTGGCACTTAGCTCTGTGCCTTACAATCGAACCCGTAATCATCTCTCTCTTCAGCGTAGCTGCAGTACAACTAGACATCTAAAAATCAAAAGCAAGATTCACAAGACTGCAAATGTTCTGTAGAGTAGGGGCCAATCCTTTACTCGGCCAAAGGCCCAGGATCCCCGAACTGTTTTTGTTTAACTAGCAGGAATTTGTTGCACCACAGGAGCAAGCAGGCTTCTGTTCTTCAGTCCCAATTAGGTTGAGGAAGTTTCCATCACAAAAACCCCACAACATTTTATCCTGAGACTGCTTCAGGGAATGGCAAAAGCTCATGAGCAATTATTTGATTATTATGACACAAGGGTCATCTTTTTGCGTTGTAGGTAAAGAATAACTAACACAATGACGTGATCCCTCATTTGGACCATTAAATGCAGACATAAAGCAAGCAAACAAATAAATAACATTTATTGGAAAAATCATTGCCAGTAGTCTCAAATCTAAGTGTGTTATGGTATCACTTTTCCAGGGGAGTAGTTATATAAATTTAATCTTTTCTCAGAGTCTGAATTT
Source organism: Rissa tridactyla (assembly GCF_028500815.1). Taxonomy (NCBI): domain Eukaryota; kingdom Metazoa; phylum Chordata; class Aves; order Charadriiformes; family Laridae; genus Rissa; species Rissa tridactyla. The sequence continues at coordinate 100,334,114 of NC_071468.1, forward strand.
TACTAGTGATTAACTAAGCTTAAGGGCAGTGATTCAGCAACTTGATTTTAATTTCTGGGTAGACTTTGCGACAAGAAAAAAATTGCACCCTTATAAGTGGTAACATTTTGGCTGTTAAAACTAAACATTGGCTAATTCATTCAATGAAATGCATGCATGAAATTCATACATGTTTTTAAAAGACAGTCCATCAGATGGAACTAAGAAAAAGTCATGGCTTTTCATTGAAATCTTTAGATATAGTTACCTCTCTCAAGCTAGGTTGAGAATATATATATTCTCATATAGAAGATGACTGGCATAGTAGTATATCCTAAGAGGATTTATATAGCAAAATAGTTGGTGTGATAGATCAGAGATTTGAGGAGAAGAGGGTACTTTGGTCTTTAATCTGGCCCATGGAACAGGTGCCTGGATGTAGCTGGAGCATTGCAGAAGCAGCAGATGGACCTTCAGGTTCAATTTTAGGCTGCAGGAGTCCAGGAACCACCCTGTGATGTGACCCACAGCACAATAAGTGGGGACAAACAGGGGATTTGCTTCGAAGGCACACTCCTGATTCAGAGTAAAACATTAATATCTGCTCTCATCTTGTCCTTCATTGCATTAACAATTCTCTCTTAAACAAAGACTTGGCAAGGTCTTTTATATTTAACAAGAATAAGTAGCTGATTTAGCACATGAATGGCTTTAGTGGTTCTGAGAAACTACATAGATTTTATCCGAGTTAATCCCAGTGCTTTTACTGAAGGTCACTTCCTGAAGCCTCCATTCACAGCAGCTTTTTCTTTGAGGGTTCCTATTTAAATCATTGAAGTAATTTTCTGTGGAATGAAGTCTGGTTGCTAAATATGTGTAAGCTATACTAATATTTAGACTCCAAGAAGAAAAGAAAGGAAAAAACAACATAATATGCCATGTTATTTGTAAAAACAGTGTACCGAAGTACAACATTAAGCCAATGACAGGAAGGCTTTGGACTTTTCTAATCTGTGTAATAGTCTAGACCCCAGAATTTACTCTATTATTGTTATTCCAGCAAATTCATGTAATAGGACATATAGTCAATTTTCTTGGTTTACTACCAATTCCCAAAACCAGAGGAAAAAACTGTACACGGAATTTACATTTTGATTTGAATTAAAAAAAAACCCGCACATGTAAATCTTGCTGAAATCAGTGGTAGCAAAGTTATGGTAAAGATTTGGTGTAAGTCAGCATTTTAATACTCTTTAATTGCTCTTTAAAGTTTTATGCGTTACTCACGTAACTCACTGAAGCAGGATTTGCTGTGGAGCATGTGATGGAAGAGCTCGCACAAAGACTGCTCCGTGGGAGGCAAATTCTGGCAGGTGCACTCCACCCGCAGCATCGTGCCCCAGTTGCTGATGTAGGCTGCTTTGCAATCAGCGTTTGCAGAACAGGGCATGTCATCCTTGATTAAAGTTTCAAGACAAGCTTCATCATCGTAGCATTTTTTCGTCACATGCCTCCAACACTTTGACTGAAAATTTGTGTATTTTTTCCTGGTGGAAAAAATAATATGTATACGACAATAGTTTAAAAACTCTGTGATTTCACAAAAGGACATGTGAGGATCATCACAAAGAGAGAGTTTTCCCAAGGTACCACTTAAGCCTTAAAAATCACAATATTCAGTGATAGCTGGCCTGAATTCTGCTCTGATTTGCACTTAATTGGTTTGAGAGAAATCTGCAAAATTGTAATTTGAGGAAAAACTTGGTTTTACTGGAAAAGCTTTTGAGAAAAAAGCAACCGCACTTCCAATCAGCACCCGTGGAGATTTTTCCAGGGTCCAGCAAAAATCCGTGTGAATACCACCAGTCTCAGATCCTCAGAAGAAATGTGGACAGAGGAATTAGACCAGTCATCACAAGGAAACCACACCAGGTGTTGTTCTAGTGGATCAGTTTGTTGGGCAGTGTGAAGGAAGAATGAATATTCAATTTATTTCATCATAAAATAATCTACATCCAATGCCAACCCCTCCTCCCCCTGAATGCTAACAAAATACAAAATGTCTCAGGACAAAATTAGAAGTAATTCAGTTTACCTTATAGATTAATTGATAGCAGAGAAAATTATGAGAAGAATTAACTTGTTTCCCAGCTCAATAATCCCAAATGATTTCAGTTTATTTGCTCGTAGGGTAGAATAAAATTGGCCTTTAATGCACTATGTATAACAATAGAAAACATCTATTAAAAGTTAACTAAGAAATCTGTAGATATTAAGTAGAAACCAATTTATCACCTACATTAAATGTTAGGGGACGATAAAGGTAAACTGTTGCATATTGAACATTTTTTCCTTAATCATAAAATTAGGTTATTAATTTACTTTTGATATTGTGAAACTCTTACAAGCAAGTCCCATAGTAAAGCATGGACTGTTACAATACCAGCTAGGACATTACTGTAAATATTTGCATTACAACAAGCAAAGGTTTCAAAGCAGTTGCCATCTCTGTGCTAATGGAATTATTTTTATTCACCTCCTAATTTATAGATATGGCTAGCCATAATTCACAGACTAATTTTGCTAATTAGATCCACTGATTGTCCATGCCAGGAAACATTAATGTTCCCAAAATAACGGGTAATTCAGCAAGTCTCCATTATGATATTACATGTGTACACATGCACGTGCACAGACATACATTTGTAGCCCAATTTTTGACAAAAAAAAGGTCAGTTTCCACTGACGTCAATCTGAATAGCCAGTACAGAACTGAAAGCCTCTCTCGACCTCTCGATTTGTTGACTGAAGGTTAATTTGAGCAGAGCTTTGAGGTAAAATTCAGATCTAATTCACAAGGGAACAGGTGACTACACTGAAAATCAAAGTGGGCCAATTGACCACCCTCAAACGGTGGCAATTTAGTACAACTGTGAATATGGGCTAATCCTGTTGCATGCTTTCTAAAAATAAAATCAAACCTGAAAATTGTGTTATTCTTCATGAGCTTGGTGGTCTGCTTGAGATGCAAAGAATAAGACAAGTTTTCTGAACAAGCCAAGCTGGCTGTAAGGCGGTTGGGTACGAAGGGTCAGACTCTGCGGTGGAAGAGGTAATTACTTTAACCAAACAAACTTTGTCCGGTCTGCTGCACAATTTGAGCAAACTGCTCAAGGGCAAAGGTGTGGACTGGCAGGTGTCATCTGAAAAAAGTGGTAATGAAAATATGCAACAGCGTAGTTTGTCTAGGAGAAATGGTGTTAAGTGTCATGAAACAGGTTAGAAGAAAAGCCTACACTAGATTCCAGACCTTTCTGAAAATGAATCTTTTCAGTTTACTTATGGAATTACTTGTGGAATTACCACAGCTGATGCAGACATCTGTGAAGATGTCAAACAGAAGTGATGATATACAGTAGATACAGTGCAGAAAATAATTTTCTTACGGATGAGATATCTGGCATATATATAAAAATTGTTTGATCAAATCATTATTCAAAAGCACATTACTGGGCCTTTCTTCTTCTTACCTGCACAATTCGTTCTCTTCGCACATGTGGATTACATTCAGACACGATGGGGGTGGAACTGCAGTAACTGCACAGGGCTTGCCATGGAGAAGTTCTTTGGCTCTGTGGCAGGATTCATCAGCCTGGATGCAATCACAAAATGTCATCATTTGGGCCACTTCAAAAGGCATGTTTTGGTAGAAGAACCTTATGGCTGCTTGACATTCTTCCATGTTGCACTTCTTATTTACTGAGCAAACCTTAAGGTACAGGGACAACTGTTTGTTGCATACTTCATCTTCAACACACTCCTTGTTCACATCCAAACAGGTTCTGTTTGCTGTGTATGCTAAAAAGAATAACAGTTTTTAAAATGAAATCACAAGAAAACCTTTCTCAAGTGATGATCGGTAGTCATCCTGCCTGCAACATTCCCATTAAAACCAAGTGTGACTCCCCAAAACAGATCCAGCTCTTGCAGCATTGCCTCTTTTAAGCCCGTTATGTGACCTTTATACTTTTCCCTTCACTGCTTGGTCCTCATAAGCAACCCTTCTCCAAGTTATAAGTGAGATTAAGTGATAAATAAGTGAGATAAGTGAGATCTTGTAAATTTAACAGGATCAGGATTGTTACCTGACATTTTTGGATTCTCATCTACCCAGTAGCTTAACTGAAAATATGCTGATGCGTTATGGTCTAGACAAGTGGTCTGTGCGGTGGGTGGGGAACTGGCTGACAGGCCACACACAGAGGGTGGTGATAAGTAGCTCCTTTTCTAACTGGCAACCTGTCACATGTGGGGTCCCCCAGGAATCAATACTGGGCCCAATGCTATTTAATATCTTCAGAAGTGATCTGGATGATGGGATCAAGTGTACCCTGAGGAAGTTTGCTGATGACACCTAACTGAGTGGGGAAGTGGAGACTTTGGAAGGAAGGGCCACCCTGCAGAAAGACCTGGCTAGAAGAGTGGGCTAACAATAACCTTGTGAAGTTCAATAAGGACAAGCATTAGGTCTTGCACCTGGGAAAACATAATCCAGGAGTGCAGCACAGACTGGGATCTACCCATCTGGGGAGCGGCTCTGTGGACAACAAGCTCAATATGATTGACCAGTGTGCTGCTGCGACAAAGAAAACCGACAGGATGCTGGGTTGCATCAACAAGGGCATCATCAGGAGAGATAAAGAAGTCATTATCCCACTCTACTCAGCACTTGTCAGGCCACACCTGGAATACTGTGTTCAGTCTTGGTCCCCACTGTATAAAAAAGATATGATCAGGCTGGAAAGGGTCCAGAGAAGGGCCACCAAGATGATCAAAGGACTAGGACGCCTGCCATATGAAGAAAGGCTGAGAACTGGGTTTGTTCAGCCTTGAGAAAAGAAGGCTTAGAGGGACCTTTTCACCATGTTCCACTATTTGAAGGGTGGCTACAAAGAAGATGGAGGCTTTCTTTTTACAAGGAGTCACATGGAAAAGATGCAGGGTAATGGGTATAAATTGCTCCTGGGGACATTTTGATCACACACAAGAGAAAAATTTTTCAAAATGAGAACAATCAGCCATTGTAATAATCTCCCCAGGGAACTGGTGGATTCCCAAATGCTGGACACTGTTAAGATTCAGATGGACAGGGTGCTGGGCCATCTTGTCTAGATTGTGCTTTTGCCAAAAGAGTTTGGACCAGATGATCTCTGAGGTCCCTTCCCACCTGGTATTCTTTGATTCTGTGATTCTGTGTTGGATCTATTGACTGTCTGCACTTCAGTCATTTGAGTGAAAAGTATTCATTCAGTTATTAGGATTTGCAAGTAAATCAGACTTACCTTGTTTGGAGAGAGCAGATAAACTCCACTGTAATTTTGTTTCTGTACTAATATTGTCTAGAACAAAAAGATACAGCAAAAGTAATAAATTGCGTCTTAGCTTAGTTTTTAACTTTGAAGTATTGGCTGTGTTGCTGGCATAGTGCCAGTAGCAAAAATAAACAAGAATAAAACAAATTAGCTTGACCAAATATGACCTGTCAGCTTCTTAACAAACTCTAAAATCACCGATGCATATATTCATAAGTTTTGGGGTGAAAGCACAGTTTATCAATGGCTTCTGATAACATACTTTACATAATTATAGATCCTGTGAGCTCAGGAGGAGTTTTTAGAGCTGCTCAACGCAGATTTCTTGAGAATAAATAAAGGCCAGAGGCCTCAATGTGTTCATCAGTGCACCCGGTTTTCAAGCTCAACTAACTGCTTGTCATGATCTAAAGTCAAGGCAGGCAGACAAGTCTTGCTATTAGAAAATTATCATTATTGGTCTTATATTGTTTCTAGTTACAGTGTAATACTAAAAGGGACTGATTTGGATCAGGTTGTATCAAATTAACACATTGAAGATCAATAGTATTTGCACTCAGGCTATCATTTCGCTATCAGATTATTCATTCGCATCTAAATAAACCTCCTAAAACTGTCCTGTTCACACTGTTAAACTGCACATGATTAAGAAATCCCTTTTTACAGACTTGTGCACTACGGTTATGTATGAAAGCATTCAGACTGCTGGAATACCACTAACCTGTGTCGGTGTCCTGATTTCCATCATCATCATCATCATCACCATCATTTTCACTAGCTGCTGAAGCTTGGTTCTCTTGAGAGTATTGTAAACAAGGGTTGTTAAATATTCCCTGCCATATTTTAACGCATCTCATCTGAAGTGGCTCGGGGCACTTGCACTCTCCCAGCACTGTTTTCCTCAGTTCTTTCCACGCTGACAAACACTCCTGGTTGAACATCGGGAGCCTACATTTCGCCACGTCTGCCCGGCATGCTCGCTGGAAGCTCTTATATGCTAAAAAGCAGTAAGAGTCCTCTTGACAGGTTTGTTTTGCAATTCTGCAGTCATTCTCTAATTCTTCTGGGTGTCTTTGGTGTTTGGGGTTTCTGTGTTGCCTAAAACTCAGTTCAGTATCTGGTCTTGAGGAAGTTTCCAAATATTCTGTACAAATAGGTACAAACAGAGATATAAATCAAATGGAAGATGGAGAACCATCACTGGTCAGCTCAAAACAAATTCAGGAAAAGGATGATTGTCTTAATGCAATAAAATGAACGAAAACAGCCCTAGTTTCATTCTGAGCCATAAGTAAATACGTAATAATTTCGGAGGCTTGCAGACTAATGAATCTTACTCATGCTTACTGTGTCCTGGTAGCTGTATAATACATTCTACTTTAACAATTCAGCTGCCAGCAGTAATACGAGAAACTCTCACTAAAATTACTGTATAGAGGGATTCATCTCACATAATTTTAACCACCTAGAGATTGGACATATCATGGATTATCATCTTAATTCAATGCGCAACTTGTAAAGAGAGTATGGCAGTTCCAGAAGATGGTTCATTCATTACCAAAATAGTCATCGAAGTTAGACAGGAGAATTAATTCTGAAAGTATTTACCAACACCATAAATTATCATCTGTAGGTAAAACCGATACTAGTGTAACTCCATCCAAATTTACTGGTGAGAAGCGTAATCTCAATCAGCAAAAGATACAAACTACTTCATTTTTCTATAAGTAAAAGCAACTGTTCCAATGACATCAGCATCAGGTTTTAGATACCCACTTTTCTCGTCTGGGGCAAGGAGTAACAGATCAGGATGCTATTATTTCCTCTGCATTAAAGCCATATATTCTACTATGAAATGATGTACACTGATTGATGCCAGCAGGGAGTGATGGATCGGTGCCAGGAATCAACATCGGGGCTCACTTTCCAGATTCTCATTCACTGGCTGATTTTACCTCTCTTATGTCAGCTTTGCGAATCGTTACTCCAGGAGACACTGGATCTGAAACTGCAAGCCTTTCATGCACCAAGTAATTCTCAGTTATAGAGATAGGCTTTCTGAAGGGAAAAGAGTTGTTAGAATAATAAAAAATAAATTTAAAGGAGCTGGGCCCATTGATTACAATAGAATTTTTAAAAGGATGCATTTTATATAATATGTACAGCTTTATAAAGGTAGTAAATGTGTTTCCCATACCCAGTAACATCTCCTAGATGTAGTGAAGATGCTCCTGTAACACAGTGTGACACAACTGCAGAGCTGTGCGTCCCCATTCACTCACATTCACATTCACAAGGTGTCTGGATGTGGCTCTCTATACTTAACATAGATCCAGTAGTGCTCAAGCCTCCTGGGGCAACAAGTGGTCCCCAACAAACATTGTATTTTCACTCTTGCTTTCCACTAGATTGAGCAAGACCTTTAGAAACCATTTGAGTTTCTCACATGCATTTTATTGCTTTTATTTATTCAAAAGCAGATATGGCATTGCTTTCATATGCATGTTGGAGAGCGAATATCATAGAAAAGACAAAACTAATTTTTCTTGGGAATGATCAGATTTGAGAAATATGCAAATAAACTTGAAGCAAGTTAAAATGAGGGTTACAAAGTTATATCTTTCTCTTTGCTCTTCATAATTAAAACTTTATGTTTAGTTACCTTTATTAATGCTGCACTGTTTCCCAAGCAAAGTCGTGATGCTACAGAAATCATCTGTAGTGCAGACACAGTTTTTAAATTCTGGGTATTCGTCAGCCAGGACCTGGATGATTCTATTACATCCAATAACGTCTTCTGCCTTGCATCTATTACCTAGAACTTACCATTAAAATTATAAAGTTGTTAATGTTTATGAACGCTTAAGGGATATGGTTACATAAAACAATTCAATTGAAGCACACAAAAAAAATGTTTTGCCAGGAGAAGATGGTTTGAACCTAGTTTTGTTTGAAAACCTGTCATAATTTACAAGTTTTAAATAATATTCAGAAGGATATAATAAAGTTGTGCTACAATATTGCCTTCCTTTATCTGATCTGACCCATTGCCAGAAAGTCTGTTTCTGTTCTCATTTCCAAAGTACGTAAAACCTTGAACTCACACCTTTTATTCTAGGTAGAGGAGGCACGGACACTAAAGTAAAAAGGTGCACAGGAGTGGGGGGACACATCCTGAACCGAGGCACTGAGGCACTCGTCTTGGTCCTGCGTAGAAATGAGGTGCCCGGCACAGGGATGGGAATTCACAGCGCGGGGTGAGGTACTGCCACGTAACGGAGTAAGAGTGGGGACGTAGGAGGGCAGGCACAGCCCCGCAATAAGGGTGGTGCTAACCCCATCCCGAGGGATGTCAGCTCTGGTTCAGGTCCCTCACACACCTGACGGTGGCACGAGCCTGGCCATTTGGGTATGCCCGCGGACTGCTACCCTGTAGAACTACTTCACTGCCTCAGTTTGGCAACGACAACAAATTTAAAGTAGTCCAAGAATATTCTGATTTTTCATTTTTTAATGATAAAAATAAGGGAGCAGTTAACACATACACAAAAAAATAATAATGCAGAAGCCTTAGCTTCCCAGTTCAGTTTCAAGCCCATTGCTTGCGTGTGCGCTTGGACTCGATGACAAAGACACTCACACAAGCTGTCAGGACGTATTTTGCTTGTATTCATGGTAAAAACAAAGAGCATGTCCTAGTTTGTGGTACAAAGGTAAATCAATCAACCCTCTACTTTATGGACTAAAAGGTTTTAAAAGTATTTCATTACTTATCATTGCTTAAGAAAGTTACAGGTTACTTAAGAAATTTATAGACGCAGCAGCTTCATACCATTTAAGAAAGGTTTATTTTGTGAAAGCCACAATCTACCTTGTCAAAACCGGTATGCAGGTCCCCAAACCAGCACATTGCCTCTCTTCTCCTCACAGATATTAAGTATCTCAGAATATGTAAGATAAGGAGTATGTGGCTCACAAGATCCAGGCTGGTCACCGGGTGGCACGAGGATGGGTTTTAATCTACCGAGCACATCTGTTATTGTCTCTGCCCTGTCAACAGCGATGTCTGGCTTCCTGCCTGGCTGTTTCCCCGGTCACTAGCGCGGAGCAGCAGAGACCGTGGGCTCCAGTAAAACTGCAAAGCTAGCAGCCATGTGTCACCGCCACCAGGGGCAAGCTTTAATGTGATTAGAGTTTTAACGTCATTTATATGTTGTTGACACAAATAGCAGCGGAAGGCAGTCTAGGCGAAGGCCTGCAAGACGAAACAGTGTGTTTTGCCTGTGCCTGAAGGAATGAGTATCGTCTATTCCAGAATGCACATCCACATCCTGCTGCCCCAAAATCCCGTTTCAGACAGTGTCAGCATTGCCCATTCTCCAGCTGCTGTTGCTCATTAAGGAGGGTTTGGGGACGTATTAAAATGTGCGCTGCTACAGGGTGATGTTGCAGTCCAGCAAAAGCTATAGCCCCCAGTCTCTGCTCCCACTTCACCTCTTGTATCAGCAATGCAGGAGGTGATGGTCCCTGGGCTTGCCTGTATCTCTCCAACCCCATCTCCAACTTGCCTTCTGCATTTTTAGTAGTAAACCATGACCCTGACCCTCAGCCCTCACATTTCTTTCTTTTTTCCAGTAGCCAAGGAGCTCGGGAGATCTACTGAAGGTCAGAGACATAAAGCACTCCCTGACTATAAAAATAGGGTGGAAAGCACGTGGTGACGTGGGAACTGTGGAGTCACATGGAGGTGGGAGGGTGGATATTGTACTGTATTTTTTATCAAGTGAGTAAGGGATAATGAAAGAATTTCAGGAGACATTTTCAGAAGGACAAATTCCAGGGGTAGAAAAAGAGCAACGAAGATCAGGAGGGGCTTATATAAAAATGAGCTAATTTACAAAATTTACGACTGCCTTCTTCAAGGTCCTGAGGACACCTCAAGGGTGGAGGTGAGTAGAGGTATGAGAATAAGAAACACAAATCCTAGTGTATTTTATGTAGCCTCACCTAGCTCATCTCTCTTCATGACACTAAAAAGTTGTGGTTAGGAGTCGGGTACAGGGGCTCTCTTCAGAGTGGTCCCGTGTGCAGTGAACAGACTGTGCTGAATCACAGCAGCTGACAACCAGGGGCTGAGATGTAGGTTGTGGGGCTACAAACATACAAAGGGCATAGACAGAATCAGGAAGCACATCAAATTTATGGGGGTCCCTTGCCTGGCCTCTTGAAAGCTGTGTAGAAATAACCTATTATCAGTATTGGTCTATTTGTACACTGTGTTGATTCAGCTGTGATGAACAGAAGGAAATATTTTATTGTTGGTTTTCAATTATTGTTGCTTTACATTTGATTAGTTCTGGGTAATATATTATACATACGCTTCCAAGGTATTTACAAAAAATGCCCTCTGACTTAATGCTTAGCAGGCATTATTCATAATTTGATTTCTTTATATGTACATAATTTATGTACATGTGACCACAGATAGGAGCATGACAAAGTAGAAGCTGACATTTGCAGGGTGATAATCTCTGTTCTCGCGCAGCCAGCTCTTCAGTCATCTCAGTGAGAATTGCACCTGAAGACTACACAGGAAAGTACCGGATTTTCCCCTCTAGCACTGGTGAGACCACGTCTGAAGCGCTGCATCCAGAGCTGTGCTCCTGAGGACAAGAGGGACATGGGCATACTGGAATGACTCCTGCAAAGTGTCATAGGTGTGATTAATGGACTGGAGCACCTGTCCTGATTGCTCAGCCTGGAGGAGAGAAAGCTCAGGGGTGTACCAGTACACACATCCGTGTGTATAAATACCTGATGGGAGGGGAGTGAATAAGGCAGGGATGGACTCCTCAGTGGTATCGAGTGAGAGGACAAGAGGTACAAACTGGAGTACAAGAAAGTACATTTAAAGGTCAGAAAAACCTTTTTAATATGACAGTGGTCTAACAGCGGAAGAGGTTGCCCAGAGTGGTTTTGGTGCCTCCATCTCTAGTTATATCCAAAATCCAACTGGACACACTCCTGGAAGACAGCCTGCGGTTGACCCTGCCTGAGCAGGGGGCTTAGACTGGGTCTCCAGAGGTCCCTTCCAATCTCAATGATTCTAAGAAAAATAAACTCTTCCAAACCTAATTCAAAGTGTGATTCCTTAATATTTAAGAGACTTGAGATTTTTTTTTTTCTTTTGAGCCCAGTTCTGAAAAATTAAGAAAATGTATACTCATGGTTAAATCAGAACCCAGAAATTTCTATTTTTTTTTCAGTGAAAGAGGAAAAAAACAGAAAACCCCAAACCTTAAAATCTTCATTCTGCGGTCCTGAAACATTTTTGACATTTTCAAAGTGAAAAGTTTTGATTCCATCAAAATTAAATATTTCAGTCTTTTCTGTCCTGACCTGGAAGCTGTCTTATAGACATTTTCAGTCTCTTTTTTTTTTTTTTTTCACTGTATCTTGGCATAGAAGAAGAAATGGAAGAAGGATTGGACTCAGAGGACTATAAACTGAGACTCTGAAAATGCTGCTGTAGGAGTAGGGGAGCAATGATGGACAGTTTGACAGAGAAAGGAGTGACTTAGGTAGTCATCTGGAGAGTGTTCCAAGACCTGCTCTTGAAGAACAAAAGATGGAGGTCTTGATAATGCATACATTTAACTTGGAGGTTACAGCCTGGGGGAGTGAGTTATTGAACTCACACCACAGAGAAGCAGCATAATTATCATCTGTAGTTAGGTTTTTCGTAAAGAAACTAGCAAAAGGGATATTTGCCGCATTGACTATTGCCTCCAACAAACACATTTGTGATCAGCACTGAAGGGCCTTTCCCATTCCTACAGCTCATCCATGAAGTTTTTAGTCTTACACATGTAGAATACTCTTGACAGACAGTGTAATGTTATTCTTACTAATAATGCTGCTGGTAGATTTTCTCTTGCTGTTTCTGTGGGCACTCCGAGAGGTATTACCAGCTGTCTGACTGCAGGTTTACACCGTCTGGGGTCATGGCACCTAATAAGCACATTTAGAATAATTTGTCCTAGACCCAACACAATATCAGAGTGCCCTGCAATGCTGGAGAGTCCTTGGCTAAGGAAATATACAGATGCAAAAGCAAACAAGCAAGAATTTCTTTTCAGTAACTCTTACCCAGTTACAAATATCATTAATATCAGTGAATAAGCCCATAGGACAATAAGTGAGGGAAATAGCATATAATGGACATATAATGGCGTATAATGGACAATGTAATAAATCCAAAGGGGAGACCACAGAAGTCATCATCATGCTGGTCCACTTCATCTGGTTGCAGGGTATGATGAAGAATAGGCTACAGTACAAATCCTGATCTTTATGTCCAGTAGTTTTGGTGCTAATGACTTTGGGAATGATGTGCAAGAAGCAAATTAAACAACTTATGATTTGGGGAAGAGGTTTGGTTCTAGAGAGCTCATCTTTAGATCATGGTCTTGAGCCTGAAATTACTCCATATTCTAATATGTTTTTTCAAACAGCAGCCATATCTTTTGAAACTGTTCCACTTCACATAAAATATTTAAAAACTCAATAGAACATGAGCTGAAACACACTTCCTTTGGGGACTCTTGTAACCATTAGGTTGTCATGTATTTTTCATTTACTCTGTCTGTTCTTAAAAGTATTGAGCCATTCTGTGCAATACAGATACATATCTGGAACAGGACACACTAAGAAGGACCCCTCAGAATATTTTCTGCTCTAATTATTTTAAATACTGCCTTGTGACTTGGGACACTTGAGTTCAAATCTCTGCAACAAATCAGACAGACAGAGGCATTCAGATAGTTCACACTGCAGGTGAATGTTTTAGCAATGGGTTATTGACCATGAAGTCAGACGGCATCTTCTGCTGCCCGGCCATCCACACAGACCAAACGTGAGACGGGGTCCTGACATCAAGACAGACAAAGGGACATTCACTTTATCAACTCTGCTGCAGTTGAGGCTCAGAACAGATGATGGCATCAGGACATGGTTGGTTCTGTTCGAATAGTTTCAATATGAGAAGGGAGGTTTTCATGGCAATACAGATACCTCTGATTCCCAGTGATGGAGAACCTGCCATATGGAATTACATTGGCAGTAATGTACCTACATACCCTTGGCTACATTTATGAACACGACCAAGGCATGGGCTAGGCTAATGGCAAGTGATTGTGTTTATGCTGCTGGGGGAATAGTCCCTGGCCCATTTTATTTGCTAGTACTAATGTAGCTTTGGCAGATCAAGGGCCTTGACATTTGTCAGTCAATGAAGGTGTCTTTACTAGCTTGGTCTAATGACACTACCACACTGTACACTCTTCTGCCTTCCATATTCAGAGCACCTGGCAAGTGAATACTCAACATTTAACAGCAAGGTCTTAGAAGGATTTAAAGAAAGAGAGAGATGGTGACCGATACCCAAGATTTGTTCAAGAAGATAATAGGCTTTTGTAGAAAGCAACATTTTCATCTGAGTGACAACAGAGAGTAGGATGAGTTTCAGGTCAAACTTATAATACCTGGTCCTTCTTCTACCCACTTGAAAAATACTTGGAAATGATGCACCAAGCTTTGGAACTGCAATAAACAGAGACAGAGACTGATTTTTTGCTTTCATTTATGTGAGAATCCGTTTAACAATTCAAGGAGGCTTAGTCACATCGTAACCTGCACTTTATTGTACCATCACTCCCTGCAAGTGAATCACTCTGACATGTAGGTGTAATTCACTGAATAAATACAATGTGCCTCCCTACAACACAACTCTCTTTAAGGCATGATTTATTTGATTTGTTTCATATTCTAATACAATATTTGAAAATTAAGTAACTACTACCTTGTTTTGGGTATTGTGCGAGATCATAGAATCACAGAATGGTTTGGGTTGAAAGGGACCTTAAAGATCATCTAGTTCCAACCCCCTGCTATAGTCAGGGACACCTCCCACTAGACCAGGTTGCTCAAAGCCCCATCCAGCCTGGCCTTGAACACTTCCAGGGATGGGGCATCCACAACTTCCCTGAGCAACCTGTTCCAGTGCCTCATCACTAGTGTCTGTAAATTCTATTTACCGACATTTTTATTGCTTTACATCCCCTCTGGATTAGTAAAACAGATCGCAAAAAGTGAAGAGCATCAGACACATGTTCCAGAAAGTGTATCGCCCAAGTCTAACAATGAGATCGACCAAATGCAAATTCCAGGCAGATCAACTCTGAATTATGGACAGAAAGGTTGGAATTTTTTTCCAGCTGCATGCTGGCTTTGTTTAACAGGATCCCACAGGAGCATAATTTCTGCTGAATTCAGACTTCTTGAGTTGATTCAGGCTCTGACTTTGTTCATAGTCCAGAAATTTCATTTATCACCTTGTTGAAGAAAACGTGTGACTGTTACTGAAAATGGTATCAGCCGTTGTCAAGGATTTCAGAAGTTCTCTGTCTTTTGCCATCATTTTCTCTTTGAAATCTTACTGACTTCATTCAGTTACCACAGCAATATTATGATAAACTATGAATATGCAACCATTCATCAATTCAAAATAAAGCTGTGTGCACCTAAAAGAATTACCTGAAATATTGCAGATATCTTCAAGAACATTCCAGGCGCTCTCACATCCATTTGCAGCATTTATACATTGCTCCCTCAAGTGCAGACAGTCAGTAGTCTGGGCAGTAGATATACTTGTGAAGTACATGAACAACACTGTAAAGACAGAATATAATGACTATTTAATACAATAGATATTTTACTGACCTTTTTCATTTACATTTAGCTTATAACAATTTTTATATATAAATACCATATACTACAGTATTTAGCGTAGTTTATCTATAGATTCAAATTTTTCTACCAAGTTACTTTTTAACAGAAAAAAAGCTTTTCTTCAGTTTCACAACTGGAAAATTAAATTTAAATTGTAAATTTTCAAAGTTGCAGTGTGGCATATTTTGTATTGTTTTTACCTCAGTAGTGATATATGACATCAGTCCATAGATATATAGAAATGACTGCAGTTCTGAGACCCATAATAAATAATAGAAAGGAAGAGAGTATAAAAAATTCGAAGGAAATAGCATTTTATTTGGACTGCAATTTCATCAAGCTAGAGACTAGACAGGAATTCCTATTAATAGACCACATGAAAGAGACTTGACAGCTACACAGCTGCTAGATAATAAATGAGATTTTATTTCATAATACAATACTTTTCACCCTCATTGTTTTTACTTCACAGATGCATCATTTCTTGAAAGCCCCGCATTTATGTCTTTATCTGCTTCCCTGAGCGCACTGAACCGAAAGGCCATGTTAATTGCATAAAAAAGTTCTGAAACCGAAGACCGATATGGAGGTTTCAAGGTAAACAATTTTAAATCAGCACCACCTCTGGCTTATCAGTAGAAAATTAAATTGCCTCGCCTTGCTAAGAAAAGACAAATCAGTTGGGGTTTAGCTCTTTCATCAACATTCCCATGGTAACACAACCTCTAATTTGTAACTATGTGTCTTAATTTTCCATAAAATTAAGTTTCAAACACTGATTTTGGGCCTTATCAAACTAGCTGCTGAACACCTGATGGGAGTGTTCTCCTTAGGTATTGAAGGACGCAGCATCTCCCAGACAAAGTCCCCTTTTTTTCCTTATGTTCAGAAAAGTTCATATGGAAATTGAAGAATTTCTAGCACTGTTTAATTCCTTAAACATAATCTGCAAGAGGCATGAAATATTCTCTCAGGACTTGTCCAGACCCTAGCCAGAGAAATGAAATGTTTCCAATGCTACATTTGTGAAATAAGAAATTAAATATCAAATATTGCTCTTAGTAATCTTAAAGAGCCACTACTGTTCAGAGGTGATGCCATCCCTCCTGGAAATTATGCTTACCTGTGTTATAATAGTGCTACCGCAGGGAACACTTTCTGGACCCATATTGTTAAAGATGAAGCAACATTTAATACTTTATAACTGACAAGTCCAATAGCATCTAGTGTGCCTAAGAGACACCGAAGAAGCCACATGTGCTTACTATAGCCGGTGCTAATTCTTTGCCAGTTGTGCATATTTCTGCATATTAGACTGTGTCTGTCGGTCAGCCTGGAAGACTGATAAATAGAAACAGCTCCTGCTATTTGACGTTGAGGAATGTGCATCTGGCCCATCCATAGGGAAAATTTTATCTCATTATGACAACATTTTAGTCTTGGGACTGTCTCCAAAAGTTCTTTCTAATTGTGAAATTACTTACTATTTATTCAGATGACAGAGAAAAAAAAAAGTTGTCAAATACTTTACAAGTGAAAAAGACCCTAAGTAGACAATAAGAAATTACAAACAGGAACTTTTTAAGAAAAGGTATTTTGCTGGATGACCATTTACCTATTTTGTAGGTAAGATTTACAATGGAAGACTTACACATCTGATTAGGATCTGCAGCACAAAGACCCTGTGCTCTCTCCCTCCGGTTAAGACAGCTTTTGAGAAGCAGTGGCTGAAAATGAATAGTCGAAGTAGGACTGACTGAGCAGCCAATTAGCAGCTCCTGCTCCTTTGTAAGGATTATTTCAGAGTGTGTTTATTTTGAACCCACCTGGAAACTCTGCCCACAAAAAGGAGGAGATACTTTTGCAAAATAAAGAGCTGAGTGGCATATTTTATGATTGAAGCTAATTTAGTCTAAGAAAGGGCTTCTCTAGATCTAAAGGCGTGTTATGGATGGGTCTTTTGTTTCCTCAGCAGTACACAGGACTGTTGCAAGCATACATGAAACAAACTGGCCTATATGATTTTACAATCCAGTGCACTGTAGCTTATACAATTGCTTAAATTGACAGATATTACTTTAGTCATTCACTTTAGTTATTTAGTGTTTGGAGTACGAAGCAACCGTTTTCTACTTATAAGACTTAAGGAGATCTAGGAGTTAGTTTATAGCTAAAACTTTGAAAGGGATGCATTTTGACAGGACGACACATAAATTCAGGTTTCTACAGGTGTCTGTATTTTTAAGCAGGTGTCTATTGATTCTCTGGGTAGATGTAAAATTGCCTGTTCTGAAGAATTTGGTGTCTAAAGTGGAAAGGGGAGAAAAAAGGACATTCTGGCACCTTCATTTTGCAGATTGGGAACTGAGGAACAGAGGAATTAGTGTCTGCAGAATTATTATCTGGCAGATAAAAATTAATAATGGGAAACCAAGCTGTGGTTTCTATCCAACGGCAAGAGCAGCAAGATAGCTAGCTCCAAAGGAGAAAGGCAAACTATAGTTGAATATAGTTGAAAAGTGATAAAGGACAATTTTATTCTAATACAACCTGGGGCAGAACTACCTACAGAACGATTTTAACGGTGAAATATGAGTTTAGAGTAGTGGGATGTTAAAGAGAGAAGCAGCACGTATACAATATGTAGAGGGGGGGAAGAAGAATAAAAGAAATTAAAATATACTTGTCTTATTGCGTTCTCTTCTACCAAATCCTTCTGTACCAACTTTGTTGATTTTCCCTTTTTCTCCATTCAAACCCAAAGGTAAATGTCAATAGCCCTCTGTGTAGTACTGCCAGCACGAAATGCTATCCACTTAGCAAACAAGTGGCTGTTTATTTAGACAAGGCATCCCATTTGTGAATCTCCTCACTGGTTCAACTTCTTATCGCTGCTGCCGCTGCCGCCTCTACTACCCTGCCTTACCTCTCGCTTCAGACACGCTACCCGGAGCCGGGATGAAGAAGGGCCTGGAGGTCGCACACCGGTGCAAACCCCCGACAAGGTACCTTCTGCCCTCCCACCGTGAGGCTCCTCGGGAGAAGAAGCAAGGGGAACCCGCCGAGAGGAGAGGAGAAGCCGGGGCAAAGCGAGGGTCCTGGCGAGGCTGGGGGCTGCCTCCCTCCCCGCCTCCCACCGCACTTACCGAGGCAGAGGAGCGCGGCCATGGCCGGCCGCTGGCGGCTGCAGCTCGGCTGGCGGCGAGCGGCAGGTGCCGGTGCGGCGCCGCCCCTTCAGCACCGGCGGCGCGGACAGCGCCCCGCCCCGCGGGTGGGCGTCGCGCCCAGCGTCCCGCGGCACAGGGCGGGAGGGCGGCAGCTCCGTCACCCTTCCCCTGTCAACACGGCGTCTGTCTCTGCCCACCTCGTTCGGTCAGGGGCAGTGGACGAAGCTCATCCCCTCCCTCGCCCCCCACCCCACCCCCTCGAGCTTCCTCTGCTGCCGTTGTTACCCCCTTTGCTCACATTTCTCTTTTCGCCATAATCGCTAAGCTGGACTGCGTCTAGATGGGACGTGGTCCTTTGGGATTTTTCACGGGATCTGGCTCTCCCTCTGCGTTCAGGTCCCACTTGATTTCCAGAGAAACTAGCAGAGCAAGTCTTTGGCTGCTGCCAATAATCCCTCCAGAAAATACCTGTTGCTGTGTCTGATCACCTTCTGTCTGTAAGCACTTTTGATAAATTTTAGAAGTGAATTTTCATCTCAGAAATGGAATAGGATCATGATCTGTTAAGGACAGAGAGAAGCTATGGAGCCCGTTAGACAGCAGACCAGAGGAACAAATAACTAGTCTGTAGTCTAGACCCATACTGGACTACGGGTCTAGCTTCAGGAAGTTCACTAAAATACATCAAAAAATAGTTTGCCAAGCTGGCTTGGGTACTTAATAAAAAATAAATCAACCATAAAGCATGCAATCATACACTTGCTGGCTTCACTGGATGCTCCTCATTTTTGCACTGGAAGGAGGAGGAAAGAACAGATCCCTATTGATTCCTCCATACTACTCATGACTCTTATTTTCACAAATTGCTTATCCCATACAGAACATTTTTAATTGGATTTTGTCCTTGAATGCTTAAAGCAAAAAGATATAAAACTTCCAGCTAGCAGAGATAGAGATACAGTGGGTGAAATTCTGTCCCTTATTGGCAAAGCTAAACTTGAGCCAAGTCCAGATTTTGCTTATTGTTTATTTATCTCAGGAAAATTCAATCTTGCATATAATTTTTTTCTTTAACTCAGATTTCAACTTAGTTAATGTATTATGCTCTTTATTTAAACTCTTAATGCCAACATTGCTAAATACTTGTCTTCCTTTGTTTTTTGGAAAGTGTATTCAATAAAATAAAATACTATTTCATCCAATATATCCAATGGTCAGAAAAAAGCCTTATTGTCAGGTAAAAGGAATAGCCTGAGAAATTAATGTAATTTTAGCTGTGAGACAGATTTTAGGTTGGAAGGCTAACTTTGCCTTGTAACATGCAGCAGTAGGTTGCGATGCATCTTAGTGCAAGGGCTGAGTTAAGCTAATGTTTAGTGTACTCTCCTTCTTATAAAGCCCTCTCCAGATTAATGACATGCATCAATTTTGCTAGTATCAGAGAATGAGATGGTGCCCTCTGTACAGTCCAGAAGAAAAGGAAAAAAAAGTAAAATGCCTTTTTGGAGGTGGAGAGGGGGAGAAATTATCTTGCAGTCATTGTGACTGCAGGGCACGAGTTTATCACTACAGCTACAACAGGAAAGGAGAAAGAGGTCAGGATATAAGACTGTGAAATATGTTGAGAGACAAAGTACCAGAATGATGGTGTCACAAAAATTTATATCTGCAGGAACAAATATGTTGTGATTTAAACTCTATGCCTAATGGTGCTATGACCAAGCAGAAACAATGGCACGAGAACTCCATTTCTATGCTCCTGAGTTGCCAGTGGAATTATTAGAATACCAAAACAGCTAGAGGTAATAGAACACAAGTAAAGCTCAGTTTTCAGATAGTTTTCAATATTTATAGACTGGATAAGAAATGCTCATTCCTCGTCTGATATTTTTTGATGGAAAAGAAGCCCAAAAGTTTCTTTAAGATGCTTTAATTTCTGGCACATGCAAAAGGCTTTAAATTCCATATTGCTCTTAAAATCTTACCCTGTTTTCACATCTATTTCCGTCTCCATTAATAGCCATTGCTCACTACTGGGTTTGTCTTTACTGAAAATTCCCAGTGATTATTTTCATTTGAAAATAAATACAGCTGGATGGTATTTCGAATGCATCCAAAAATTTGGATCTTTCTGGAGTAAAAGGCCCTAGTACTGGCAAAAACCCCACCACTACTTTACACAGGTAGTCAACAGGTTTTTAAATGCCTGTGAAGTTTTTCTGATGAAATGGTCCCCGAAAACTTAACTCAGCTAAAGAAGAAAATATCTAGGTATTTCTCAAATTTTGTAAAAATGAAGAAATAAATATATATGAATATTTGCATCAAAATATTAAAAAATTTTTTTGAATGAAAAATCTTTTATTTCCAGATAACCAAATCTTTATATTGATAACCATATTTAACTAACCTGCAGCTTGATTACCATACTCTCTGGCAAGAATTAGTTAACACTTTCTACCTATCCTTAGAATTTCAAGTCTTAGATAAGCTCTGATTGTATCATTTGTGTCTGAAAAATATGCTATTTACTCAACAAAGATCTGGCCAGAGAAAAACCCATTCATTTGTCTACGAATGTCTCATATTTTATTTATATTCTCCACACAAAAAGTACTATTAAGTTAAAGTTATGCCTAAAAAAGAAATTCCTAGGAACAGTAGACTATTTTAATTTTGGAGATCTAAATGAAAATAAGAAGAACAAAGAGAACAGCAGAGACCTTTCCTCTTACAAAAGAGAAAATTAAGACCAGAACCTCCATGTCTAACATGACACAGGAGACCTGCAGGAGCCAAAAACTGCCAATGACCTTTAGTGCTGTTCTTATCTCAGATTAGGTAACACAATTTATCCCACTGGCATTAAGGTAGCAGCAAAAGGAAGACAATTTGTGTTGGCAGGTGGTATTTAACCCCCCTTTGGAAAGATGCTACTTATGTTTTTTCCATGAGCATCACTAACATTGCTATTTTAGTTCTTTATTAGCTGTCCTAAGTTAGAAATACTGTATTCTTTTCCTCCCCGTTCATCTCACAGGGATCTGGGCAATACACCAGACAAGGCATGATAATTTTACTGGTCTTCCGCAGTCACCTGGGACCTTTTATGTTTGAAAAGTACACATACTCCCCTTTTATATTGACAACGTTTTCTTAGGTAACCATTTACTTTCTACATTCTTGCTCTCTCTTCAAGGAAAAGCTAAAAATACATTTTCTGAAATGAAAGTATAGGTTTGCAAAATTTTGACATAATTGACATTTTTCAGTGATGGGTTGAGGCAGAATTTTATGGCACAACTAAATGGTTACTGATAATTATTTTGCAGCTAGATTACTATACTAGTTTTTATTTTTTTTACTTTTTATTTACTTAGAATTGTCTAGGCTGGAAGGGACCTTTAAATCATTGAGGCCAACCATTAACCTAACACTGCCAAAACCACCACTGAACCATGTCCCGAAGCATCACGTCTACCTGTCTTTTAAATACCTCCAGGGATGCTGACTCCACCACTTCCCTGGGCAGCCTGTTCCAATGCTTGATAACCCTTTCCGAGAAGAAATTTTTCCTAATATCCATCCTAAACCTCCTCTGGCAGAACTTGAGGCCATTTCCTCTTGTCCTATCGCCTGTTGCTTGGGAGAAGAAACCAACATCTACCTCTCTACAACCTCCTTTCAGGTAGTTGTAGAGACCGACAACGTCTCCCCTCAGCCTCCTTTTATCACGACACAAGAAAAAATTAGAAGACTTTTTGAATTCTGTTCTCCCATTTCTGCAATGTTTTAATTCATCAGCTGTTGGTCCAATCATTTCAAATGATATAGAAAAATTATCTCTTGTTCCACACAGTTTAAGAATGCTATATTTTCCGTGGTTGCAGAGCAAAAATAGCCTGCTAATGGCAAACGAATTGCAATAGCTATGAAATCAAATCCTGCTGTACTTTCCAAAATTATTTGAGTTTTCTTTTCTTAGAAGAGACACAGTAAAATAATTTCTTGAAATAACAATGACATAATAGCTATACTAAAAAATTAAGCTTACACATAGGAATATAGGAATTCCTATGATTTTATTTGATATTTAAACATTCTTTCCATTTAAGTATTTCTCTTTATTCTTTTTTAATAGAAAAAGAATATTCTCCTTTTTTTCTTTTAATAGAAAAAGTAAACTTTAATATACAAACAAATGCATTTTTTTTCTCTCACTTTACATCAGTGTAAACTAGGAGTAATTGCGACAATGTCAAGTAAAACAGCTGTTGGGGAAGGCTAAAGCATAAAGTGATTAAGCACTTTGCACTTCATTAAACTATAGCTGTCACGATAGACAGTACATTGTGTGATATTGGGTCAAAGTAAAACCTAGAAAACATATTTACATGACTTAATCAAGTAACACCTTGTCTATGTATAATTGGTATTTCAGAAATATTTGAATATGTGAGAATGCCTTCTTTCTATGTCAAATGCCTTTTCTTCCCTCCCATCTTACCCTTCCTTTTGAAAAATCTGAACTGAAATGCAAAAATAACACCACGGGGAGATTGTAGCTCAGGGTCTTGTAGATTAGCTTCTTTCTAACCAATAGGCCACATTCCCCTAGTAGACTAAGTCTCCAGTGATGCACCATCTTCATTCTTTAAGAAGAAAAGTTACAATGCATGGTAGGAAGCCCCAGGCCAGGGAGCTTGTCCCATAAACTGGAAGTGGATAAGTGAGTAATTGATCTACCGATCCAATGAGATATCCCTTCTATAATTTCTAGAGAGAAACATTTTAATTGTTGAAAAGTCAACATTTTCTTGGCATATAAATCTGTTAATTGTTTGTATTAAATGGCATCTGAGAGAGAAATCATGAAAGCAAGATAACCAATGTTTTCTATTTTAAAGATCCTCACAGATCTTCTGGAGCAACACTTGCAGACATTATGGACTAAAATGAGCTACCAAAGTTAAAATGTCCTGTCCTTCAGGGGTGCTGACACTTGTTATTCCTATTGGCCTGAGTAGGAATTTTGAGCTTATAGCACCTTTGAGCGTCACATAAGTTTTATTTAAGTAGTTACTTTTTAGGCACTCGAGTCTGAAGCAAAAAAATAATTGGCTATTTAGTGTAATCTTATGAAAACATATGTGACTTGCAGCACTCTGTGTTCACGTCTTAGAAGCATGTCTGTGCTTAGAAAAGTAACCCGGAATCTCCCCAAATCAATCTGAAGTGAAAGTTCCATAATGAATGTAGAATTTACTACAAGTGAATTAGCAGAAAAAGAAGCGAAAATGAATTCCAGAATATCACTAGTGCATAAGTAAACATTCCTTGTAAATAAGTCACTCATTTATAGAAACAAGATATAAATAAATGATGGTTGAGACTTCTTTCAAATACTTAGAATTCTTTATATGATACATTTTAGAACATTCCACAGCATCTAAAATATATAAAAATAAATATCTACAGTATTTACAAAGTATGATACAATCCAATCTTTAAAAAGACTTGTAAAGACATGTTCTTTAGCTCATACTGAGGTAAGTAGGTTTCTGTAAGACTGAGAAGATATAGAAGAGGCAGTTGTTTTGAAGGAATCCCTTTGTCCAGTTGTAGTCTGTAACACAGCTCAACGCATGTGCCATTCTCTAGTGGTCTTACATGTATTGAGCCAAAGTCATCCTTGCTGTAACTCCATCGAGGTAAGTTTAGTTATGCTAGGGATGAATTTGTCCCACTCTGCATTCTCTGTGTTGCCAGTGTCTTCTTCAGAAACCCTCACAGCTTCATCTAAGTTTGAAGTCATGTTCATCCCTGGTATGTGGCGATGCAGTTCCACTGATTTCAATGGGCTGAGTGTAGCTGGGATACCTGTAAGATAGAATAAGGATTTTAAGATGATTTTACCGTTTGTATCAGGTAGCTGACTGGCTCACCCTGTAATTGCCACTCTCTGAACACTATGCAGGTGACGATCTATTAACAAAATGGTCTGCCAGAAAAAAAATCCAAATTGCGCTTGCAAATTTTAAGTGAAGACTTCCTGGGGGAAGTCTAAGGGGATTTCTGATGCATAAATCTTGATTTACTTACTGTTAAACATTTTTAATATGATCTACTACTTATTTAATATGCATTATCTGGCAAATTGCCCTTTGGTTCCTTATCCAGATGCCACTGTGACCAGCAGAGCACTACAGCTTCCTGTGTACAAGTCAATCATAGAATCATAGAACGGTTTGGGTTGGAAGAGACCTTTAAAGATCATTTAGAGCAACCCCCTTGCCATGAGAGAAGGACAGGCAGGGAGAAGAGAATGATGACAAATAATTGATATAGAGTTGAACATCATCTACAGCCACACTGTCATCTGGGTCTCACGGCTGTAACCTTGCTTGTGCCATACATACAAGAATGGCAACGTTACTGGAGAAGATCAAGCTGAATTCAGGAAAAAACCCAACATTCCTTCTATAGTAAGTGAAAAGGACAGACTTCTTCAGAATTTATTTATTTCATTTTAGATATATATTTTAGGAACAGATTATCTGTCCTTGCAGTTAGCAGTTTCTCTGTTATCAATACATGGCTTATCTAGTCCTACCCTATAGTGTCTGAGATAGATAACTTCTAGACAACCAACGTTCACATCCCTAGGACAGGAGGAATGAATCCTGTACTTGCAGTCCCTTGCAAAGTCCTGCTGGGATATAACATACAATGTAATGAGAAATATCAAATAATAAATTATATGTCATTTTCCATCTATTCACAAAGCTAGGGAATTACACAATCATTTCAGTGTTTACCTAGAACTGGGAAAGCTTGAATAACTTCTGCCTTTCATTTCAGACTGTGTTTATTTATTTATGAACCTGTTTTGGAGAAAAATCAAGAGTGGCTTCCCAGCTTCTCCTGACTACACGCAGTAAATCACCCAAGAGCAAAAAGAACAGAAAATGCGAGGAAAGAAATTTCATCGGCCCAACTCACACCAGAATGCATGGTAAGTAGATAATTTGAAATAGTCAAGGACATTCACGTACCTAGAATCATAGAATCATTTAGGTTGGAAAAGACCCTTGGGATCATCGAGTCCAACCATCAACCCCACTCTACAAAGTTCTCCCCTACACCGTATCCCTTAACACCACATCTAAATGAGTCTTAAACACATTCAGGGATTGTGACTCCACCACCTCCCTGGGCAGCCTATTCCAGTGTCTAACCACTCTTTCTGTGAAGCATTTTTTCCTAATGTCTAGCCTAAACCTACCCTGCTGCAGCTTGAACCCATTCCCTCTTGTTCTATCACTAATTACCTGTGAGAAGAGACCAGCACCAACCTCTCAACAACTTCAATCTGTACACCCAATTTTGGTTATTATATTTGTTATAAAATAGACCACAACTTCAGAGAATTAGCTTTGAGTAGAATGTAGATGTTTATAAACACATTGCAACTCCAGGGAAAATTATTTTCATACTTTCAGGTACCTGTTCCTTAATTACTTAGGAGTCTAAAGGAAGCAGGGATCCAAAGAAAATATTTATATAAAATATACCTTACACCCTCCCCAACTGCAACCGAACTTTTGAAATAAATACTCGTTTCATCAATATATAACCAAAGTTGCAGCATATTCTATAAAATATTTCTTTTAAGTTACTTTTCTTACAGTCAGTTCTTAACTGTAAACCACCTTCTCTCATTGCATTGTGCTCAGATTCAAATATTGTTGTATGCACAATTGAATTTTACTTCCACAGCATCAAAAGACATAGGGACAAGTATACTACCAGTGGGTAACAGGAGCAGTACCATTTGCTGGAATTGTGTTTATGTTGGTCAATACAACATGTTCTGAAAGTTTTGAAACATTATCAAAATTGCTGATCTGGGTGGTCAAGGATTTCCGACTCTCTGTACTGGCACGACCTCTGGTGAGCCGTTCATCATGCTGACTGTGAATGCCAAAGATGCAACAAGAAAATGCTGCTTTAAATTCTTCTCTAAATTTCCCTGTCAACCACAAAAAAAAGACTAATGAAAAAAATTGCACTATAAACCATGTTTCAACAAACTTTATAGATTAGAAAAAAAGCATCTATCTAAAGCAAAATTAACCCGAAACACCCAGATGTTCTTCTAATGCAGAAGCAGGAAATCACAATTTCAACATCTTGGAGAAAGATAGAAAAAATATAACCTTTGTAAGAAGATATGTGAGGTATGGTATGAAACCTAAATTATTCTTGGCTAGACAGAATGGACAACATAGAATGATTTATGAAATCATGTCATGGATAGTCTATTGATTAATAACCTATCCAATAAAAATAAGTAGTTGACCAATTGTAGGCTTAAATGACTGAATCGTTACTTGACGTGTGAAATGAGAGGGCATGGGTAATTCGTATTTCATCTTGAATACATTTTAAAAGATTCAAAGTGTTCAACAGCCCATTAGTCCGCTTTTGGGGCTCTGAGTAAATTGTTCAAATCATCCTCACGCTACACACCACCAAAGAACTACAGCAGGGAAATGTATAGTGAGGATCAATAGACTTTTGCTTTCCCAAATTTAGCTGTCATACCACCAGTTTAGGTCCTGATTCTGCTGTTCACAACCAAATAAGACAAATACAAACTAAGACAGATCTGTACTAGGAATTGAACAGCATCCTGGCTGGTTCTTTGGCCTTGAACCTAGTTGGCACTGTCTGGTCATGTAAGTATTATTAAAGACTCACAGCCTCCAAAGCCCAATACCTACATATAAAATGCCAACTGGGGACAGCGCCTGACCTGTGCTACCTCCCAGACAGTATCCGGGGAGTGTTTAGGGGAATGGTAATGTTTCAGATCAAAGTCATGCCAGGGACGTCTCTACCAAATTAATGGTATGGACAAATGCAAGCATTTGGACTCGGGCCCTGGCACTCTTTAGTTTAGTTACAGGTAGATAGCCTGAAGGTAATGGGATACATCAGGCATCTTGTTCCAAGAAGAGGATCTAGCTCCCACTGGAGGAGCTGGGCTGATGTTAGACAGTCATTAATCTTATTTGCTATGGCTCATTACATTCAAACTATACATTAAACTTGAATTCTAGGTAACTGTAACTTACCACTGAGGAAGTTATAAATAATAGGATTGGCTGCACTGTTTGCATATACAAGCCAATGTGAGAATGTGAACCAGGCGTATACAGTTTCTCTGTCATCAGCATGATTAAACATTCCAAAAACCCTACGGAGAAAGAGAAGCAAACCTGAAAGATGGCAAAATTAGAAATCATATAAAAAGATTTAGCAACTTCCAGCCTAATTTTATCTCTGATGACCTATTTGCAGTATCACAGAAAAGCTGATTCAACAGTGCTTGCTTTCTTGGGCAAATAAAGTCTTCTCCCCATCCCTCATTCTCCTGTCTTGGTCGTTTAGCACAGCAGAGACCATCAGTACTTTACTTTGCAATGGTGCAGATGCATAACTTTTCTCTAAGTAACTGAAGTCAGCTGGCGTCAGATAAGACAAAAAAAGATGGGAAAAGCTGCTTTTGATCTATTCAAGACATTGAGGTTCCCAGCTCTAGGCTCACTCTTCAATAAACAGGGGGTTTGGAGTTAGAAAGGCACGGACCTGGCTGAAAACCTGAGGCCACAGTAGCAGCTTCTGTCCTCCAGAGAAATCTGCTTTGCCCAGATTCCTTACACCTAACTTGTGCCATTTAAATGAAAATCTAACTACAGGCCTACTCTGCTACTGTAGCTGAGGCAGCCTGTGTAGTTCCTCTGTGGTTCAGACCATAGGTGGCCTGAACTGCCTTCTGGAAATATTATTTTCTCTCCTCATTGCCTACCAAGGGACCTGAAGATGGAAAATACTTAAATTAGGCCTCAGCAAAGTGCCAGAATTGAGTGGGATGTATTTGAGCCTTCATATTCAACTTGAAAACATTCCTTACAACCTGACATGTTCCTCAAGCACCAATAAAAGTCTGTTTATTTTTTGAGGATATTCAAATCTTCTGTAATATGTCATTATTTATTGATTTTTCCAGAGGTCTCATGAGAAAAGACTGTATCAAAGCCTTAGCCTGTCAGGCATCATGTGAACAATTATGTCTCAAATGAAGAGGAGAGAAAAGGGTAGAAAAGCAAAACAGAGCTTCATAAGCAAACCAAAGGGTTAGCCTAAGGTCTCAAAATGGGGCTGGGGTTTGAACCCACCATTTCACAGTCCTGGGGAACAAGCCACAACACGACACTGTCCAACTAGCCTTCAGCTGCTGCTTTACGTAAATGCACTTCCATGGGTGCATCTACAGCAAACTGTAATCCTATGTAATTGTCAGGTTTTAATGAGGGGACAGGCTAGATAATTTTCATGAGGAAGAGCTTGCTAATAAGGGTTCTACAATCTGGCCTTCATTTTCAGTACGAAGGATAGATTAGATATATTTTTTCTTGCAACCTTATTCTTATTTTCCATTTCTTTATCACAAAATAAGTAAGCTTATCCTTCAAAAGTATTTGCCAGAATAAGAGGAATCTCGTAACAGAGGATCGTTTTTAGACAGAAAGCTTTATCAAGTGTTTATGTTTTGGGATAAACTTTACCTTTTCAAGACATTGAGGATGCTAATTGGTAGATAGCAAAGTGCAAAAACCAGGAGGACGACCATTAGCATACGTGCTGTTTTCCTTCTTGCACGAATCTGTTTTATTTCAGCTGCCACAGCACTAATCTTTGACTTTGTTGATTGTCCCAGCCCTCGGGGCTGTGCTGAGGACTGCAGAGGCTTCCAGTTTTTCTGAACAACAGAAGAAGTTCCTGGGATCTAAAATAGACAAAATAAGGGGTACTTTGAAAAACTAGCACTGTGGGTAGCTATAACAAGAAAAATAGACATGTTGACATACACAATGTAAGCTTGCAAGGAGAAGAAGGTTTTTTTATTAAATTAATTGATGTAGCAGCAAGAAACAAACCCGATTTCAGGCACACTTGAAGCACTGCATAAAAATTTGTCTTTTATCCAAATATATCAACCGATGTATTACAATTGTCTTTACTTCCCATATATCTTGCCTTGCTTGTCTCTTCAGACTATCACGCTTACCAACCCTACTACTGCAATAGTAGTTTTTCACTATAAAAGTTCTACATTAGATGTTTTATTGCATGGCAGAGTAGTTTATCCCATTCATATGCTGCTAATTTAAGATACTAAAGAGCTTTTCAGCATTGGAAAACAAGGATTTAAAGCCTACATACTTTTAAATGCCATAAATCTTCCAAATATGCAATCTAGATGACAATAAAGCAGCTAAAGAAATCACAGCTGAAGTGTGGATCTCCCTGCAAAGCTCTTCAAAACTGAATCACACCTTGATGAATGGAGGGGAATCAGGGAAGAGTGCCAAGACAAAGGAAGAGTTAGGTTAGGCAAAGACACTTTGCAATAGATAGATGTAGCACCATGCTATTAAAAAAAAACAATCTCGGTTTTCGTTTTCTGTGCCCTCACATAAGCCAAGCCAAATAAAGCAATTTTGCTTCAGTTCTTCAAAATTATTTCCTGCCTGCAGACAAAAGTGAAAGACTACGGATAGAACGGACTTTCTCAGAGAACTCCATTACAATGACATTTATAATATTTTCAGTGTTATACATCGTGAAAACCTTTCGGGTAGAATTATAGTTTTATTCATGCATAGTGCAATTGTCTGCAGGGTGACTAGTCTCATGAGTGCAAAATAAATCATGATTAAAAGTATCTGCAAAATTCAGATTGTCTATTGTAACATTTTAAAAATTAGGGCTTACCCACACAAACTGAGAAGAAGAGAATGAAATTTTGGATATTGATTTCAGAAAAAAGTAAGATAAAATGGAAACACTTGTTCTAAAATAAAAGCATGCACATGCAGAATTGTTCTAGAATAGCTATTATGTATTTTTTTATGAATAGCTTTCTTGCACAGAGAAGCCCTTAGTTTAGTATTTATGTGCACCATCAAACCTGATTTACAACTATTGGAACATTTTGGCAAAGTTGTGTTGTAATGAACAGGAAATCAACGAAGCAAAACAGGGGATATGTTATAACATTTATTTTTTTACTCACGTCTCTATGGACATGAAGCAAAAAAACCAACCCAACCCTTGCATTTACTTCTACTGAGGATTCCAGCTCATTCAGCTGAAATCGGCAGTATCAGTTTCATACCTGGATGCACCTGTCCTATTGCAAGGGCTTTACCTGACTTAGCTGTGGGGTGTAGCACTGCAATGTGTCTTTGCCATTCACTACTGAGATAATGCACTATCTAAGATTCTGACTTTGGTTTATTTGGTGTACTTTCATGTTCTGTTCTCCTAACTTTGAAATAGAAGCTTTTCCTTCCTTTTCGGTCGTCCTGAGTTACCATATTTGTAGCAAGAACTGATCAGAAAACGGAGATGGAAGCAGAGAAACTCGGCCAAACCTCTCGCTCCTGATCGTGCCAAAGATTCACTTGAAGAATTCTTTGACCAGGTTTCTTGGTAGCTAGATGTAACTCAGAGGAAGAGAAACACTGCCTGGGCTCGAAATTTGAATGGCTACTCTACAGAAATGTTAGACATGACTGGTTTTGTACATGGTTTGTACCCGTCCGTGCAGGTAGAAGAGTCTTTTCTGGTATTTAAGCAGTCTTTAATAGTAAGAGATGATAAAAGGTAGGGACTGTATACAATGTACAGTCTCACTGTACTGTATATTAAATTGTTAAATCTTCAGAAGTTTGTATTGAGAAACTTTCTACAGAGCCCTGTTTTCCTCAGTCTCTACCTGGCATACACATGGGTTTGGCTACTGTTACACCAATAAGTACAGCAAAAATTTTATCAGAAAAAAAAAAAAGAAGAGCTATATACCCACAGAGGCGTTGCTGAACCAGTACCATCTAAGGAGCATAACACTTCAGAAGTGTGGGTGTATATACAGAAACATTTACAAATATACGTAAGCACACATGTGTATCGTGTATGGACAAGTACACACATGCCAGCATAATGCACATTTTTGCTTTTCAGTAACAAATCTGTTGTAGAGATAATTGTGGAGAATTTGTGTAACTCCAATAATAATTCACTAAAAGCCCACTAACTGTGTCCAAAGAGGTACTACACGTTGCATAGTTGTTTTCTTACGCGCTTTTCTTCTATGCCCTCAAATTATTATCAAGGGGTTTATAACCAGAGAAAATATCTCCAAATATAATAATAACTTGCAAAGATTGGAAGGGTGTATTTCAGCTGCCAAAATAAAAATGGATAGTGTTCCTAGTTACTAATATGAGTAGCTTTTAGTGTCAATGCATTTGGATGTCAGTAAATCTGAGCATATAGTATGGAACTTCATAATACAAATTACGTACCAACACTTTAATCATAAATCCATTCAGTCCTATTTATTTGTTCAGAAGTTACTTTTAATCTACTTAAAATCCACAAGAGAACATAGCCTTCTTAGTCACTGTTTCCTTGCTAATAATTAAAATTAATTACTCAAAATCCTTGGTATTTGTGGCATGATTGTTCTTGTCGTTACAAAGATGAATCACTAATTCAAAGATTGCAAAGCTTATATTCAAAGATCTACTTGAAAGACACAATCAGTAATTTTAAGAGCTATCACACAAAGTATGGTAAGGATAGCTTGTAAATCTGTCTTACCTGTAGTGATCTGAAAACTTGCACGTACAACACGCTCCATTTTAAAAAAGAACCTTTAGAAAAAGTGTAAGGCATAGAAAGCATCTACTGTTTGCCGTGTTTTTTCTATCACGTACATCTGGAAGTCCCATTGTACCTTGCAATAGGATCACTATATTAAACTGAAGTTCTGGTAAACAGCATGATTTCTTAATCAAAACTATTACCGAATAATACAGTTAAGAACACTGCATTAATTTGCTCTACATGACTGATTATGGCACACCTGCTGCACTTAGAAAAATGCATGATGTCTGCAGCCAAGTCACAGTTGATAATAGATGTGCAGTGGTTTTAATTTCACTTTGTGCAGCCTCTTATACATAGTACTATCATCTATGCTAGGAAGAGACATCTGTGATTTCACATCATTGATAGCACTAAGCCTGTAGCAGTACTGCCTTTTTGCCACTGAAAAAAAAAGGATCATCCTAACCTCATCAGCATGCAAGATGTACAGGGAGAAGAAACACTGTGGAGAAGAAACAGGCCAGCTAATACAATTCAGGGAAAAAAACCCAACAAAACAGTTAGTTTCCAGTCATTCGACTTCTGCTCTGAATTTGAACAAGTGTTTTCAAGCTACGTACAGATTAAGAACAATTTTTTTGCATTAACTTAATTAATGGACAGTTTGAGAGATTAGGTAGATTGTAAAGAAAGTACAGAAGAGAAGGTTAAGAAGGAATATGATGATAAGGTCATTGGGTGCTACAGGACAGATAACTATTCAGCAATACAGAGTGTCTTAGAGCTATGTTAGACTGAACTTAATTTCAAAACTAATTGAGCAAAGCCTTTGTGCTGGTGAAGAGTCCCCTCAAATTCTAAAGATTAAATTTTGCCTTCAAACTATTTTGTTATTTAATCTTATAAATGTAAGAAATTAAAAGCAAAAATAATAATTTAAAGATAAACGGCAAGACAAACAGTAACTCTGGTTTAACCTAATATGATTAGACATTTAGAATAATTGGTATTATGATGGATGGATGATAACAAAATGCCTTACAGCAGGTTTTTTTTTCTATATTTTAACAAGAGATTAAGTTTTGTCAGTGTAAGATTTGATTTTTACGTTGAACATATATATATGTTCAGAAATCTAAAGTCTACTTGTGATTTCTCTGATGGATCAATTTGAACTGCATGGAAAATGCTCCTGATGTGGCAGATATTATGCCCTGGCCAGCACAGCCTCAAATTTGGATGGTATCAAACACAATGTGGAGAGAGAAATGATTCATGCCCATGTCTTGATGTAAATGTCAGCCATTGTGAGAGCCATTGAGAGGACAGGAGAGGGAAAATCTTGCATTATGTCTTCAACAGGATGAGTTTATTTTCCTTCACAGAATGAGAGGGCAGGGGGTGGCAGGGAACTACAGCCACAGATAAATTCTAGACAAGGCAGAAGACAACAGAGGGAACCACAGACTGATGTATGACAGATTACAGCTCACATCCAGAATATGATTCTCAAGCTGACACCACTCCAAATTGTTGGAGGGGGAAAAAATGTTCCTGAAAGAATTCACATCATTTTTGCCACTTCAGTTCAAGTGTTCTTTGTCTTCTTGCTTGCTTGTGTTTTTTTTTATTTTTAGTATTTTTCTTTTCTTTTTGAAGCTTGAAAATAGATGTTCACGTTAGAAATTGTGGCAATTATTTGCCGATAATTCACATCAAATGTTGCTGATAACAGCCAGCTTCACATCAGGCAATTCCAGTCTCAGAGTTCTGATAGCTGGACTTTCTAGTCTAACTTTTGTTCAGATTGGACCTGCTATGAACCTCAGACTTTGTAAAATGAAAAATAAAAATAAAAAATTGTACAGACTACTAAAAAACCGAGACAGTCAATCCTAACTCTTAACTGCTACAGGAGGTTTTAGCACTAGAAACCAGGTCACCTACGGTGTTTTGGTAAGCACTTCAGATTCAATGGGAGAGATCTTTCTTCTGCCGATAATCAATCTTTCTGTTGCCTTTTCCTCTCTCTCTCTCAAAGCCCTTCATAGACATGAGCGAGAAGGGGGTTGCATTCAGCCTGACTGCCTTCATTTTTTACTGCATCTCTGTGCCTATCCGAGGTGGCTGTAAGCCAGCAGTGCCACTGAACCTGTGACTGGATGCAGAGATCCAAGTCTCAGGTGACAACAGGGAGCACCTAGAGAAGAAGGCTGTACGTAGGAATCTGCGCGCAGTCACAACAGCAAGCAAATAGAGCTAGTCTAAGCGACTCACCTGGCGGCACCAGAGCTTTCGAAATATTTGCAAATAGGCCAACACCATAAGACACAGTGGTGCCATGTATGTCACCAGAAAAAAGCACGTGTGGTACATTTTGGGGTAAACTTCAGCTGGAAAGAGAATTCAAATAGGAAAAGTGCATTTAAATATACATACATTTCAAAATCACTTTAAGCCAAATTATTTATATAGATACGCATGTGTTTTTCAAACATAATAGGTTATAATGGAAGAGTTATCCAATAATATCATGATCAGGAGGGATTCTTTGATCACCTGTATATACATTCTGTTTCTATTATAAACATGCTTTTACTTCAAACATCTTTTATCTCATATCACATTTTTGCTTTCATATCACACTATTGCTTTAGGTACAAAGTCTTAAGAAGTTTTTCTTTTATTAAATCAGTGAAAGGTAGGAAACTTCACTATCTAACAATAGCGAACCAATTATTCATCCTACTTCATCTTTGATGTATTTAACAGGTTGTTTAACTGTCTTTAGTTTTAATTCTGCAAAGGCTACTATCTGTCCCTGAGTAAATTGCACAGTCTCTCACTGATAATCAAAGAATGTAGACTACAGCCCACAGGATGCTAATGGGAGAAGACAGCATTTCTCAAATAACTTTTTGGTGGTAGAATAAATGTGTCTTACAGGTATACTCAGTGATTTATTATTATGATTACAGTAAAAAAAACAGGATTAATTCAGTCAAGTTCTCTGAACTTAGGAAATTTCCAAGGTTGTTTTTGATTTAGCTCTAACAACGAGTTTGCTACTATTGTGTTCTAGTTTCCTGTGTATCTCTTTTCAAAAGACAATTTATGAATGTTATTTGCTTAGAGACAACTGTCTTACAAGTGTTGTGAGTGTACTGTGTTTTTAAGAATGTGGTGTCATAAACTGAGTTGTTAGATTATAGCACCATGTGCAGTGAGTGCCTTGAAAACTTGCTTTCACTTCTGTAACATCAAATGTAGTTTAGTAATACCAAATGTTGATATCAATTACAGCTTAACATTTACGGATGGCCTCATAAAAGGAATGAACATTACGTAGAGTGACGATATGTAGCAGAAGAGAAACTGTGCACTACATGAGCAGTTAGATTGCACGTTAATCCTAAACATTGCATTTTGGGTTAAAGAAGGAATTTTTACATTAATTTCCCGAATTTTCCAGGGTTTCAGGATGATGAGATCTGCAACTATAATTCTGTATTTAGCTTTAATTAAAAGAAGAAAGAAAAAAAAGAGTTGCATGAGATCAAAACTTCAGTGAGTCAAACTTACTTTCTGCCTCTTAAAGTGACTGAGATTGCGGAGCCTATCAAACAAGAGGTCCCTTTGCATCCAGGAGGATCCCCTGGGGTTTGATTAGACAAGGATAGACAGGCTTGGCCCATAACTCTCACAGCAGGGAGGAGCACACCATCATCTTAACTCCAGGCTCGCCCTCTAACCCAGACTCCTGTAATGTCACACTCAGTGTTGGGCCTCAAAGAGCCAGACGGTTCACCAGTCAGAAAAACTTCAATATCAGTGAAACAGAAACTTCCTATAGCAAAATCTAGCCCAGGATCACTGCTAGCAAAGGTAATAGAGACATTGCCATTGATATTTGACAGCTTTGATGGAACAGACTTCAAAAAATTTAGATGAGCAGCATCTGACTCCTTACTTGCTCTAAGATCCTGTAGCAAATTAATTTACCAACTCTTAATTAGCAGCTGTAGCTACTAGCTCTTGTCAGTGTCCCTGGGGGAGGCGGATCATTTGGGGCAAGTTTTTTTATAAATGCTGATAATCTGGGTTTGTATATTTACTGATGATCTCAGAATCGGTTTTGCATTTCAGAAAACGCAGCCTCACAGTGGTCCTGTCAGACAGGGAAATACCGACATGCATGACTCACAGGTGGAGAGATTAAGGAGAAACCGGAGTAATGCGACTTACTGGGATCACAGGAGGTCAGAGCAGAAAGTACATTCTTTCTGCTCAGAAGGAGGTGCCACCTGCCTCATCAACGCTCTGCAGGCAGCCAGGCCCCTTTCAGGTAGAAAGACAGTACATATTTAAAAGGCCATCTGGAGTTTATGGCTTCCAATTTAGCATTCCAAGTAAAGTGAAACATTAAATGAGCCTAGCTATCTACAAAGAACTGACGGACCAGGTTGGAGGAAGATCCTAACACTTGCCTTTGAAGTTTAGCCACCTGGAAACTGCCAGCTGCTAAACATCAAAGGAAACCTGTCCCTCCTCCACCCAGGGCAAAGCCCTTTGTAGAACTTCTTGCTAAGAAGCACGACTCTGTTTAGCTTCTCAAGCTAAAGAAAAGCTTTAAAGCTGTTTGACAATCACGGCAGCAAGAAGGAAGAAGGGCTGGTTTGGGACATTGTTCATTTATCAAGCGGGTGAGTTCCAGGCTCCTTGAATGAGAACATCAATCAGTTTATGGTCCTGGTGATATATCAGCTGCCTGCCTAGGACTGCTGCGCCTCTCACTGCCAAGCAGAAGAGAAGAAAAATGTCTTTGCCTTCCATGGTCACTTAATGGGCTTTGGGATAGGGGGAGATAGCTGGAGTAATCGTCTCTTTAAGAATAAATTAATCATTCTCACGCCACTGGCCACTGTTTCACTGAAAAGAGGGAAAGGGACAGGTGGTCACGGGGATTGGACAGGGGTGGGATCAGTGTTCCTACTCAGTGCCAGTCATACAGTACAATTGCTCCACCTCATAAAATATCAGTATGCTAAAACAAGCCTTCTTCTGCCTGCTGCATGAAACAAGTGTTAAACTTTTCTAAAGCTTCCTTCTCTGCACTGTGTTCCAGTCCCAGACTGCTGCTCAATGAAGCAAGGAGGTAGAAGATTGAAACTACAGCTTCTGAATTTTTGCCAGAATTTTACTGTATTTGTGTAAATACATATATACATGCATGTATACATACACATATGTATACGAACTGAAGACAGCCCAGACTCAAAAAGTTTTGATATGTTTAGCAAATGAAATACTCCCTGAAGCCATCGGTGCATAATGAAATTGGTAGTCTTGAGAGCTTCCCGAAGAAAAAGGAAAAACAAGAAGACTATCAAGTCTGTTGAGTATCAGTAGAGAGTTCCTAGGTTCCCTGGTCTCAGGAAGATACCTATGAGGTTTTGGAGTTACCAATATGAAGAAGCAATGCAGGTGAAAGAGTATACTTTTAGAATACAGCTTAATACACAGGGATGTTAGGAAGCGGGTGTCCATAGCAGAGAAAATTCAACCACACAACACAGACCTTTCCAAACTGTGTTACTATGTCAGAGTACTTGCAGTTAGCTAATACTAAAATTACGTTTTCAAACCTGACATATTATGCTTGAGTTCTCAATTCACGATGACACCAAGCATAATTTTAGTATTAGCAATATTCTGACTGCTTTCTGCATCAAAATGTCCCACAATTTTTTCCTTAAATTCTGAACACTTTGATAAACAGGATGTATAAACCATCATGTAATAATGCAATTTCCAGCTATTTGTTTTCCAGAATTAAGACAATATGTTTTTGTACTATTTTATGAGTAGTCTAAGAGGAAATGGAACACAAAGTCCTCCCTTTGTTTTCATTCAACCATGTAGTTTTGGGAAAGGATTATCTCCATATTCTTTTTATCATTTGCAAAGGGGTTGGCTAATGCACTTTGGCTAACACTCTTTTTGCAAACAGCTCTAAGAGAATGTATTTAGCTGACTTGGACACATGGTGAACTCATTTTAACATATATTTCTTTTATTTTGGCACTTTATCATCAAATTCAGCACATAGCAATTACAGACTATTATAGAACTCTGGCCAACACTGGCTCCTTAAGTGAGTCTGCATAGGTCACATGTTGGATCCTTCTGCATTCCCAAATAAAATATTGTTATTAGACAGTACTCGAAATGAAAAACCCTTAGCCTAGAATTGGCAATGAATTTTATATTCAGGAATGCCAGAAGCAATTAAAAAGAAATTGAGCCCTGTTTTAGGCTGAACTATTGCTCCATTTGCAGTCACTGGCAGCTCTCCAACAGCATGCTTGAAATCTTATTAGTCAGGGTGGCCACTGTTTGTTCACCATTAAGGAGCCCAAGTGTTACAGTGTTGATCAGACTTGCATGGATTTCATCAGCTGGACCTAAGTCTGGGGAGGGTACAGTGCCGTCTCCCGCTTTGGCATCTCTGATACTTCCCTGGACACGGCTTCCCATTAGTCTTCCATATCACCTCATGTTTCAGTGACCCCGAATTCCCAGAATTAGAATTGACTTCCAAAATACTTTGGAAAGTGTCATTAAGCACCCCCTTTTTGCAGTCCCAACCTTGACAATTCACAGTTTAATATCCTTGGGGCATACAGCGTATGTGATGCTCTGCAAAGATTTCATAAGACATACCATAATTTTAGATAGCATAAATTATATGTGGTTCTAAACAAAGCAGTAAACACCCAAATATAATCCCTTTCCTCTAAACTGGCTCCTATAGGATTTGCTCAGGGTGTCTTGAGTGTGTGCAGTATCTACATCTCCACTTCATCCTTGCAAATATAGCTTATTTGTAGGAACATGAATTTCTTTCTCCTTCAACCTCCTCCTGGTTAGCTTTCTTTGACCCTCAATATTCCCATAATCAAAAAAGGCAAAACAAAATCCAACAAAAATGCAACTATTTTCTTTGAAAATATTAGCTCTTTATTCCTTCTTTTGGCCTTAAGGCTCACCAGTCTTTTCAAACTGCTGCCCTGTTATCCATGGTCTTCTGTTTGGGGGCCTTTGTGATTTCAAACCCTGTTTTTCAGAAGAAAAACTGCATTTTCTATGCCTTGGCGCAACTCATTGTCCTTAGACATTTTCAATTGAATAGAAATTACTCGTAGCTAATGACACTTTATTTTCCATAGTCTGAAAGGCATGTTAAAGTATATACATTATATTTTATCCTCATTGATAATATATGGTTAACTCTACATTTACTAAGTAATTCCATGATTTGAGCAACCTACTTCTAACTTAACGCTTACAAAGCTTCTTCTCTCAAGTTAATATAAGCTGTTATTAGAAAGCAGAGAGGATTATTTTTTATGGATAACTGAAATGCACAAGCAGAATAACTAGCAATGATAGTGCATTATCATTAGAAGAATACTTCTTTAAAAAGACAACAGGATAAAAATAGGATTGTTATCTTTCAGTGGAATGAAAAGCTTCCCATTTCAGAAAACTTTAATGTATTTTTAATGTAAAAATATTTTCATTTCATTCTCAATATAAATAAAAAAAGCCCAGCAACCAAAATAATTTTGGATTGTTTGCACTTCATTTCTGAAGCCGCACACGGAAAGAATTTAATTCTAAGCATAAGTACTTGCTTTTTTTTCTACCCCTTTCTACCTCTCCAAACATCCAAGTGAAGGCTCACAGCACAACCCGAAGATCAACAGATTTCATTTTGGACAAATACACTCCATAGGAGTGGAGTCTTGCAAACACGTGGGAGGTTGTTTTTTTTTTTCTTTGGTATAATGGGTGCTTCGGCTCAGGCATATCTGAGGGCTGCAACTACTTCAGCACAGCACTGAATGACAGACACTCTTCAAAATAGTTCCAAGGCCACTGTGGATTCTGTAGTTCAAAAGCAACACTTTTCTGTTGGGAATCAACAAGTGGCCAATGCAGATCTGGAAATTTTGAGATTGCGTTCCCTGATGAAATGCTCTCCTGACTCCCCAATTCATTAACTACATCGTTTTCATTTCCTAGGTTGATTAAAAGAATCTTTGCTGCAGATCTGACCTTGAAGTGATGAAGGCATGGATAATTAGTTCTGCAGCCAAAATGAGTGGACAGAAATTGTACTTGGAGTGAATGCGGTGAAAGAAAATAGTCACACAAAAATTTTGTATCTCCCAGACTCCAGCAGCAGGCCAGGAGATAGAAAATTGTTCACAGATGAAGAAAGAACACTAGAACTAAAGAGCTAATGTGTTCTCTCCAGTGAAACAGCAAGTACAATACTCATAGCTTAACGGAGCCTTACTCTAACCTACAAACTTTCAGCAAATCTTTGTCTGCAATGAGTGCCAGTTGATGACCGTCTCTGTCCCGTTGCCTTGTCCCAGAGGACTAACTGGGATGAAGGAGATAAAGAACAGGGAATCTGATAGCCAATGTCTTCTCATTAATCCCCCAGTGGCCCTGCAGAGGCCGTTAGCAGGCAAGGGACTTCCAAATAGCACATGGAAGAGCCCTCAGCAGTTCAAGCTAACTAATTTATCATGATAATTAAGTACAGGTGATCCAGTTGTATTTTATCTTAATTGTTCACAGAACTGGAATCTTCTACAGAGGGAGCTCTGGGACAGAATCTGATTATGTTTTAGTCTGACTCCAGGCTATTAAACAGGCACCTTTTAGTTATGTGTTTTGGCAAACTTGGCTTTATTTTCCTGTGTGTGAATAATGGGATTACTGATGGTCATTATATCCAGTGTCAGAGTCACAGCATGTAACTCACACGCTCTATTAGCGTTGGAGTTATGCCAAAGCCCACCAGAGTTGAGCCTTAACCATTCGGGTGGGCGGCTAACACCACTAGCTGTGAACGGAGACAAAATACTAGTAGTTACTCCCTGGCAACCCTTACGGCTTCTTACAGCTGAATTCAAATACAGAACAAGTTAGATTCAAAGTTAATCCGGAAAGGCAGGATTACGCTCCTTGGATAGAATAATTTCTAACTGATTATGTTTAAAAAATTATTTAAATGGTCTTATCCATGATAAATTTAAAATTGTGGGCTAACTTGCTACCCTGTATTGATGATATCTCTATAAATTCTGTAATGACATGCAATTTGCATCGAAGTCCCAGGAGATATCTGTAAAGACTAGTCAACTTTCTGCCATTAGCAAAAGCAATACATCAGGTAAACAGAAATTCTGTTCTTGTGCAGTTATTTCTTAAGGCTAAATACTGAAGTCTTTGAAAACCTGCAATGTCTATCGATCACAGGATTATATAAGCATAAGCATTTGAGGGTGGGAACATTTCTACCCTCTGGGAAACATTAACACGGTCAAGACACAAGCCAGCCTCATTCATTTAAACTTGGTTTCAGATGTACTTTAAGTCTTAGCAATATAAAAGAAAAGGTGACTTCACAGTATTTGAAAAACGGTAGTTCTAGGAAAGCTTATATAATTAAGAACATTTTGTGATACATTTATACAACTCGACTGCATATTAATATGTCCTGATATTTTTATTACATAACAGCAGTATGAA
The DNA here is from genome assembly GCF_028500815.1 of Rissa tridactyla. NCBI lineage: Eukaryota > Metazoa > Chordata > Aves > Charadriiformes > Laridae > Rissa > Rissa tridactyla. The sequence continues at coordinate 100,375,779 of NC_071468.1, forward strand.
TTCAGTCTTTATGGTCAATGACACACTCACCTCCCCAGCGCTCATCACACACTGTGAACAAGGTGGTTTTATTGGCTAATCCTGGGAACACGCTGCTGCACTCCATAACAATAGCCTGAGGAATCATTATGATGCAGGACACAATCCAGATAATTACAATGCTGTTCCTTGCTCGCTTCGCTGTGCTTTTAAACATCAAAGGGTGACAAATTGCATACCATCGATCCAAAGCAATGCAGCTAAGTGTTAGTACAGACACAGAGACTGAAACTGTCTAAAGAAAAGGAAATATTATGTAAATATAATTTTTTCAGACCTTTAAAAATTATTTATTGTAAATTTTTTTTCCAGACTTCTAAAAATTCTTTCTATTTTCAACACAATTAGCTCTCTATCTGCAATAAATAAATAGAAATTATTCCCAGGAAAAGGCTCCTTTTTAAATCACTTCTTACAGAATTACAACAGATATCCTCATCTGCTAGAGTCCCCCTAGAATCAACAGGATGATTCACAGATTAGGGTGCTACCCAAACTCATTAGGTGTAGCAGGGTCAGAGTCTGAAAAAGCAAATTTATGGGACTTAGAATTTGCAAAACTTTATCTGAAGAATTACTTTAAAAGCATTAGACAACTAATTAGACAACTTCTTTTTTTTTTTGGTAGAATATTTTTGTTTGTTTGTTTGTTTGTTTTCTATGCTATATTTGGACACCAGTACCATCATTTTGCCCTTTCAGTTTTCACAGGAACAATGGAAATTCAGGGTCTCATAAAAAAACCCAGCCAATCAGCTTAAGGCAGATGAAGTCATTTTACCTTCTATTCAGCATAGGAAATAACGTATCACTTTGGTTTTATTCTTTCACTCTCTACACTAGGTGATCATTTCACTTTCTCTTTGGATTTCTTCCACGAGACAGTGTGGCTCTTCAGCCATACAGGTATCTGCTCAAAATATAACTTGTGCCAGAGGCACAGAGCTGATCACCTGCATACATTCAGAGTTCTGCTTAATTCTTTTGATTTATAATGACTGAAAGGCCAAGCACTTGCCATTCTAGTATGCCCAGTCAGTTCATTTAACAACCTATTCTTAGAAAAGGTATTTGTCAATCATTTTGATGCGAATGATCTCCTAACTAACCACTGGTCATGAGTGGTGGCAATTAATGCTCAAGGCAGACAACCTGATCAGCTCCCAGTGAACCATGATACTTTACTTCTAAAATATGCGAAGTCACTAAACATATATGAATGCCCAGACTCCCTTGAGAAATTCAGATTCTCTGTCCTGGACACTTGTGTAGCTGCTTAGGTCCACACACACAGAGTGTAAATGATTGTAATTAGAATCATAGAATCATGGAATCACAGAATGGTTTGGGTTGGAAGGGACCTTAAAGGTCATCTAGTTCCAACCCCCTGCCATGGGCAGGGACACCTCCCACTAGACCAGGCTGCTCAAAGCCCCATCCAGCCTGGCCTTGAACACTTCCAGGGATGGGGCATCCACAACTTCCCTGAGCAACCTATTCCAGTGTCTCATCACCAGTGTCTGTAAATTCTATTTACCGACATTTTTATTGCTTTACATCCCCTCTGGATTAGTAAAACAGACGGCAAAAAGTGAAGAGCATCAGACACATGTTCCAGAAAGTGTATCGCCCAAGTCTAACAATGAGATGGACCAAACGCAGTATTTATTAAGCATGAACATATTCACAAGTGGAGCAGTCTTTTAATCCTCAGCAGCCACCCTGAGACATCTACTTCAGTAGCAGAGATAGACTTCCACCAGATTATCACTATTAGGAAGATGCTATTGTTCTTTCTCTTTTTCGTAACACAGGTAATGTTTACACAAATGCAGTAGAATAATACCTGTAAGTAGGGAATCGCTTTGCAGAGGGGCTGCCCAAAGAACCACGTTTCTGTGATGTCCACTACTAAAGTTGCTGGAAGACAAGTAATTGTGACCAGAATGTCAGCCAGAGAGAGATTCACTATGAAATAGTTGGTAACTGTCCTCATGTGATGATTCTTCCACACTGCAATGCAAACTGAATTGGGAAAGGCAAGTTAGTGAGAAAGAACTGACTTAGGGAATGCTTCAACAGGAAAATTAAGGAATTTTGGCTTTTCAGAATTAAGGAAATGTTTGTGTCCTCTGTTTAATACAGAATATTTGAATATGCAGTTCAGTGTAAGAACCATGTGTTTTCCTTTAAGGTGGAAACAAGAGGGTACATGAAGAGAGAATCTTAGTCCACAAAGAGTAGTTTTCCACAGACCACAGCAAGGGAATTAATCTAATATATAAACCAGTTTATGTTACTGTAAGTACTGTTTTCACTAGCTATTCACACAACGTTCTTCATATCTGTTTTAATCCATTGGCTCTAGTGTACAGCAATACACATCCACATTTGTAGAATTTCATCTTTTTTTAATGACAGTGTGATGCTTAATTCAAATTGCTACCACATGGAATCTTGTAAACTGTATCAAGACTACAATCATTTGATAAAACATTTTGCTGGGCGTAATGTATCTATTGCATCTGCAGAGAATCTGTCACAGTTGTATGGGCAACTGTGGTTTGAGGTAAGAAAATAAAGGTAATTTTTGCAGTAGTAAGTGCTACCCATTTTAAATGTGGTATTTTTTTGATGACGATTACTGTGATCAAAAGCAGCACATAGCAAACGCTCTACAAGCTGTGCCTTTAAAGCTTGTTTTATGTCTTTTCCCTCTTTTTCAATTCAAAAGGCTTTTAGAAATGAGGCATATTAGTCCTTTAACATTAATATTCATAAGCAAATACATTAAAAATGCCAAAACTGAGTCTGAGAAACTAAAGTTTTTTAATAACTTTGTAAGTAAAACCCTGAGAGATTGTAGCAATCAATAGCTTTTGAATGTTTTAGATTCAGTCAACAAAAGCTGTTTAAAAACCGATGCACAAAATTTTCCGGAAACACCACAACACTTCTTGTAAGAAAACAGTACATCTCATTGTACATCAAAGGTTCTTCTGTAAACAATAATTCATTCATCATGCAAATCCAGATGAAGATTCGAAGTCTCCTTAATCTGTGCGGATACAGCACTAGGCTTAATTTAGATATATTAAACATATCGCAGAATGCTAAAGAATAGAGTTAGAAGGGTCCTCAAGAAGTTATCCAAATCTGAAATGGAATGAGCTAGAGTTAAGCTATTCTTTTATTAAACTAGCTAAAACAGCTGGAAAAAAATGACACAGACTTCAAGGCACATAAGCTCTTGAGATCAGATGCTTCTTTAGTTCCTAAGAAGGATGGTGTGCCTGAAAGCTTGGGCCCATCTTCAAGCTGCATCAGTTGATCTAATACAATGTATTACTTCATTCCACAAATCTCATCTTGCTCGTGTCTTTAGACCAACATAACTACAGCAAGACTACCACTAAGCCATTGCTGGCAAGTTTACATTTTAAAATCTGTTGTTTGAAGATGTCATGCCTCTCTCCAATTTGTTGCAGGGTTAAACTACCTTTCCTATTACAAAAAAAAAAAAAAAAAAGTAGTCCTCTAATGTCTAATCTGCTTTTCTTTTGCTGCTATTTATATCACTCTTTTTTCTTTTTTTTTTTTTTTCTGTACACAGGCAACAATGAAGAAGAGCTTTTCCCTGTGGCAAAGCTTTGCATATGTAAAGATGGTTGTTGCATCTTTCCTCTGTTTTCTTCTCAGACTGTACAGCTCCAGAACTCTTTACCTTTCACTGCTGGCCATTTTAGAACTTTGGCAGCCATCCTTGTTGCTGTTCTCTGGATGGGCTTCAGACTGGACTGCACCTTTGCTGTCGGAGTGCAGTGACCAAAATTGTCACAATACTCATTCAAGGCTAGAGCTTTAGCAGGAGCTGAGATTGGAGCACTTCTTCGTGAGGGCTATGTTTAGACATTTAGGGGTATTTTAGGACAAAGAGAGAGGGAGAGGCTAGGTGGCCTTCAGTTTCCCTAAGAGAAGGTGATTTTATCAGCTATCTTTTTAGGACATAGGCTTCCAAGTTTCATCTAAAATCCCTATTGTGCCACAGCGGATCTTCTTCATCTTTCAAGGTGTTGCAGACATGTTTCCAAATTCTATAGCTTGTATAAATTTAGTCTTTGATATACATCTATCATGCTCTTGTAAATGCAAGTCAAAACCCCTCCACAAAGCTCTTCACATCTCAATAAAATCTCCCACGGTCTCCATTTCTTCTACATTTTTCTTCCTGAATAAAATATTCCAGGTTCTCTTAGCTGTGGCCTCAGATATCTGAAAGGCAAGGCTTACAAATCAAAAGCTTAAAGGAAACATCATATTAATTGTATTTGCTTCCCATTTGGGTGATTTGAGTTACCTACCAATAGCATTGCATGATAATTACAATATAACTATCCAGGGCTTTATCATTATCACTTGGTGCATGGGATTATTACAGTTATAACGTACATTCTGACAATGCAGAGGCAGCATGTAGCAGGGAAGACGATACATTGCTGCCCCTCTGGAATGTTGTTCACAGTTGGAAATGCAATGTAGGGGAAAATAGCAAACACCACTTCACTTTCAATAGTGTTAACACTGTGGGCTTTTACTTAGGGCTTGTTCGTTGTCTTGAGTGCAATTCCTATTGAAAGTATGGTCCTGTCTTGTAATTAGGCAAAAGTTAATATTAGGTGGCAATGTTTTTCTGTACTTTTTATTTCTTTTATCAATAGGCAAAAGTTAAATAAAATGTTGTTTTATAAGTTCAGAGTTTGGCTACTTTGTTCTCATGCTATGGTTTCAATAGTCCTACATTCTACCAGACAAGTGCACTGTTTTCAGCAAAGATGTCAGTGCCTAAAGGTGCCAGGTTTAAGCAGATATGCACGCTCTCTGGCAAGGCCTATTCTCATTCCTGTGCTGACCTGTTTGGCGAAAGCACCTGCACATAAACGTTATTTCTGGTAAAACAAATCCATTAAGTTAACGAACGTGAGCTCAATCTCATTGGCAGCAAACTGTACCAGAAATCAATTCATAGCATTTTTCATGTTGTGTTCAAAGCTTTCTATCAGTATGAGAAAATAAAACCTTATGATACCCCAGAGAGCTAAGAAAATATTATAATTTTCATCTTTGATGCAAGAAAAGTGAAGTGCAGAACAGAAGTTGCTAAAGGCCCTACAGTAAATCAGACACAGAAAAAGAAACTTGGACTCCTTAATTCTCAGCTCTTTACTAAGCCTTCCAGATCACACTGGCTTAACACGGATGGAATTTAGATGAACTCCAGTACCTGCTATTCCTCAGAGAAATATAAAAGACTATGCTCCTTGCTTCTTAGGGAGTAGCAGTATGCAGGAAAGCCAATATACAGAAAGTGGCTCTGATTTCCTTTGAATTCTACTGCATGGGAGCAAGAGGCACTGGAAAGGTGGAAAAACCAATAAATTAGAAGCATAGAAATGCAAGATAACTTGTTAATATATATTTCTCTGTGGATGCTTATGTGTTTCCCCTTCTGACCTCATCCACTCTTTGCAGCATAGACCATTTTCCATTCTTTGTACAGCACGTAGCACAAAAGCATCTTAATGAGCATGCTTACATACTACCATAATAATTGAGTATCCCAGAAACTTATTCATGAATGTATACAAAAACTGAGTTTGTGTAAAAAAGCCTCTGAAGAGAAAGCATTTTAAAAATAAACCAGCTTTCCCCCCCCTCTTCCTTGCCCTCTGCTGGTTGCAGCATTGTTTTCAGCCTGCGCAAACACTGACCATGTTTTCTTTCAGTGCAAGGCTAAAGTGAGCTGTGAGGATTTGCTACAAGTTATTTGAATAGGACAGAAGGGTATAAATGACAGAAAGTTAGTTCAATATATTCTTTACAGACTAGATGTCTTTCTGAGTCTGCTACAGTACAAGGCTATTCCATAGTCCTGGGCAACAGCTTCACTGATATACCAGTGGTCTAGCAGATCATTGAGAAAGATGCTCTAGCTTGTGTTCAAAAATTATTATTTTATAGGCATGCAAAATAGTTTGAATAGGGCACTGAATATATTATAAGTAGTTATTTATCAGAACAAAAGAATTTTGTATACTCTCCACCCTCAGTCCTTTAAATATGCATTTTCCTCTCAGGTGGTTCTATAGAGAAGTGGAAGGACTCAGCTCCTACATAAACCCTGAAGAAACACGCTGGAGAAAGGAAGCTCCATGGAGTAGGAAACACCATCTGCCCACCGAGAGCAAAATAGCAGAGAGCAGTGGCTTTCGATTCAGCTTGGAGAGGAGAAGCAATGATGAGAAAGGTAGTAAGGATTCTCACCTGGGAGTGTATTTTACCAAAAAGTACTCCAAAATGATAAAATAGGGGATGAGGCCACCACCAGACTTCCTAAAAAACTTGGGAGACACCACAGAGTTAACAGGATCCCTGTTTAGCTAAGGCACAATGTAGTGGCCCGAACCTCTGCTGAAAATCTATGAGATGATAAAAACAGGTCTGAATAAAACCTCGATTTAACATTATATGCAAATCTTTAATGCAACCTTTGATGTTTCCAGCTATAAATGGGAGTGAGGAAGAAAGTGGGAAAAACAGTATTAACACAGACATTGAAGAAGAGGATCAGAATTTAAAAAAAAAAAAAGAAAGTGGAAAGGAAATGTGAGAGAAACGTAACTCGGAAATGTGCTCCTACTGTGCGTGGTTTTCCCGACTGCTAGAACTCTACTGGAACCTAGCTACCTGCCCAGTGCATTTTATTTTTTTCTGTATTTTTGCATTTATTTTATAAAAACGCTCAAAGTCATACCTAATAACTGCAAATGAAAACACGCAGGCCACCTTTCACGAAGAGCAGCTATTTTTTTCTGACGGTTATTAAGTAATCCGACTCTTCTAACTCCTTCAGCTCACCGCTGATGCTTTCATTTTCTTCCGCCAGAATCAAGAGCTTTAAGCAAAACCATTGCTATTCCTACCTCTGCCGCACAGTGTCAGTGAAGGCTTGGAAACTAGTTTGAGTTGCCAGGCTGACGGTGTTTGGAAAAACTCGTGGAGGCTTTCCCCAAGAGAGGACAGTTCTGCGATAATGAAGCTTGTTTCGGAACCCATCCTCCAAGCCTTCATGATCTCCCACCCCCCAAAAAAGTCTCACAGGCAAGTCCCAGGAAGGACTAAACATTATAAATTCAAATCAAAGATAATTTTTAAGACAGATGCTATCAGAAGTCCATCAAGAAAGCTTCATATACCTCGTTATATTTCCGAAGAAAAAAAGCCCCTCAAATATGATGGTACAGTGAGATTGGTATTTTTCACATACAGATTTAATCCCTGTTGGTTTAGTGTCCTGGGGCATTTTAATTAGAGGCTGTAATGCCATCTATTCAATTAGCATAGCTCATTGTATCTCAAGCTGAATATGAAAATAATACAAAGGCTCCAGCTGGTATAAAATGCAGCTGCTTGCCTCCTGGAAGATTTACGCTGTCTCAAGCATATTAAACATTGTGCTGCAAGCCTTCTGCTGGTGGACTGCTGGTTCAGCTGTCAAGTTTTTTTTACATGTCAACCCTAAATCATTTTCGCAACACTCCAGAAGTCTTGTCAACCTCTTATTCACTGGGTCATCTTCCAGTGCGACTTCTTGGCGAAAATAGAAATATAATTTCCATAACCAGGAACACCTTATATAAATGAATGACACTACCTCTTATCTCATTTTTGGTGAATAATAAATCCCAGATGGATGTAAACAAAGAATTATCATTTCCTTTCCCTTTATGCTAAACTGCAATGATTTTGTTTTGCTTTGGTAATTCAGTTTCACAATTATTTGACTAAAATATCATAACATGGCCTTGCAGCAGCCACTTGGGAGTAACGCAGTGATTATAAGCACTAGTCATCAACATCTCCAAATGCAGAAAGCTTCTACGGAGCTTCACTCCTTCACAATATTTTACAATCAAACAGCGATTAAAAAATGTGTTAAATAGATTTGAGTTACACTTTATTTATTCTCTACCCCCTACCCCCACAAAAAAAATTGTTTCCACCTGACAATGAAGTGGTTCTTCATATGGCATTCTCCTCCTCAGTCTTTTTTGGTGATGCCATTACGTGCTGTAAATCAAGGTCTGGGTGGTGGGGTGTCGAGCAACACCACCATGTTACAAGGAAGGCTGAGCAGACAGGCTACCAAATGAGATTCTGGAGAACTAGAGCCCCTGTAGAAGCACTGAATTGTGAATACTCTTGGAAGGAAAAACGCTGTCATTGAAACTACTTTCATTATGAACAATTCCTGATTGAAGATTCTTCTGCTTTAACTTAAGAATCTAAAAATTAGGTGCTTATTTTAGTTGTTTTAGGAAGGCTTTCCACGAGCCTTTCAATAACTTTATTGATGAACTTGATTAAGGGGTGAGAAGCACTTTAACTAAATTGCAGAGGATATTTAATTAGGGGTTTTTGAAACCAGCAGTGAGAACAAAAGATCTAAACCAAAGTGATCTCTTCTGTGAATAGGAAGATGATATCTACTTCCTAGGCTGTCCATTTCTACCCACTATTAAGCTCTAAACTCCCACATTACTTCATTTTTTACGTAACTAATCTTATCTGAAAAAATGAGTCCAACATAAGACCAGGTTTATGTTGAAAAAAGTAATAGAAAGAATGACACAAAGAAAAGATACTTTTTATACAATACTTATTATGAAGGAAATCTTGAAAAAATTCCTACAGCTGTCAATAATGCCCAGCAGATAAGAACTGTCCTTGAATATGTGATGCGACAGCTGAAAAGATGAGCAATATTCTGGGCTGCACACACAACGGAATTACATAGCCTGCCAGTGAAGTGATAGCTCCTCATCAACAGGACACTCCAGATGTGTCAACAAATTTGAACACTATCATGAAGCACGACAAAAGGAGTAGGCGGTTAGGTCATGCTCCCTCTGTACCGCACATAAACAAGTATATACGTGTAGGTTCCATCACTTTTTTCCTAGTAAAACTCTAGGAAAAATACTGAAACTGTAAGAAATATAGCTGCATAACACTGAACATATGAAATCTCATCTTGTTGAGTATCAGCTTCACTAAAATGTACTAATGGGGAACTGTCTCCCACAAAAGACAGTCTACATAAATAAAACAGATATACAGCAAGTTTGCTTGCAGCAATATATTTTCTGAGATGTTTTCTAGCCACCAAGTGCTCTATTGTACTCAGGCTTTTAAAGAGACTGATGAGTTGGGGGTTGTGGATACTCATGTTCTCCAGCCCACTTCTGTGGTTTTTGTACTGCCTTACTATTATGGTGCTAGAGCAGAATACAAGAACTAAATTCTGCTTGCTGGAAGCTTATCTCTCCAGATTACAATTGGGAGTAAGAGCACAACCATCTCATTGGCACAAGATACATTTCCTAACCCAGTCGCATTACATAATCTTAGATAATTAACAATCTTATGGAAATGGGAGTCATTACCAGAAGATCAGCTACGCTATAAAAACAGACTGTCAAAAATGCCAGGTTTGGTCACCTCTGGAGGAGGTGAAAGGTACCATCAAACAGTTTTCTGAGCTAACTGTAGTGATTAACACAGATTGGTTTTAAATTAATCCACCACACTCACATAGACACACAAATCATTACAAGCATTAATTGGCAACCCCAGTCTTCTCTGCAGAGCTGGCTATACTGAATGACCAGTTATGTCATATTCACATTTGATATACTTATTTTTCTATCCGTACTAACAATAAAAAGCCTACAAAATCCTTACACACACTTCACGTTAGAGATGGAAGGACCATAAATATAGCTGTCAAACTGCAAATGACACTACAGTAAAAAGATTTCACACTTCACTGTGATTCCATTTAAACCTGCATGACTCATTAAAACCAAGGAATGCTCCACAGCTGAAATGCTGTGCAACTTTGAAACCATATGCTTCAAAATGCATCTGTCGGTTGGTGTAGAGGGGAGTTGCACTAGGAATGGACCCATCTAACGTAGATGTAAGAATGCCTGTTCTTTAGACTACGCAAAGAAAACACAATTCACTATGCTAGGGAGATGCTACACCAAATATTTTGCATATATACAACTTCCGAATCTGTATCATGAATCCACATTGCCAATATAATATTCCCCGAACTGGGCTAAAATCCTTGCAGTCTTACTGCGCTGAGAACCAGGGAACAGAACACGGATCTGCCAGGGCTGAGAGCACCCCCAGGTTCTGCCCCCTCTGCCCCCTGCCCAGGGGTTGGTTCCCTGGGCTGGAGGCCAGCTCTGGTACAGAGTAGCATGTAAACCGGGATCAGGCTGCTGGGAACAGAGATGTCGGAGAAAGATGTGAGACACCTCTTTTAGACGTCACCTCCTTGCCCGGGAGCTGCATTTAAGTTCAGGCTCTCACACTTAGCTCAGATAAAGACCACATTGCAAATACGCATGTGCCTTCCTGATCTGGATTGTGATCCTCACCCACTGACTTGGCTTTCTGGCTTAACCTCAGACCTGCTTCATCGCTATGGATTTGTCTGGCGATTGCTGGGAGGTGACTGAAACCTGCTAAACATCACCAGACCTACCATGCCCTCAGGCACAGTGGGACTGTGTTGGTGAGTACACTGCCCTGTCAATCTTGCAGCTGCCCTCAGCTCCTGGCTCTCCTTCCCTTGGGGAATGGTCCATTCTAGCTCTTCTCTGACAAATTCCACTTCTGAGATGGTACAGTAAGTGAATCAGCTGCTAATATCCAAAAAAAAAAAAAGAAAAAAAAAAAAAGACATGCAACACAGAAAGTAAACAACACTTTAAAAACAAAGAATCATGCCAAAACCTTCCATCTTTTGGAAAGATGGTGAGTTAAAGCAGGAAGGGACAACACATTTCATTTGGTAATGCCCCAAAGACACTTCTGTCTGAAGAATACTTCACTGACCTAAGGGAAAGATGCGTTAATCTCTGTTCAGCTCCTGGCAGACAGGGATTTACTGTTCTTCGTGGTCTTCGAGTTGTGCAGTCGCCAAACAGCTCTGCTGAGTTACTATCCTTCTTCCATAAACAGATGATTCTTTTCAACTACCACCCACAGTATAAAATTAATGCTAGGCAGCATATCCTGCCACCATCAAGGCTGCACCTGTTTTGGGTCTAAATAGCAGAGCTGGTCTTCAGAACTATCACTCACACTTAAAAGTAAAGGGGATAAGTTCTTTAAAGTTTCACACGTTTATCAGGAGTACGCCTTGAAAGTAAAATGAAACAAACCCAAAACCATTCAAGACATCAAGCGTCTCTTACAGCTCACCTTCCTTCAGCCTCGGGCATTGCCCTTTTTCAGAGTTGGGTTCAACAGGACTGCACTATTCACACTAGGCAAGAGCTGCCTTTCGACATAACGAATGGTAAAGCAAAGTAGAGCTGTCCCCACTCCGGACTCTCTGGTCAGAAAGCATACAGAGTGGACCTAGGTATACATCTCGATATAAGAATCTAAAAAGAAAAGGGCATGATTTCAAATCAGCATCATCTTTTAATGCTTTTCTACTTTTTGTGTATCTCACAAGAACGTGCATCACTCTTTCTGGCCAGTAATCCCCATATTATGCAAATACCAATGTACTTCAGTTGATATTTGAACTCTTAACAGAAATTGAGCTCCTACATTCTATATCTTAGGTAGGTGAAATGTATAAATATTGTATCATTCCCCATGTGGAATCTTTTTAAAAATGATAAAGCGGCTTTAGTTATTTTTCATCCAACCGATAAAGGTGATTGTCATGCTGATATTATAAAAGTAAAGCCCTTTCAGTGCCAGATTCCCCAAGTAATCTGGACAAAATTAAATATAATAACTTAAAATGTGATTAAATGAAACACGGATCATCTATGGCCATCAAATAGGATTCATGAAGATCATGGCACCATTTAAGAGAACACATGACTTAATTCTACCAACGCATGTACGCATAGACCTCGCTATTTACCAGATACCTGAAAATGGTAACAGAGCACATTTGAGACAGTTGCCTATTGATAGGCATTGGACCAGGACTCTGGTGTTAGAACTAAACACAAACATTTTCTTCTCCAGCCCTAAAAAATCAAACTATAATGTGTAAAAATCAAATGAATGCTGTTGAGCTCTATGAGTCAGACTATGAACTCTAAGAGGAAAGGACCACAGTTGGATTCTGTACAGATCTCAGCATAACTAGCAGTTACTGTAAAATAATAGAGCGATCCAGAGGACAGTAATTCTCTGTCAATTAAATGCAGCTTCATTCTGAGTTGGAAAGAAAAACAAGTGTCACCAAACTGTGTGAGTAAAGAAAGTTTCTGACATCTCTCACTGATGTCCTGCATGGTCTCTTAGCCTTGGGAGCCAGCAGTGCTGAGGACTTTCAAGCTGGGCGCTGGCAGGCTGTGTGTGCTCAGGATCTCAGCTCCTGCCAGCTCTGGGGAGGGCTGCCAAGAGGCCCAGCAGCCCGGCTGGTGGGACACCAGAAGGCTGCTTGTTCTGCGTTCAGAGAGAAACCATTCCATTAGAAAAGTTCTGACCCACGCAGTGAATAACTTAAATGAGAACCATTCCCATTCTCTACCTGTATAAATGGAGTTAAATGTATGGAGCTGTACATTGTTGTGCACATCCCTGGTGGTCTTATTCCAGTTATTAACTGCTGCAGCTGGTTACTGTGGAATGACCATGTCAGTAACCAGAGACCTCCATACATCCTAAAAATATCTCTCCTTCTTTAATTATCCAGTTTTCTGGTTTTTACTAATGTTTTTAATGCGATGTTTTCAAATAAAGAAGAAACAGGTATTTACTCTACAGTCAACATACATTCTCCCTTAAGAAGTCCTATGTTTTGCACTAGCTGTACAAAGAAGGTTGCAAGAGTTTCATTGCTGTGCAGTGGTAAAGAAATCTTTTGGTCTTGTTTGCAAAACAGAAAGTCCTTATCCTCAACATCTATTCTGCTTCTAGTGATAAACAGTGACCACGTGAAGAAGAAAATAGGACAAAGCATACTGATGTTATCATCTGGCTTTCAGGTTCTCTGAATGTTCATGTAAATATGTCCTAAAAACATCTTCTGTTTCACCTCAGTGGCTTGCACTGAAATCTCCGGTAAGCAGCCAGAGCACATGGGCGCACATCAGAATCATTGACATGAAGCACATGAACGCAATAATGAAGCTTGCATTCAAATGCAGAGACTTGCTAACCGTTTTCATTTTAGCTAGTTTGTGCAGCAGCTCGGACAGTGTATGTCAATTCTCCTAATTAAACTGAAAGCTAAATAGCAATGCAGACCTTGTTATATGCTATTATAAGTAGAATTCCTGCAGTGCAGCTCACTCAAGAGCCCAGTAGATGTCAATCAAAGTTCAAGCTTCTGATTCTACCCTTGGTAGTTAATTAACTGCCAGAATGCTTCAGTCTAGTTTATTACTAATATCTGAGGGATGTGCTGTGCCTTCCACTTGCACAGGTGTTATTGCTGGACACAATGAGTCTCTTCATCCCACGTGAATGCACAAATCAAAATACGAGGCAGAAATATAATTTTTCAGTACCACACAGGGAAGGGAAGAGTCTTTCCTGGTTACTTAAGTGCTATCTGAATGGGACGTGGACAAAATGGCATCAAAGCATTGACTTCACGTGCTACACTAGTCCAGCAGCATTGGTCAAACGTAAGCAGAGGAACACACTGAATAATTAAGGATGATACCATAAAGCACTCTTAGCCACTAAAACTCTATTTAGAACCACTTCTGCTCTGTTTCAAGAAGGTCCATGACTAAATCACAGATTAACCTTGAATACGGATTTTCCAAGCAGGAAAAATTAACTTCTCACAAACTTCAGAATGTGTACTGCTTTATATCAGATTTTCAGTGGCAGCCAAATAAAGTTTCACAAAAATGTCTTTGGAAAGTGCATTAGACCCCATCCATTTCTCTCCTTAAAATCACGTGAGGCTGCAATCAGTGCAGGATGAGCTTTCTTGCATAAAGATGAGACAGTGTTCAGCTAACGAGCACCTGCACCTGCACCTCCCACAAACAACTTGCCCGTAAACAGGAGCAGCAGTTTGGGTGGGTGAGGTCCCTGTGATGCACAAAGGCAGCTGAAAGAGCAAACGGCTCGGAAAGCAGCAGTCCAGGCAGGGGAAAGGTGGGCGGACTGCCAAATGTCAGCTTCCATCCCAAGCAAAAAGATAATGGATGCAAATGTCAGGAAGAAGCAGCTCTGCCTCAGCACCGGTATGGTCTCTATTTGCAGGAGCACAAAGAAAGCTTTTCTCCTCGGGTCTTCGGGGGGAAAAAAGTGTATACAGGTGAGAGCTCCTAGGGCTGAAGATTTGACCTTGGAATCTTTAAAGGCAAGAGGACAGCCTGTTTACAGAACCGGTGGAGGGAAATAGGTAAGCACAGGTAGTCCTCCTAAAATGATCTTTGCTCAAGATTAGAACGAAGGACGCTTTTTTTTTTTTTTTTTTGTTCTTTTTCCTACTTTAAAGTACAGCGTCTTTGCGAGGGCTGTTATCTTCCCACTGCCTGTCAGGCTGGCTGCTGAGCAATGGACCAAGCAAAAACATGCTCAGGCTTCTGAACAGCTCTAAGGTAACCTCTTTTTGGCTGAAAACTCACTGGTTTCGCCAACGTGCATACTGGATGTTTGCAGGCGGTTAGCGCACCATTCCAGGAGGAAAAAAAAAAAAAAAAAAAAAAAAAAAGGAGAAGCATCATCAAGTCTGTTGAAAGGAAAAAAAAAAAAAAAAAAAAAAAAAAAGCCATGCAAAATTTTCCCTTTGGCTGCAGTCTTATTTGCATCTCGCCTCGGGGAGCCCTCGGAGCGCTTGCAGGCGACAGCCCCGCCACGCATAAATCCTTCGGGAAAAAAAAAACAACCGAAAAAAAACCCCCCACACCAAAAAAAACCAAAACCATGAATGGATGGAAGACCCGTATGGCGGGGCTGGGCGGGCTAGCGCGCCGCTCCGTTCATGAAAATGTCACCCATGGAAATAAATAAAGAAATAAATAAATAAATAAAAAGGGCAAACGACTCCAGCTAAGTGGGTTCTCACGGCGGTAAACCGGCTCCCCGTCACCACGCGTGGGTTGCCCGCACCCCCCCCCGCTCCCGCCGGAGGCAAAGCCTCCGGCGGGAGCGGGGGGGGGGTGCGGGCAACCCCCGCGTTTCCCCCCCGCCCCTGCCGCCTCCTTCACGGATGAATGGGAACGGGCCGGGCTGTGAGCTGGAGCAGCAGCCTCCCGGGCGGGCTGAGAGGCGGAGCCGCCGGCCGGGGCGGGCAGGGCGGCGGGGACGGACGGACGGACAGACGGATGTTCAACACCTCGACCCGGCGGTGAGGGATGGGAAAGCGGCCGGCAGCCCCCGGTTCTCCAATCCCCGCGTCCCCTCCGGTTGAGCTCCGCCGGCCCCTCGCCACCCGCGCAAGGGGAGCGCGGTTTTCACGCTGTCCGCGCAGCCTTAACTTTCCCCCGCGGTTGGGGACACCCGTGTTTTCAGCGGGGGAAGCGAACCCCACACCCTCCCCCCGCCCCCGCCTTGTTTTCCTGCCACCGTCCGTCCAAACCCCCACCTCGGGAAGGGGGGATCGGGAAGTTTTGGGGGAGCGCGACTCACCCAGGACGTTCCCGACGAGCGCCACGATGAAGACGACGATGTAGCCGGCGATCAGCGCCCATTCGTACTCCTTGGGGTGCAAATACTCCTTCCAGAGGTACCGCAGGAACTCTTCATCGTCGTAGTCGGAGGAAGGGGTTAAAAAAGCCCCCCGCGTTTCGTTTAGCTCCAACCCGCTCGTCCAGTTCCTGTACGGAGGGGAACCATCCTCGGGTTGAATCCCGGACATCCCTGGGGGTTGGTCCGGGGGCTGGGAAAAAAAAATAAAAGAAGTTAAAAAAAAAAAAAACCAAAACACAAAAAAACCCCAAAACACCACAACCAGATCCTCTCAGAGCATCCGAGCTTTCTCCCGCCCGTCCATCGAGGCTTGTGGTTGCCAGTGCGAAAAGCGGGGTGTGGGGAGAAAAATGACGCGGGAACTTACGGGAGCCAATGCGGGAACAGGCTGGGGATCCGCGTCGGTCCCCAACCCGCCCTGATCATCCTTTTCCCCGGCCGGGCTGGGGGGCGCGCAGCCTCCGCGGACGCGGAGGCTGCGCCCCCCCCAGCCCGGCCGGGGAAAAGGCTGGTCAGGGTGGGTTGCATGCACCTGCCCCCGCTGGAAAAGTCAAGTCCGTTTCGGACGACACCGATTTTCATTCCCCAAACCATGCACATGCACCCCAACACACTTCCCCCGCCTTCGCATCTTCCTCCTCCCCATCCCCATCCCCGCATCTCTCCCCCCGCCCCTCCTCCTGGCTGGTCCACCCCTCCTCCGACTCCCGTTCCCCTCGGTTTCCCACCCTCTCTCGCAAAGGCACTTCTTTTTTAGACCTTTCTACCTTAAATACCGTATATATTCAAGATATTTGCAGATTAAAGGCAGTGGGAGGCTGCTGTGTAAGGAAGCGCAGGGTAAAAGGAGCCATTACAAACGAGTGGCTAATGAGGCTGTCTCCTTTCTGTGCCCCCTTCGGAAGTCGGGCTGAGTGTGGGGCTACAACAGAGGGATTAACCCCAATGGGGAAATCCTCAAGAGCACTGATCAGACAAGCGCGGGGCTTCGTCGGATTTGAAGATCAGTGAGAGCTCACTGTAGGCTTGAGTCTAGCACGCAGGTTCTCTGCGCTGAGGTTGTTTCAAACATCCAGCTTGGGATCTCAAGACAGCAACTGTCCCTTAGCTATTCTGAATTGAGCTGATCCGGCAGAAGGCAATTGAAGAGAGCCCAGAAGTGCTAGTTAAACAGTGTGATAGGATTCCTGGCTTCTGGTCATTGCTTCTTGAATTATTTTCAGTGTATGTTTCCCGAAAGAGAAGGGATAGGTCCGGACTTGACCCTCCCTGACCGAAAAAACCCAACCCTTTTATTCAGGTAATCTGCTCAGTTCCTAGCAGACTTATTTAATGAGTCTGACATAAGCACCCCTTCCGTTGTGAAATGCCACAGCTCCCTCAGTTAAGCATTTCAGTGCAGAGTCTGCACCTCCCTAGGAATGCAGGAACTATGATGGTGCGACTCTACTTCCAACACAGAAGTGTAATAGAGAGGCAGATATTCATAAACACTGTAGTGCTTAGCTCTAGACAGTACTTTAGGCTCCTGAATTATTCTTTACAGGTATGCAGCCTTCTCTATTGCCTCCAAAGTCCAATGCAGTATATCTACACCCGGTGCTGCCTTTGGGCACCTATTTCTATAGATCTGCTCTCTTTGCTTTAGTTCCCTGTCAAATAAACAAAAATCCCTTTCCTATTGCACAGGGAAGTTAAGTGGACTTTTTAGGCTGACTACGTTAAAGAGTGAGACATACTTGGACGTACAGGTAGGATCAGCACCTATCTTACATAAATTAGAAAGGTAGACATTGCAAGCATCATAAAGAGTCAGCACTCTGCAACTAATGAAAACTCCTAAAGTAATGTTAGTTGAGGTCTGAGTTTCAAGAAGTGATTTAAACTCTCCTGAGAATGTGGGAATGCAGGTCTACTTGGTACACAAACCCAGGCATATTTAAGGAGCTTGTGTTGGTCTTTGCTAGTGATTAAAAGAATTAGAGCACGACCATTTGGTGATCAGTGACAACCACACTCATGCTCCAGCTTGTTTCATATGTTAAAATATTAGTCCATAATTACAATATTTGCTTCCAATTTGCCATAAAGTCTGAAACAAGTAATGCCTTTTTTTGACATAGAGTGCTTTTCTTTTCTTCCTCCCTCACCAGTAGTAAGGACTTGTATTAAAAAGGTGTAAATATTAAGAAACAACACGGTTTTGTGAAAAATACATCTTAGGGATCATTATTTTTTCAACAAGATTACAAGTTTGATCGGTAAAGACATAAATAAATGATTATGCAGATTGATAATCTACATAAATTTTGTATTCCTAGAGTACTGTAAGACATTTGCTTTGATTGATAGAGCACATTCTGATTAGGAAGACAGGATAGTAAAAAAATCATTATGGCACACATTATAAAGATTAAAAATGGTCTAACTAACGGAATGGTAGACAAAGGATCATCGCTGAGCCTGTGTGTTTCTACTGTCAGTTCTTGGTTCTGTTACACTCATTGTTCAATGACCCTGAAGAAGTTGGCAGGGGACCCAAAGATCAGGGGTAATCAGCTAAACACACACTCTTATGGCGAATCTATAGCCAGAAAACTTCTTGTCACCCTTGATGATATAAATAAGTATACTTGTGAAAACAGATTAAGGTATATAGAAGCATACACCATATATAGAGTGAAACTTGACTAAGCGAAAATACTCACCATGCACAAAACCCTGCTACTGAGGAAATATTTTTCAAACTGGTTCATTTTAGCTGTGCATTTTAAAATCAAGATCGAATGCCTTTCTAAAAGATAAGTGCTAGCTGAAATGGGAATTAATTCAGAAAAGTCACATGACCTGTAGCATGCCAGAGGTCCCCTCTAGCTTTCTAATTTGTGAAAGTGAATTAGCAACATAGATTCACCTGATGTATATTAGTGCTGATTTATATTTTAATTATATTATTTGCCTCAAGACTAGTGCCACAGTTCACATCTGTTCCTTTCGTATGCACGTGAACAGCAAACGCTCAAAAGTATGTAATTCTTATTTTGTTAACTGTTTTTTTTCAGTTCAAAACCTGTTCAACATGTGGTTTTACAAACTTCTACAAGCAAAGAATATACCAGGTACCCAGCATTTAAAAGAAGCATAAATTCAAGGTTATATCTATGAATCTTCTTATCTCAGGAAAGTACTGTCTGGTACTTTATTTAGCTACAAGTTTCGCATACATTGGTATCTCTTCTAATCCATAACTTTCCATCACTAATCTAAAAATACTGAAATGACATTATTAGCCCTAGAAGATATGCCTTGTGGCTTTCAGTGCCAGTTATTATATGATATTAGACCATGTGAATATAAGTCAAACACAATTTTATGCTTTATTGCATCTTATAGCTCACAGGAACTGACATTCGCAGAGAACAAACGAACCCTATTTCAGCATCCAAGTTTATTGCTTTGTCAAACGCATTTTCCCCCTCCATAATAATAATTCTATTGCAGACTTACATTTTTATTAATCACACAAATAGGCAGCATTTTTTCATATCTTAGAGACTAGCTCTTTCTTTTGAAAATCTATTTGATTCAGAGGATTAGTCCCATACTAGTCTAATAGCATATTAAATTAGGAGCCTTTTATTGAAGCAGAATGAAATTTAAAGTTTTTGCAAACTGGGGTTAAGAGGCAGCTGGGCTGAAGGGTTTCTGTTCAGCCTTTGCTGAACATTTTAACAGGTGCTTTCATTCTTGGGAAGCAAACCACATAAGCACGGCTGCTGAAGAGAAATAGACTGCTGTATTGGCAGTAGCGATGGATTGTGTGAATATGTCCTTCCTTCCCGTCTTCCTTTCACTGTTCCCATTTAACAGCTGTTGTCTGTCCCCTTTCTCTCTCTTATGGAATATGCCACATGACAGTTCAATAGAAAACCACCAGCCTTCCTGTTTATTTACTGGAGCAATTGGCTCAGTTATGTTCCAGGTTTTGTCTGTGAAGCCCCTCTGGTATCTTTCCTCCTATAATGGTATTTCAAGGTGGAAGCGCTGCTTCCCCAGCAGCAGCACTAAGCAGTTCCAGAGAAGCAGATGGGCTATCATCAACTAAAGAGCAAAGAAGGGAAGACAGTAAATGAGCAAGTGGAGAGAAGCTGAGAGCAAGAGAGAAAGACTGATAGAAAAAGCAAGGTTTGGAAATCTAAACGGACATAAAATTCAGTGGGGTAGTAAGGGTAGCAACTACCAGGCCGTAAGGTGTAAGGAGGCACAAAAGAAAAATGGATACTGTATTTTTGTGAAAAGAATGAATTAATCAGAAGATCTTACAAATGAAGATAACGATGCTCCATCACACAATGCATTTGCAGCACCCCAATTCCTTTAGCCCCTTTCTTGTCTTAGCATTAATTCAGTAATGAATTACAGGTTAAAGAAGTAAACCTAGTTTTAACATGAGAGATATTATTCAAAACTGCTGTCGAATTTTTGGAACCACTGGTGATATAAGAAGCATCCAGCAATTAACCTTGTTTAACCAACCTCAGGCATTTTTCTCTTTGCGTGTAGAAAGCAGAATCCTGTTCAGCAGGATCCTGTTTCAAACAATCCGATAGCTTGCTAAGGTACCGTTACTCAAATATAGCAAGAATATTAGCTATGGTCTATTGATTTATTAGCTCACTAGCACCATTAAAATGAGGCAAAGCTAAGAGAACTTGCTCTGTCTTTAGCAGTGATTACGAACAGTGTGGTGAGTAGGACTAAGGAAGTGATCGCCCCCTGTACTCAGCACTGGTGAGGCCCCACCTCAAGTACCATGTTCAGTTTTGGGCCTCTCACCACAAGAAAAACATTGAGGTACTGGAGTTGGTTCAGAGAAAGTCAACGAAGCTGGTGAGGGGTCTGGAGAATAAGTCCTTACGAGGAGCGGCTGAGGGAGCTGGGGTTGTTTAGCCTGGAGAAAAGGAGGCTGAGGGGGGACCTTATCACTCTCTACAGCTACCTGAAAGGAGGTTGTAGAGAGGTGGGGGTCGGTCTCTTCTCCCAAGTAACAGGAGATAGGACAAGAGGAAATGGCCTCAAGTTGCACCAGGGGAGGTTTAGACTGGATATTTGGAAAAGTTTTTACACTTTAAGGGTTATTAAACACTGGAACAGGCTGCCCAGGGAAGTGGTTGAGGCACCATCCCTGGAGGTATTTAAAAGATGGGTAGATGCAGTGCTTAGAATTAGGTTGATGGTTGGACTAGAGGATCTGAAAGGTCCCTTCCAACCTAGGCAATTCTATGCTTCTGTGAGTCTATGATCGGTAATTGGTTAGATCATGCCATCTTCATTACTAATATCCACCAATGCAGAACATATCTGAAGTGAAAAATTCTGATTCTAGTCTCATTCGCACTACTGTAAATTAGAAGTAGCTTCATTTGTGTCAGTGGAGTTATGCTGCTGTAATACAAATTAAAATAATACACTGCGTAGTTGTGTAAATTCAGATAAATGGAAAGCAATATGAGAATCTGAGTCTCACTGAAAATTCTGCTGCGCAACCTGCAATAGAATTGCCTAGCATCTTATCGTTCCTGTATGTTACAGGTATAATTTCTAAGGTGGTACAATTATAAAAAAAAATAACACTGCTCCTCCATGCTTTTCTTGGGCCATTTGCTTATTAACAGCCAAGTACTAAAAGGGGTTAAGAAAAAAAATTGGCTTTGATTAGGAAAATGAATATGTTCCATCTGCAGTATTCACTCCTTCACCAAGTCTACAAATATTTAAAAGCAAACGCATTTAATAATCAGGGCACAGATCCAACCTCGACAGAACAAATTACAATGCACCTTTCCCAAAAAGGCCTCTGAATTGTGTACGGAAGCCGAAAGAGGGATGTCTGTTTACTCATTTTTTATAAGACAAGGCACGCCCAATGATAAATCCGGTCAACAAGTTTATATAAGTAAAAAAGAAAAAGCTCTTCTTAACTTCATGTTTATGTGAATACGGGAACTCGTTGTAGAAGCCAAGGCAAATTTATTGCAAGTCCATCAAAGCTGTTAAATGAAGCAGTTTGGATGCAACATTGCACTCGAGAGCTCTGAAGCCAGAGAAAACATAACTCCAAATGTAAACTGTTTTTTAAAATTAATTTCCCTAGCATCTGCTCCTGACCCTTTTGGAAACAGCACAGGATCTTTGGTGCGATCTGAGTCAAGATGGATGCTTTCATATGAAGTATTTTGAGGAAAAGAAAGAAAAGGCACAAAGCTTTTTTTTTTTTTTTTAAATAAAGAATGTGGTTATTTTAAAAGCCTTTCAGATTAATTTAGCACAAACATCCAGTGCTGTAGAAAACATCCTGTTATTTATAGTAGAGGTTTTCATGGGAATTAGAGCTCTGGATCTACCCTTTGCAACACGCGGCAAGGAACAATCTCTCTTCTGCAGAATGTGCATTTTAAGTAGAGAAGTTAGCTGAAGAGTGGGAAGCAAAACAGGGACAGAGATGGTTTTCAGTGATGTATCACTTCCCGTATATGAAAGCTAAATGACACCGACCCGTGTTACAGGCTGTGACCTGTATTTTCTGTATTCAGGTTCACTGACCTACTGACATAAGATCAGACCAAAAGTACTATATCGTCCTGTTGCTTTCATCAGACTCGTGCTTACTTTGTCATATATTACAGGTCATATTGCAAGAGGTCAAAGATCCCTCTAATCAGTGTTACGTCTCTGAGAGTGACCGGGGATAGATGTGTAGAGGAGAATATAAGGGTAAAGCAAGTTTGCAGTGATACTTTCCATCATTACAACTTCTCATCTTTGAGCAATCTGCAAGTTAGCAGCTTCCTGAGGCGAACCATTACGTCTGGTTAATAAATAGGTCTTTATGGTTTTTTTCCCCAACAATTTTGCTTAATTGTTTTCTGAACCCATCTGTTTCCACCATAACTAGAAGCGATGATTTCTGCAGTTGGTTACAGTGTTCCTCCTTTGCTACCTTTAAAACTGTTACTGGATAATTTTATTTGGTTTGTTGCTCGTATATTGTAAAAATTAGAATATTTCCTTTTCAACTTTTTCCATAGTATTTGTTATGCTCTTTTCTTCAGCCAAGTCCTTCTTGAAAGGATCTCTACTTCAGCAATCATTTTATTTTTGTTACTCAAATTAGCATCATCAGAAAACTTTGTTACCTTTTATATTCATGCCCTTTCCTAAATCATCCACCAATGTGGTGACTAACACAAGTCCAGGGTAGGTGTCTGGATCTAGTAATAAATTTCTATTGGGAACTTTTTCCATTTTCATAACTAATTATTTCTACTCTTTTTCTTCTCCGCTTGAACCTGTTATTAACCACAAGAGGACTTACAAGATGATAATTTAGCTTCACAAAGATTCTTTTTTATTATGTGTATTCATGTGTCTAGTACCTCTATTACACCAAATTGCAAAGCATACGAAATGGACTTATGAGGCCAGTGTTCCAAAACCCTCTGTAGGCCCTATAAAAGCCTGGCTACAGATTTGACACTTGTGTCTCCTGTACTGTTTTCATCTTGAAGTTACATATTTTAGTTATTAGGCTATCAATTTAGTATTTGAATTCCTATAGTACATGTTGTGAGTATCACCTTGCCTTGGAAAACTTTTTGGACTGTTTTCTCTAAATGGCAAACACTGGTATACTCCTTCCTATATCATTTGTACTTAGGAACTACTTGGTACTAGATGAGACAGGTATGGCCAGGTTTATGTCCCAAGTTTTAACCCTTTGCCTTCCTTTCTGCAGAATATCATGGTTGTGTGCTGGCTGCTAAAGCCATCTCCAGCTTTTGCAAGCCCCTGAATTCTTCCAGGGAACTGTCTGAAAGAGAGTTAGAGCCTGTGCCAGTGTCGAGTATAATGTAGGCATAACTTCTACATCCTACTGAGTATGTTCATTCCTTTTGAAAGCCTACCTGCCAACATCCTCATTTAAAACAACAATTACAGGTTACCTACCTTCTCTTTCAGGTTTCAAGCCTTTGCATAGAAGTATTCATACATATGATCTCTTTTTTTTTTTTTTTTTTTGTGGCCTGTTTAAATAAGACCCTACGCATTCAGTCTTTTTTTTTTTTTTTTTTTTGCTGTCACTTCTTTGAATTTGCTTTGGTTTGGCCTATATACCATGCTTCATTTGAGTACAGGGTTCTGTAACTTCACTACCAGATGAATCATCTCAAATGGTGTACTTTTCAGCACACTGGCTTTCAGATCATTAGTTTAAAAACTTCCCCATTGCTATTTTTATTTTAAATTTCATCAATAGAATTAATTTTCCTTGGGTAGACTACCTCCCTCGTGTCAGTTCCACTTTTTCTTGAAGTTTCCCCGGTTCCTAATTAACTGACTCTGCTCTTCTTTATGCCACTTCTCAGACACATATTGACACTCTGCACTCTCTCTAGCCCTGAGTATGGTACCGAGAACATTACTCAGTACATCCTTTCTCAAAGATTTTATATCATCTCTTTTCTCAAAGATTTTGAATCATCTGTTGCTTCTATTCTATAGTATGATCTCTTGAGATATCCATTTTTATGTTAAGTCATCAGAAAACAAGACAGAAGTATTTTGTAATGAGAATAGTTCACAAAGCTTCAAAATCACTTGTATCCATGCCTTTGTTCATTCTTTGCTATTTTGTTTTTTAAGGTGTGAATTCATATGCTGTTTATGCACTCATTTTCATGTGGCATTTAAAAACCTTACTGCTGCCTAGATAGTTTATTCCACACCTACTTTATATTTTTTTCTAGCTTAACAAAATATTTCAGTTAGGTAACAGGGAAGTTCGTACTTCACTCCTGGTTTTGATGAACTGCTGCATGAACATTTTTCTCAATCAATCATTCAATGAAATGCCAACAAGAGCTTTTAGGTGGCTATCCACTACTTTGCACTGCAACGTGCAGAACTTTGCAGTAATTTCCCTAATTGTTCTAAGGCTTCTTGGGATAGAAAAACACGCTTTCTGCATCAGAAATTGAAGATAGAATGGCACACAATTTCTGAAGAAAACAAAGATTTTTCTTACACATTTTGATCTGACCCTTCTTGGATAGGATTCTATCTTTCAATCTATGGGTGAAACTGCACTGTTGTGCCACCATAGACTGCACTGATTTGTTTTTATTCTGCAGTTTCCTACTGCATCTTTAAAATGTATATTTACTAAGGAGATATTGTTAGCGAGAAGTCTGAACACCAAATCAGTGAAAAGCTTCCTTGTTCAGGCTCTACCATGAAGCCGGGCCAAAAATAAATACATAGCAGAGTTGACTCTGCTACAGAATCACTGAAGCTAGAACTTTTAGTGGTCTTCTCCAGCTCCCCAAGTAGTGAGTGTTGTATTCTGTATTCATCTATCTCTTACTGTTAGTTGCACATTTCAAGAAGTCTTCCCTTGCCTGGCTGTGCATTAAAGAATATTATCAGTACTATTCATTACCCAATGTCCTATTAGACAGTGTCTGGCTCCGATATTTACTCTGTTAAACACTGTAAACCAATAATTCAACTTGCAAAAAGAAGAAAAGATAATAAAAGAATCCTGAAAATGCCAAAAAGGAAAGGAAATGTTAAAAAGTCTAGATACAGATCAACTTTCTATTGCAGCAATTTGCCTAGTCTGAATACCAGATGAGTCTTTTAGTGAATTAAGCCCATATTTTTGTACCTCAGTCAAGTCAACTCGCATTTTATGAGTCAAATCTAGCTTCTGTTCTCATGCCTGAGAATACCAGTCCTTATGATTAAGGACAGATTTTTCTCGACCCTTTGCCACTTCATAGCTTTTGAGCCTCAGATAATTATATATCTGTCTACTATGAAAATCTTTTTGTATCTGTGATTTAAAACAAAGACGCGTGTGTACTTTGCAGGATGAGCCTTTTATCTGTGGAGGGGAGGAGGAAGAAATCATTTAAGGACCATCTCTGCTCCTGGGAAAGGCAATTGTGGAAGGATCAGACCGGTGACCAGGAATTACGCAGATTTACCCACCTACTGTGCAGCACCCCGGTGGGGTTGGCAGGACCCTGAATGGGCTCAGACACGTGCCAATGCAGACGTGACTGTTGATTTGGACCAACGGACTGGAAACCCATCAGCACAGGTGCCTTCCTTGCCTTTTCCTGTGTTTATCAGCAAGCTGCAAGCTGTCAGAGTTGTGTGTGTAAACAAATTATTGTAATCTCTGACATTACTGTTACATTTGGGGGCACCAGCACTGAAAAGGAAAAACAGTTATTTTTCTGTAAGTTGAAAGTGTGAAGCAGTGCTCAATATGCATTGAGTGATAAGTATGAACCTGGAGACTGTAGCAGACCTGCAACCTTAGGACTCTTTCGGTAACACTTTTGGGGGCATGTCTGAGTCTGTGCAATTCTTCCAGTGATTTGTGAAGATAAATAATCCATTTCTTCAAGCTATAAGCAAGACTTTCACTCTATGATACTATTAATTCTTTCCTCTTCTAAAACGTAATTATATTGGCTGCACATTTTTCATTTACTGTTATAGAACAGCTTGCAAACAAGGCAACCTTGTCTCAGTTTCAGTTCAGCTGGATCATGATTAGCCAAGATCTTCAACTAAAGATCTAAAGATCTCATTGTAAAGCAGGAGCGGAGCTTGGGAAAGTATTATTTGAAAAAGCATTATTCACTTTTTTCCTTTCAAGTTTCTTGCCTCTCTAAATGCTTAAGCCTCTTCAGATGTCCCTCACTGTTTCTTCAGCAGCTTTTTCTTCTGGATTTCAAAACTCTAGGTGTAAAAGCCACATATTGTGAAGCACAGCTGAGCTCTTAGCATTTTCACCGCAAGCAGGATTATATTTAATGAACTTTGTGAGGATTCTGTACGTTTATCCACATTATAGTGGGTGGCTTGCAACCACTTATAGAAAACTCCGTCATCACTTAACCCCAGCTTCTAGTTACTCATCTGCAAGCTGAGTTTACAGAACTTCCTTACTATGAATGTCTGTAAAAACATAAGTTCAAGGTAGGATAAGTGAAGGAGGTGAAGGATGGCAAGTTGAGCACCTAAATTTATATGACCTGCATAAATTCTGGCAGTGGTGCACTCATGGAAGTCCAGACTAAGTCCACTAAGCCCAAACTAAATGTTAGAACTTGAAATATCTGTCCCTTTAGCTGTTGTGTCCTTTCTATAAATTTACTTACTCGTTCATTTTATGTAAAAATAACTGCAAATGATTCTGGCTTTGGAATATCTACTCACATCTACAAGTACCTGAGTAGGGTTGCTTCATAACCTCTGTAAAGATATGTGCATTTTGTTACAGGACTTAGAAATTGCTTCTTAATTTTCCATTCTCCTTCCCAGAGAATAAGAATGAGCTGGACCATGAGATGGAGAATCTAAACTGAATAGAGCTGTGCACCACAAATCATTAGTTACATTGTTGTTAAAGTTCATTGAAGGTCGCTAATTAATATGCATGTGCAGGGAGAAGGGACAGTTTGGAGAATTGTACAAGAGTATAGTATCATTAGATAGATCAGTGGTGGTGTCTCATCAGTAATACTGTTGGATATCTCAGTCGATCTGTCATTCAAAGAGCACGCTGCAAGTTTTGAAGATCTTTGTAAGAGGATGGTGAGAATGATAAAGGCAATGAGAATGTCTTTGAAAAGAAGTTGAAAAATGGGAGTGTTTTGCCACAGGAAACAAATCAGAAAGGGTATCAGTCAAAGTGTGCCAAAAAATGAACAGCAAGGGGAAAGCAAACTACGTATTTCTGTTCTGTCTAATTCGTGGCACAAGAAGGAATCACTGAATGAAATTAGTAGTGGGAAATACAGAATAGATCCAACAGCTTTTCTTCCAACAAGGTAAAAATAGACTGTAGAACTCATTAAGGTAAAAAAATTAGCTACGTTTTAGAAGGTCTCATAATTGATACAGATAACAAGAATACCCGGGACTGTGACTGTTACTTCTAGCAACAGGTTTGTCTTAGCTTTCCTGTGCTAGAAATTAGGTGAGAATTCTGAAGTTTCCCATGGAAAATTAAACTACCTGGTATCCTATTGCTCATAAGTTAACACATTGTGAAATCTGTTTAATAAATGTAATAAGCCACACCTTAAAAAGGGCTGAATTTCTTTTCTCTGCAAATCCAGCTTACTGTAAGTGAACAAATTGTCCCCAAATAAACTATACATTTACTGTTGTCAGAAAGTAACAGCAAATGTGGATGATTACAGTCGAACTGAATGTTTTCCAAGTTACATTAGCAGCTGCAAATAAGAAAAAAGTTTAAAAGAAACCAATTTAAGAAAAGTAGATTCCTTCTTGAATCTAACATTGTAACCTTCTCTGTGGATAATTAAAAAAACAGGTTTCGCCCTCTGTTGAAGCATCAGTGCAAATTCTGTGTAAACGTACACCTCAGAACACAGAAATTCCAACTCAGATATGTAGATTAAGGCCCCCAAAATCGTGCCTGTGGGGTGTACGTAGGCAAGATAACCTCACAGATTTCTAGTAATAAATACATTCTTAAAGTCTGTACTTGCGTCTTATTCAACTCTCCTTCTACAGAGAATATAAGAGGCTAGCATAAGTAACCTGGAAACTGTCCTAAATTACTCTTCAGTAATTCAAGACATTTGCACAGGAACAGGTTTCCTATTCCCAGACCCATTAACAGAGCATAACAGTGTAGGTTGCGAGCGCACTGGATAGCAAGCGATGCTCCAGAGAAGAGGACTGACACTGCCTCCTGTGCATCAAGCCATCTCCTAGGAAACTAGTATTTAATTCATTATCCAAAAACTATTCCCTCACTTTCCTAGAGGCAGGTTAGCCGCATCATATTTTTCCTCTCTGTGAGGAGGAATACAATTAAGAGGGAATACACTTTACCTAGCAGCCAAATGCCTCCTTTTGCTATTAATACCATTGCTAGCAGCATTACAGTGTCGTGTTGATAGTACCCTGGATCGTGCTGTACTGTATTGCTGTAATACTGTACTGTAATGTCTTGTGACTTTCAATACTTTTTCTTTCAGCCTGCTGTGCATTTTCTACACAAATGGTTTGTTGATCATTTCTTTTCTTCAAATATTGCCATTCTCCATGCCCAAAGAAACACAGCTTCTTTGCTGTTCTATAAGCTGCAGCATTTTCTGTTATTATATATGAAATTACTACTCTACTAGTCACTCTCCTACTGACCAGTTTTTGAACCTAAATTTTAGATTTGCTCTGTGAATATTGTTTTGCAGTTTTTTCAAAAAAGAATAATGACATTATTCCCATTTAAGCAACAGTACTGAACTTCAATGCTGAGGAAGTTTCACTTTGTACCAGAATGTGTATTATTTTTGGAAACGTACAATTACCTCTATTGAATTTTGTGTGTATTTTTATTGTAAGACCAAAATTTATTAAATAACAGTAATAAATAAAATGAATAAACAAAACAAGTTATTAAAGTCAAAACTGCAGTACTCAAAAATTTTATTTTTTAGAATACATTGCTGTCTAAACAGTTCTGGAAAGTATATCACACATGTAGGGATGTAACACAGAGCAACGAGTAGCATCCTTTCGTGTTCTGCTAAATAGTCTTTGACCAGTTTCAGAAAAGTTCTGCTGTTCAGAGTGGAACTTGACTTCAGATGAGCAAAACATTTACCATCTGCTTGTCTACGTGCTTGTCCCCAGAGTGCCTATGCATGTGTTAAACTGATATGTGAAGTAATGGATTTACATCTGTAATTTTAATTAAACAGGGCCAGGGCCTGTTCTCTGTTCCTGAGTTAACATGCACAGGCCAGCTACATCAACACTGCTTTGCACATGGCTTTGTATCTCCTTGACTACATCTCTACTGGTACTGGTTATATCTATACAGTAAACTAAAGAAAACCTAAGCAGTGCCTGAGTGTGGTCTGGAAGTTAAAATGGGGCAGGAATCATTTCCAACACACTGTTTTCAGGACTCCACCCATTTTCCATGAAAAGAGTTTATCTGTGCTGACATGAGCCATGCCATGTCAACTGATGTCATCAGAGGAAGGTTCCTGGCTTGTTTGTTTGTTCCCAGATCCTCCTTCTTGCCCTTCTTGAAGATGGATGTGACATTTTCATGTTTGCTGTCAGCAGAGGTCTTCCCTGATTGCCATGCCGTGTTAAAGAAGACAGAGAAAGGCCTGTCAATGAAATTAGCCCATTCCTTCTGCGTCACTGGATTCATCCCATCCCATGGAGCTGAATTTGCTTCAGAATTCCTTCACTGTATCTTCCTCTGCTATGAGTAGTGGTCATTCTCCCACCCTCTGCTACTAGACCCAAGGACCCTGAGAGTAGACCTTACCAGTAAGGACTGAGAGAAAAATGTTATTGAACACTTTTGCCTTTTCTGTGTCCTTTGCCACTAGGCGAGCACATTGAGCAGTAAGCCCACGTTTTCCTTAGCGTTCCTTCTGCTGCTGCTGCTGTACACTAAAAAACTCTTGTTTTCATTCACAGAACTCACTAGTTTCAGCTCCAGCTAACCTCTGGCTTTCTGAACTCCATCCCTACATGCTTAGACAATGTCTCTACATTCCCTCGTGTAATCCATCCCCATTCCCACCTTTTCTGTATTTTGTTTTCATTTGGCTCAAGACGATGGCAGATCTGCTTTCAGGACTGGATAAGATAAAAATGGTCATAGTTACCTGATGTGAAATGTTTAACCGGTACGAACACTCCTAGTACAAATGTGTTCACCCTTTTTTGAAGAGTTTTTAAGCTAGGTCAGGAATCATCAATTCTCCACAGCTAGCATGAAACTTTAATAAATAAACCATTATATGTTCTTTTTGAATCATCAGAACTACAATAATGTCCTTATTTTTCATCTGGGTACAGCTGGTACTACCAGGTGACCCAGTAATGTCCAGATCTTGGGTTGATGATGGTTGAACCGTGGCCTACATGTTGCTGATGGAGCTGAAGGGTAAGCAGGGAGCTGTCGGTTACCTCTCCTGTGGATTCCAGATGCAGGTCCTGCAGCGTTCAATATTTATTTCCTGCGGGAACACACTTTATTTACTTAGTTAGGATGGATTTTCCTAGGAAGAGGAGAAGTGCCTTTGATGTTTTCTGTGACAAGTGTTATGCGCATTATGTTTGGATTGAGTTTTTAGTTAAATGAAATCAGGCAGTGCAGGTTATAAATCATAGCAGTTATAAATCATAGCAGTTATAAATCAATAAAAGCCGTGAAAGTTAGAACAAACTGCCTTGTTCTTATTCCAAAACATGGAGTTTAAAAGAAAACCACAGTAGCCTAGAAAACATAAAGAAAGGGAGTTAAAAAAATGACCAACTTTGAAGAGCTTATTGTGGGAACAGACAAGAAAGAAAAACGTGGGAGGGCAAACAGGAAAAAGAGATGTGCAAACCTTTCTAATGACCCAAAGAAAATCAGTCACGCTGCTGGAAATCAAACTCACGTCTCCTAATTCCAAACCTCGTGTTTTACACACTGGACTTATGCACCTCAGAACTGCAGGACTGTGACCAATGTGACAATGTGGCCTGGTAAAAAAAGAGGCATCCACAAACCCGAGCATTTTAATATATTCTTTACATCTGAAAGTATATTCTTCCTGTGAAGCAGTGGATCGCAGCAGAGCTATGACTGTGTGCCCTGTTATTTCAGCTGTTAATCAAAGCCTCTGTTCCCTGTACCGGATACCTATCGAGGGTTGCACACAAGGGAGGCTGCTGGAAAGGCTTGAACAGACGCTGCTCTTAATCAGCACCTATTAAGGCTTCTCCCAAGCTCAGTTTGGCTCCTTGGAACATGGGGGAGTCACTTAGCTAGGTCCAGGTCAGGTGCTCGTAGGGATGACGTTTAAACGTAACACATCATAAGTGCTGGTACAGAAACCCACTGTGCTTCAAGGCAGGCAGCCAACTACCATTGCCAACAGCTCACAGCCCCTCGTGGGAGCTTGCATCTGAGTAAATAAGTGGTATTTATCATGAAAGTGAGGTTATGTCTATACTAATAAATTAGTATTCCAAGCACAATTCTCTAGCAATTGCATCAATATTACTTAACTCTTTTACTCTTCAAATCCAGGCACCCGTGTCCAAGCTGTATTTCGATTCACTAGTATAAACCCAGGCATAGTCTGAATGTGTACAACTCCTGTCCATTAGTGGTCCCTGGAAGTTTGATGTAATTTTCAATGAAACCCAAAGAATTATTTGTGTTTGAAGAAAAGCATGTGGTGCAGCATCACATGAATATTTCCTTGGATGCATGAATAAGACTAGACAGATAGACTACTGTAACACAAGGATTTCTGTTATGGAGTACTCCAGTGATGCTCTTAGAGCAAGAGATAGCTTCAGGCCATTCTAAATTATTCTACTTGCTCACAGCCTCAAGGCCTGTTCAAAGCCAGAAAACAGAACTGCAGATATGTGCCAGTGCGTCTAGTTAGGTACAAGGAATTGCCTTTTTCTCCTAGCAGTGCCCATAAAATGCTTCTTTAAAAATCAGGAAAACTTTTAAATGTCTTGAATTAAAGCCATTTGGTTTTGGATCCTATCCAACCATTCCAGAAATTTTTCTTAGGTGACACAAGAGAAGGCATTAAGTTTCTAAGGAGTCACTTGAAAAAATGAGTTTGGCAGTAGTTTCAACTATGAGGAGTACTGTAATCTGTGCTATAA
Organism: Rissa tridactyla; assembly: GCF_028500815.1. Lineage (NCBI taxonomy): Eukaryota > Metazoa > Chordata > Aves > Charadriiformes > Laridae > Rissa > Rissa tridactyla. The sequence goes on from NC_071468.1 coordinate 100,408,344, forward strand.
TCCACACATTTCTTGCACTTAAATTGCTCCCAGGAAATGAAGGACTGTTATCAAATTAGTTGAACGATTCTAGT